>NC_133529.1:109871913-110180499 GCF_048544455.1 Silene latifolia | reverse complement strand
GATTTGCTTAATGTTGAAGGTCTGGAACCTGAGTTTCAGCTCTCGCGCTATTTCCAGGTAGGCCATCATAGTGGGGTCCCTAGCTGCATAAGAGTCATTTACATGGTTTACGATAAGTTGGGAGTCACTGTATACCTGGAGGTGCCTGATTTTTAAATCTAGAGCCAGTTGGAGACCCAAGATCAAGGCTTCATATTCTGCCTCGTTATTGGTAGCTTTGAATTCGCACCGAACTGCCTGGACCAGCAGGTCCCCTTGGGGTGACTTAAGGACCAGACCTACTCCTGCTCCCTTCATGTTTGAGGCTCCATCTACATTCAGCTCCCATATCTGCTCCCCTTTGTCCTCCTCCAGGGTGAGGATGTCTTTTTCAGCCTGCGTCTGGAGGGAGGGGGAAAAGTCGGAGACAAAGTCTGCTAGAGCCTGGGACTTGATTGCTGCCCGAGGTTCGAATTTCAGATCGTAGCCACTCAGGTGTATGGACCACTTGGCCATTCTGCCTGATAACTCTGGTTTCCTCATTATAGTCTTAAGAGGATAGTTAGTTACCACGGAGATAGTATGGGATTCAAAATAAGGTCGCAATTTATAGGAAGCTGTGACCAGCGCAAGTACAAGTTTTTCGAGTGAGGTATACCTGGTCTCTGCAGGTAGCAGAGACTTACTGACATAGTATACTGGATGCTGCACACCTTCTTGGTCTCGCACTAATACTGCACTGACAGCCACCTCCGTTACTGAGAGGTACAAAGACAAGGGCTCTCCGGGTTCCGGCTTTGATAAGAGTGGTGGACTGCTCAAATATCGTTTTAGCTCGCTGAGTGCTGCCTCATGCTCCTCCGTCCACTCGAACTTCTGGCTCTTCCTTAGGATGTCATAAAATAACCTGCATCTGTCCGAGGACCTTGCTATGAACCTGTTCAGAGCAGCTACCCGTCCCGTCAGACGTTGCACGTCCTTCGGCTTTTGAGGTGACTCTAGCTGGAGTATGGCCTTGATTTGATCGATCTTGGCTTCTATCCCCCTCCGGGTGACCATATATCCCAGAACTTCCCACCGGAGACTCCAAAAGTGCACTTCGAGGGATTCAGCTTCATTTCATATTTTCTCAGGGTGCTGAAAGTGTCAGCCAGATGTTCAACGTGCTGGGCAGCTTGCTTTGATTTTACCACCATGTCGTCGATGTATACCTCCATGGTGCGGCCTATTTGCTCTTTGAACATAGTGTTTACCGGCCGGTAGGTGGAACTCCGCATTCTTTAGACCAAAGGGCATCACGTTATAACAATAGATACCTCGCTCTGACCTGAATGCCGTTTTCTCTTGATCATCAGGGTGCATCTTGATCTGGTTGTAGCCACTCCAAGCATCCAGGAATGTGAGCATTTCGTGGCCTGCTGTGGCGTCCACCATAGCGTCTATGTGCGGCAGCGGGAACGGATCTTTAGGGCAAGCTTTATTTAGGTCCGTGAAATCGACACAAACCCTCCATTTGCCATTCTTCTTTGGGACCACCACCACATTAGATAACCATTCTGGGTACTTCACCTCCCTGATTTTTCCAACAGCGAGCAGGTTGTCTACCTCCTGGTTTATGACCTGGTTCCTCTCTGGAGCAATCTTCCTCCTCTTCTGCTGGATAGGTTTATAGCTTGGATCCACACTCAGCTTGTGTGTTATGATACTTGGATCTATTCCTACCATATCATTGTGGGACCAAGCAAAACAATCCATGTTAGCTCTCAATAATTGAACAAGTTCCTGACGGATTTTACCTGTGCATTCTGACCCAATAAGTATGGTTCGCTCTGGTTGCAGCTCGTCCAGGCTGACTTCGTCTAGCTCTGCCTGAGGTGGCTCGACGTACTCCTCCTGGATGCGCTGGCTCTGTAATTGCTATGCTGGCGGTCTGGCTGTTGGTTTTAGGGCTATCTTGTAGCAATTCTTAGCATCCTCTTGATCCCCACGTATCTCTTGCACCCCCCATGGTGTTGGGAATTTCAGACATTGGTGGTAGGTTGAAGGTATTGCTTTCATTTCATGGATCCAGGGCCTGCCAAGAATCACATTGTAAATAGAGGGCCCATCGATAACCAAGTATCTTACCTGTTTGTTGACTCCTTTGGCGTAGGTTGGGATGACGATCTCTCCTAGAGAGTGCTTTAATTTGTTTCACCACTGAACCCGACCAAAGGTACCTCTTTCGTTGCCAAGTCCTTCTCGCTGAGCCCCATGCCTTTGAGAGTTTCCAGCATAATCAGATTGACGGAGCTTCCTGTGTCCACCAGGATCTTTCTTACCTCGCAGTTTCCTATGGGGAGGGTGATGATCAGAGCGTCGTGGTGTTGCTCCGCAGTGTTTTGCTGCGTCTGTCTCATCAAAGGTGATCACGGAGGTCTGGCGGCCGATTCTGCAGAAAACTCCGGCTTGTCTCCCTTGGTTTGTGTGGCGTGTCTTTTGGGCGCCGAATAAGTTAGGCAGCACAATTCCGAGCCTCCTGTAATGACATTCACAATTCTAGTGCAAATAGGTGGAGGAGTAGGCAGAACCTGATTAGCGGAATTAACTTTGGTGGAGCCTCCTGGCAGGAGGTGATCTAAGTTTCCTCGATCGTACTAGAACTTGACTTCTCTTCTCAAGGTGTAGCATTCGTCGGTGTCGTGGCCGATGTCATCGTGATACTCGCACTTCTTGCTGGAGTCTCTTTTATCGTTAGGACGCTCGTCAGTCCGCTTTCTGGGCCATCTGACTCCCCGGATCTCCTTTAGGGCCTTGAGTACACCTGCAAGGTTGGTTGAGAATTTATACTCACTTACTTTCGGAGGTGGCTCTGAGTTGTTCTTTCCTCCTGGGCCCTCCGATACTTTGCTCACAGGCTTGCTGTAGGGTTTGGCTCTTTCATTCTGCTTCTCTACAGGTGCCTTTCTGGATGTAGGATCTGTGCCATAAGCTGCTCTTCTGGGTCCCGAGTCTTCTTCCAGCCGCATGACCGCAATTGCCTTTGTCTGCACCTCCTCGAAGGTAGTGCACGGGTACTTGGTCAGATCTTTATACAAGTCCGAGTCCTGGTGGAGCCCTTGGCGTAAAGCTTCTATGGCTGTGGCTATGTCGCACCGGGGGATTGCCACCTTCTCTCTGTTGAACCTGTTCAGAAAATCTCTGGTAGCCTCTTCGGTCCCCTGCACTTTATCCGTGTGCAATTCGCCGGTTTGTTTTTCCGTCTCAGGCTGGCAACCGGCAAATCAGTGGAAGGCATTGACTAAGTCTGCGAAGCAGGTTATGCTCCTGTTGGGCAGGCTGACGAACCATTGCAAGGCTGCTCCGGACAGGGTGGACCCAAACCCTTTACACATACAGGCTTCTTTCAAGGAGCCTTTCGCGGTGATCACCATCATCTTCTGTTTGTAGTGGTTGATATGGTCAAGTGGATCCGTGGTTCCGTCGTAGAGTGTCATGGCTGGCGGCACGCATCCTTTAGGGACACCGACAAGGGCTATGTCATCCACGAAAGGGGAGTCTGCGTAGCTATCTCGTGTTACCTTCTCCAGGGGTCGTGCTACACCCGATATCCTGTACATCAGGTCCCTCAATTCCTGGTACTGCTGTTCCAACAAGCTGCCTGTTCCTGCAAGAGGGTTAGAGACAGGCGGAAAAGAGCCAACAGAGGTACCTCCCAGCCAGGCTCCTCCTGGGAATTGACTGCCTGGCTGACTTGCCAAGGGTGTTGCATGGACGATGGTTCCTGGTTGCCATTCTGGTGCCTGCTGAGAAGAGGTTCCTCCGACCCAGGCTCCTCCAGAGAAATATCCGCTTGCTGGGTTCATTATACCGGTGCTGGGTCCTGGATTCCATCCTGCCACCTGCTGGACGGAGGTTCCTGCAAAAGATTGCAAGTTAGTCCCTGGCAAGCTGTTAGACAAAGTACTACCTGGGGTTGGCTGCAAGCTGAGTGGTCGATCAAAGGACAGGAATCCTAATCCACTGGGCTCGATGGCTCCTCTGGGTGGTATTCCTTCAAGATCCAATCTGGTGATCAGCTCTGATGGGATCTGCCGGGAGCCTGCGCTGATGGCTGCAACTGGGGCCTCAGAAGGTGAAGGCAACGCAGCTGACGAGGCCCTGGACCTGGTTACTGTTGCGATCTGGCTCCTGAGGTCTTGGTTGTCCTTTCTCAGGCTTTCGATGGCTCGGTGCAGGGTATCCATTCCTTCCAACACCACTCGCATCGGGTCTGGTGATGAGGCTCCTGACTTCTTCGGGACTCCTCCTGATGCAGCCTCCTGATGGATTCCTCCCATGCGATCGCCGGATCCGGTCTCGCTGGGCTGCTCTCCCTCTTGGATCTCGTAACAAAGTCTTCTTGCGCCTTGGGCACTTAGGGAGGCTTGAAAGGTGGTGGCATGGCTTTCGGGGATGCGCTGACCGAGGCCATCTGGCTGGCTGTTGACGATGCGGTGAGTGATCCTGCGCTTGCTGGAAGAGATCTTCCCCCAGAAGATTGAGAGGATACCCCCTGGGTGCTGGACGAACTTGCGCTGGCTCCAGACATGATGACGGACGGACTGCTTAACTTCAACTTTATGAGAAATTGATCACTAGGGCCCCACGGTGGGCGCCAAATTGTTTTGGGTAAATTTTACCGATTAGATTTTAATGTGTGAGGTCAAAGTGATCGTCTGTGACTTCGAATAAGTAAAGAAATCGATGAGCAAAAGTAGAAAATAACGAAAGGAAAAGTATGACACGAAGGAATTTTGGTGACGCGGAAAACCCGTTGTGGGAACAACCGTGGGGGGAGTCGGAATCCCGCCAAGTATTTTCACTATGACTTTCAAGATTTTCGTAGCAAGTAAGGAAATACAATGGTGTTCCTTTTTAATAATTGGCCAGAGAATGATCTCTCTTCAAACGTATGCTCCTCCCTTTTATAGTTATCCTTCTAGGGTTTAGGCTGCAGCAGGCTCCTCCGGGTCAGGTTCCTAGGATCCAGGAGCCGTTACCTGAAAAGTAGGGAACAGTTACTTTGACTTCTTCCCATGCCATATTTTACGCATATCATTTGTGTGTGCTTCTTCAAAATAATCTGGTGGTCCTTCTATCGCCACGTCAGCGATCCTTGCTCCATGATTCTGCCCAGTTAATCCATGCCACGTGTAAATTGATAAAATTGTAAATTTTATCCCCAACACTGCCCTAGGACCCTTTGCATGTTAATTCAACCTCTGATTGTTAACCTATGATTCAATTAGACGACATTAGATTATTTTAATAACCTAATTAGACATGTTAGGTGGCATCGACATAGCTATTAAAATCAATTAACAATTCTATAACCTAATTGAATACATCTCTCTTTTCACTAGATTTCTCGCTAGCATAGGAGTGCGTGATTAACACCCTCCTATTAACACTCGATGAGTAAGCGTTAATCTTGTAATATTGTGACCTAGTTGGACCCTTTAGGCCGTGTAGAATACACATTCGCGTGACTTTTTCTCAATTAATCAACGTCGTTTTCTAACTCGTTTGCTAACTCGTTTCACGATCATTTTCTATCATGTAATCACTTTTAGAGGAAGACACATTTCAGCGTCGTGCCACGACCTTGATGTATAAGAAATAGTTCGACGTTCCACCTAAGTCCTACTTGTTTAGTGTCGGGTCCAAAGTCGGGCCGATTGGTCAGAGTGTATCCTGAGAGATTAGTCTTTGTAAGGCTGCAATATTACTTATGCCCAAGTCATGAAACAATCTTTGTGGTTATCCCGTCTTCTTTGGTGAGATATACAAAAGATCGGTTTTGGATGGTGAATAAGTGTGGAAGGGTAAACAATCAAAATTTTGGGCGAAATTAAATTAGAAAGACACCCCTAATAAAGATATTTACGTCGGTTTTATTTTTCCAGAATATATCCAAATTTCTGGCCTAATTCTTCTTCTGATAATCGATTCAACCGGTTTGCTTTGACTCGAAGGGGCATCCTGCTAAAATTTCCCTCTGTTGTCGGTGGAGGTTTGACCTCAGCAATTTGGCCTGGTTTGGGATGATAAAAAAAAAGGCCCGTATTTGTAGGCCGACTTGTCCACGCACTTGGGCTTGATTTAATAAATAACCGTAAAAGCTAATTTATTGAGTCCGCACTTGGCAAGCCTGTCAAGAAATAAGATAACGTACCGCCTCCAGCGACGAAAGATCAATAACTGCTTCAACTACCACTTTCATCACGCCCCATTAAAATTAAAAAAATGTAGAGAAGAGCAATAAACAATAAGAGGGCTTTTGGCTACTGCTCCCCAAATAAGCATGATACAAGGCCCACAATTTGTTGCTTTTGGGAGCTACGGTCCCTAATCTCACTTATACTCCATTCACTAGCTACCATATATGAATATCCAAATCCCCTTTAAGTTATTAATTAAACACTCAAGTATCCCTAATCACTTACTTGTACTAAAGTAATTAGTTAATGGTTTTGAAAGACAAAAATAAATAAAATTGTTTTCTTTACTTTTATCTAGCTCTTCTATTATTTTATACCTATTGTTCTATGGGTAATGATACAGAGGTGGCCATCGGATCAGTAAGATCGGGTTTGGATCGGGTTAAGTCGATTCAGGTCATATCGTGTTCAGGTAATATCGAGTCATCTTACCCTTTCGAGCCGAGTTGATTTCGGGTCGGGTTGTTATTGTAATACCCCTGATTTCTAAGTAACGCACTTGGCCGAGTAAAGCAGAGTACTCGATCAAGTAGAGCTTACTCAACCGAGTGTGTTCTGGGTTTAACCCAGGTTCTGATTAGGTGGCACTCGACCGAGTACTCCGGTTCAGGCCTAGAAATGCAAGATCCGGTTCCTTGTTCTTGGGAGAGAGCTATATAAGTCCGTGAACAGTGTTTTCTATCTCTTTATGAACCCTAAACCTCTCAAACACTCTAAAACTTTCTTGAAACCCTAATGAAGAAGACTAAGCTATTTAGGATTTGGGGATTTGTGCATTTGTGCATATCATCTTGTGAGTTGTGAGCACTTGTATTATTGAGACTGACTTTTAAATGTTTTCAAACTTTGTGGTGAACCATATGATATTTCCTGTCATATGGGGAGCACTTGATATGACAGGTTGAGTTGCTTTCTTGATTATGCATTGGAGGATTGGAGCGGTTTTCACCTAGAGAGTCTTCACCAAATCTCATAGTAGTTTTGATACAGTTTTGGATTGTATGATTTTGGTATTGTGATTTTGAGGTTTTTGGACTTGTAATAATAATTATTAATAAATGCCGTTATTCCCAATAGTTGAGGTTTTTGAACTTTATCGCATTATTTCAATATTTTTACCATTAAATTTAGTTTTAACCATTTTTGTTTAGTAACTTCATTATTAAGTCAAACGTATCAATCTAAACACTAAATCACTTTTATTTTTATCAATATTAAGCTTAATAATTGTCGAGCCATCAAATTAATCGGGTCACTATCTGGTCGGATTAATATCAAGTCGGGTCTTGTTCAAGTCACTGATCCATTAAGTCGTGTCCGGTTAGGAGTCGTCATCGGGTCGGTTTTGGTTTGAAACTCGGGTACTACAACTGATGTATAGTTTCCAAGGTTAATAATAAATTTTTTGAGTTTTAATGTAAAGTTTTCGAGGCTTCACTTAAACATTTAGTTCAAAAAAATTATAATGTAACTCAAAAAAATATACATATAAACTCAATTAAATTTGAGTATTGACATTAAAAAATTAAAATGTAACTTATAAATTTTAAAATGCTCATAAAAAAAATACACATGAAGCTCTAGATTGATGATGGTTGTACAATGCTATTTTACCTCTAGATGTATAATCCTTTTTACCTGATTGTTGGGGGAGGATTAAGTTAATGGAAATTGGAAACACAGAGACCAAGGTCTTATTGTTTTTAACTTATTTTCAGCTCATTTTAGTTCAATTAAACCTATTTAGTTCAGTTCAATTCAATTCATCTATTCACAAATAACTCTTTCCTATGTTCAATTTAGCTCCATTAAATTTAGTTCAGCTTCATTAAGTTCAGATCTTAGGGCTTGCTTGGATTGAGGGTAAAAAAAATGGGGAAATGAATAAGGGGGTGATAAGTAAGGTGCATTTTCCATGTTTGGTATTAGAGTAATTATTCACCTCCCGAATCTATTACTCTCGGGGTAATGCATTATCCACCCTCCCCCTGGCTAATGATTATGGAGTAAAACATCTCCTCAATAATCATTATTCTTATATGTCAAACCTATCATCAAAGAACTCATTACCCAAGTAATAAACTTTCCCAGTAATTATTACCCGATTAAAACTTATCCCTGATTATTCCAAGGATTCCAGGCATAAGTAAAAAAAGAAAAAAAAAACAGGACTTCTAAGTATGAGTTTAGGATACACCGTAAAATATACTCCTAAAACGTATATTTATAAATTAAAAAATCCGGAAGTTTCGAACTACAACCAAAATTTTCCCAAAAAAAATAAATAAAAAAATCACTTATTAAAACATAAAAAATTAACAACCCTGACCATAAATAAACACGAACACATCAGCTTTTGCCAGCAAACACAGCACACCAAGCAACAAAACAACAAAGACGACAGACACAAGGCAGTCCAAATATAAAAAAAAACCAAGTTTTCCCTGAGTCACTCACTTCCTTCCCCCCGTTGTTCCCCTCCTTAAATCTGAATATCATCATCTGATCGATCGATCGATCCCTTTCTCAGGCGGCGATTGATTAAACCACCACCGCCAACAACAATGTTGCCTTACAAAACAATAATCGATGCAGAAACCACATTAAATCGTTCCTTAACCTATTCAGAAACATTATGGTTTAATTACTCTGTTAATAAATCTGATTATTTCTTGTATTGTCACAACATTTTATTCCTTTTTCTAATTTTTTCTTTAATCCCTCTTCCTCTTATTTTCGCTGAACTTTTCCGTTGGTTTAATGTCGACCGTTACAAAATCCAACCTAAAGTCAAACTCTCCTTTTCTGAGATCATGTCTTGTTATAAAACTGTTATGAAGATGTTCTTCCTTATTGTGGGTCCCCTTCAGCTTGTCTCTTATCCTTCCGTCAAGGTTCCTTCTTTTTCTTCTTCTCCATTTTGATTTTGTTTTACTATTTGATTGCATGTTGTTTTTTAAAGATTTCTAATTTGTTTAGTATATTTCGGTCTCGTCCCATTTATTTGTTTACCTTTTGTATTCTTTGTTAATTAATGCTATTTTAATCGAAGCTAAACAAATGATTAATGTCGTCATATTATTCTTCGTATAGGAATATATGTTTCTGTTTTTTTGGGTAATTTGGTATGCACATCTGATATGAAGAAAGTTGTTTTTTTTGTTAGGAATGTGTCAGGTATGATAAGGCAGTAATTGATGTTTTATGCTGAGAAAATTTAGTGTTTGATTTTTGTTAGAATTGGATTAATTGTGATTAGGAATCCTTTTTAATTAAAAAAAAAATAAACAAAAAGTAGGATGTTAGGTAGTGTATTTGTTAATTAATGTGAATAATTTTGGTGATGGGTGACAGTTAATTGGCATAAGGACGGGATTGCCATTGCCGTCAGGGTGGGAGATAGTGACCCAATTAATTGTATACTTCATTGTTGAGGATTACACAAATTACTGGATTCATAGAATGTTACATGGTAAATGGGGATACGAGAAGATTCACAAGGTGCACCATGAGTATACCGCCCCAATTGGCTTTGCTGCACCTTATGCACATTGGGCCGAAGTTCTAATCCTCGGGATTCCTTCTTTTCTTGGCCCTGCCATTGCTCCCGGTCACATGATTACATTTTGGTTGTGGATTGCTTTGAGGCAGATTGAGGCTATTGAAACGCACAGCGGGTACGCATGCCTATGGGACCTCTTACCTCTTTTCTTTACTCATTTTGGCGATTGTCTTATTGATTTTGATATGATTATTATGTTAAACACTTGCTTATGCCTTTTCCCACTCTTTTTCTAGATGGTTAACTTGGTCTAATAAAAAAAGTAATTTGGGTTAATTGTGCCTTTATTTGCGCCACGCTTCTTATCCTTTGCTAATATCATCAAAAGTTTGATTTCCTTCTTGACTCCTTTACACCTTTTGAATTTTCACATTCCTTTCATGGAACTGTTCCTTGTTGATTAAAGTGCTTATCTATTGGTTAGTACTGTTGTGTTAATCATTGACTGAATGATATTTGATATTACTTGTGATTTCTATAACTGTGTCACGACTATACGGCTACTTTACAATGCCTATGCTATTTCCGTCTTTTCTGAAAAATCAATGCACATAATAAGGCATGTAGAGTTCGAAACGCCTTTACTTCGAAATTCCAGTGCTGCATGGTCAAATATAATTAGGTAGTGAGCTCTATTTAGGCTTCAATCTCTAAGATAGCTTCGTATTCAGGTGCTGCATGGTCAAATACTTCCTATCTTGAGAATTTTATTCTCTTTTTATTAGGGGGTGAAGTGGGGTGATCTGCCTCTCCAAGGTAATACCCCCTCCTTATATATGGTTAAATCAGCCTACTTAAGATTTGTGCAGAAGAATGTTGAATCCTCTTTCCGACTAGAATAGATTGTTTTGAACTGACTTTGTTCATATACATGCCACAGTCGATAGACTCATGTTATCAGACTGAAGGATCTAACAATTGTTACTGAAAAATAGTAATTTGGCATAGCTGTGAAGGTGTATGTTGGTCATGGACTCATGGTTGATTAATCATTTGACTATATATGTATGGCGTATCTGCATCATCCCATTTTTTGTTTGCTTGCATTGACTTTGGTTCAGATAATCACACATTTACCCTGTCAAGTATTTAGAGCTTTCCTACGCTCAAAGTTTCATTTGATCCTCACAATTATATCCCCCGTTTAAAGTGATTAGCTTTTTTTGTGCCCTGTAGCCTTATCACTGACTGATTTTCAGTGGGTATGAATCTGGTTGTAGCTCTGAATTGATAGAAGCTTGTATTACCCCTCGTGCGCTGAAGCTATTCTTTTCAAATCTGTTGTGTGGTTTTGCTTAAAAGAACCAAACTGGGTGTTATTCTTTTCAAATATGTTGTGTGGTTTATCTGAAGAGAACCAAACTGGGTGTTGGGATGAGGGGAAACTGGAATCTCCCAAATTTAAAAGTAACAGTGTAAAATAAATGAATTCACACATGAAAATAAAAAGTATATGCAGTTAGAAAACTAGATCATTGCTTCCAGTTTTACTATCCTATTAAAAACAGACCCGACTAGCGACCCCGACGTATTTACAATAATATCCAGTTGTGCCATTTGTTGCATGCGGAGGTGGCTACTTCTGCCTTCAGATAAAATACGAGAATACCCTGTTAATTTCGGTTGTAGTACCTATTATACTACAAGTCTACAACTTATATCAGAAGGTCGTATATGTGAGGCGAAACAATTATTATTAGTCATATGATTAAATGAGGAATACACAAGTATTTGGGTTGGATCTCACATATGAGACCGTTTCATACAAGACTCGATATTATGTTTGTTTCGGCCACTTTATGTAAAATATCTTTCTTCCCACTAGGCTTAGTTCGTGGATAATTTCAAGAAGATGAAAATGGTTGTGTTGCAGATATGACTTCCCTTGGACCCCAACAAAGTACATTCCTTTCTATGGTGGTGCTGAGCATCATGATTACCATCATTATGTCGGTGGACAAAGCCAAAGTAATTTTGCTTCAGTATTCACATACTGTGATTATATATATGGGACTGACAAGGTGATTAAAGTTCCATTTCAGATCTTGATTCTCTTTTTGATCATATACATTGTATTGGATGCTGACTATCAATCTTTTTTTTTTTTTTTTTACTGGGGTCTGATCAGGGCTTTCGCTATCAGAAGAAGCTCCTCGCCAAGGTACGATTTGAGAGTCCATCACTTCATTATCTATGACATGTTATGTATCCTCTGGACTCTAGGTCTGACAAGCAATGTTACTCTTACTCGGTTGCAAGTGTCACACACTACACAGCTATGTTGCTCGGACTCGGTTAGAATTTCCCGGGTGCATGCCCAAATGTTGGATTCGTCTATTCTATGAAAAAAATTAATGTTTTTGGTGTAAATGAAGTTTCCTAGTGTCCTACCAGGTCCGAGTGTCGAGTATCCTACACGGGTACGCGAAGTAATATTGAAGAGTCTAAACAACATAGCTACACGGTAATGTAGTATTGGATATGTAATAGTTCCTTTTTTTTTTTTTTGCTTAAAGTATCGAGAATTATACGAGTCTAAGTGTCAGACATGGTCTGCGGAAAGCAACATAGTGAATTCCCGAAATAACATAGCGAATAAGTGATGAAGACATGAAGTGGATGGTGAAGAACTGAAGACAATGACTAAAGCGAACATTAGAGCAGGCTTAATGACCATGCTTGCTTTGGACACATGAGAATAACCTCGAACCATCTCAAAACGGCAGCTCATCAACAAATTAGTGAGCATTTGCCTATATTACCTTATTTCTAGGATGTGATTCCGTATTACCAACATGCCTTTCCCTAAAACTATTTGCTTGGCCTTTGGTTCATTTCTTTAGGCTGAGATGCTTTTCTTTCCGAGAGAGTAGTGAGTTTTTATGAGACGGTCACACAAGTGTGACCAACCCAGATTCCTCATTTAGTTACAGGGTTAATGGTCTAATATTCTGTAAACTAATGCAGTTGAAAGAAGAATCGAGCAGCAACGGTCAACAAAATGGACTCAAAACCGAATAGCAACTTCCTTGTGCAATCTATAGCTGGCGGTTTCTGCCAGATATGAAGCTCCATCTATGGAGTCGATGACGATGACTTGCCTTGGGGATACAGTAGATAGATATATGTGTTTTATGGTGTGCATTAACATGGATTCAATTCTGACTTGTTTGTATGCTATTGTGTTTCAAATCCTTCTATTTTTATTTTCTTCCCCTTTTAATGGGGGAGAAATGTAGGTTCTTATAATGTTCTAATATGGATGACTTTTCTTTGTCAATATTAACGTTCTTAATGTTCAATTAGAGTGATATTTTGGTTCTATATCTTCCTTTACTAATTGAAATTTGGATAATAGACTCATACAGATAGTACCTGCCTGCAATTGACAGATTGATTAACGTAACTAAAAAAAACAAAAAAACTGAAGTATTATCTCTAAACCCTGCCAAACGGGTCATTCGGTTTGGTTTCGGATTGGGTTAAATCACTTCGATTTAAAACGGGTTACCCTTACTCCCTCCGTTTTGGTTTCAATTCAACCTCGACAAGGTTTATTCCGGTTAGCCACTTCAATTAGTTAGTTCTATG
This sequence comes from Silene latifolia, assembly GCF_048544455.1. Classification (NCBI taxonomy): domain Eukaryota; kingdom Viridiplantae; phylum Streptophyta; class Magnoliopsida; order Caryophyllales; family Caryophyllaceae; genus Silene; species Silene latifolia. The sequence continues at coordinate 110,167,125 of NC_133529.1, read as the reverse complement.
TCGAGTCAAGTGTCATTCAGATCGGGTCAATATCATTTGTGTCATAATTTTCTGGAGTTAAAATACACAAATTAGCTTAAATGTACCTTAAACTTTTCAATTTGAATGCAATATTTGTAATACCATTAATAAAATATGAGTGTTTGGATATATTCAAGTTTCGCTATCAGTCGGTTATTACCGACTTCGGTGCAGTTTTGGATCAATTCGATTTGAATCGGGTATCGAATATCGAGTGCTATTAAAGTTACTTATATAGGGTGTTCGATCGCTTATTAATTTAGATATTTTTAGCCGATTTTTCTTATTCGGGTTTATTTTGTGAAGTCTATTATCCACGCTATATACTTCACCAATCACAAGTTTTGACAATATATTAATAACTTCCACTATAATCAAGGTTGTATGAGTGAGTTGAGATCACTTGTCTCGTCCCATCTTCTGTCCCATCTTATCTTTATTAATTCAGAAGACAATACTCAATCCAGGGCGTGCCACGTCATTAATTCAGTTTTGTTTTTGGAAATACATGTTATGGTGGGACCCGTTAGTGTGCAATGTATTTATTTCTTCAGAATTTCGGCTATACAAACATGCGACAAATTCCGTCTTAGAAGAAATACTATGAAATAATTTTATACATTCCGAATAAATGAAATTAATGACATATAAGCGGAATGAATTACAAATCGGAATAAATGAAACTAATTACAAATAAATGAATTACATAATATAAAAAAATAATAATAAAATTACATAATTACGAGAAGGAATTACATTTAATTACGGGATTGAATTACATATAATGCGAATAAATTACATGCATAATTTTTAAAAACGAGATAATACGATATATTTTTTTTAAAAAAATATCCTTTGTCATTTCCCCTTAAACCATTACACGTGAACAAGTATTTGTAACAAGTTTAAACATTAATTATGTAGATCGCTGATTTAGACCAACTAAATAAGTACAATAGAAATGGCAAAAAAAAAAATACATAAAAAAATATTAATACCAGCCCAAATACATACCCGTGCAATTTTGCACGGGTTTAAAACTAATTACTTTTATCTTGTAATACATCATCATTCACATAAAAAAATAGATAACAATCTACATTATATAAAAGCAAAAACATTCCATGCCTTCCTATTGGCTGCCGATTTACAATGTATTACATTATACATATTATCTACATTATTATTTCATAGGAATAATCCAAACTATGGGTGTCCATATATTATTCCAAACTTCAATATAACACAATATAATCCTCATATCCTCCCCCTTTCCCAAATCAGACTTAAGTAATTTGTTTTACCGGCTAAATCAAGTCATTTAGGAAGGAGATGAGTAAACAAAGAAGAAAGACAATGAATCGATAAGAGTTAACTAAAAAAGGTATATAAGTTACCTGGTATAGCCATTAAAAAAATTAGTTAAGTCTGATTTGGGAAGAAAGGGGAATAAGAGGGATTAAATTGGGTTAAATTGAAGTTTGGAGTAATATAAAAAGAGCACTCGTAGTTTGTATTATTCCTATGAAATAATCGTTATATAAAAGCAAAAACATTTCATGCCTTCCGGCTGCTGAATTTTAGGATGTGAAATAGCAAATGGGCCTCAATATCATTTCTCTTAATTAATAGGCTATGTTCTTTCTGACTTTTTAAAGCTAAACTGAATTGAATTGAATTGAATGGAGCTGAGCTAAGCTGGCTGAACTGAACTGAATGGAACCGAACTGAATAGAGCTAAACTGAACCAAACTGATTGGATCTGGATTGAACTGAAGAATAATAATAATAATAATAATAATAATAATAATAATAATAATAATAATCATCATCATCATCATCATCGGGCCGAACTTATTGGAGCTGAACTGAATGAAGCTAAGCTGAACTGAATGGAGTTGAACTAAACTGAACTAAAATGAATTGAGCTGAACTAAAGTGAGCTGAAAATAAGCCAGAACGAACAGGGCCTTAGTCTCTCTCTTCTTCCTTCTATTTTACACAAATTCTTGTTTGTGACGGCACATATCCGTCACTCTTGAGTGACGGATACCATTTTACCTCACAAAGTACCAACTTTTTCTCTCTATGCAATACTATTCATGTGGTCCCCTTTCTCCACTAACCCATTTTATTACCATTTTATCTCACAAAATATCCGCCACAAATAGTAACCCGTTACAAAGGAGACCAATTGTATATTTTAATAATACAACAATACAACACAATACATTATACATATACTTTGCATAAATATTACCAACACATTATCAACATCCAAACATTACAAATTGAATAATTACAAATAAAAGATAAGGTTGGAAAAAAATCAATAGAAAGTATAGGACTACTAAAACTGAACCAATTTGACACAATATTCGAAAAAGAATTCATTAAGAAATTAGATAAATAAAAAACATTAGTTATTTACGTAAAAAACAAATGGAAATAATTTCAAAAAATTGAAAATTAAGGGGTCATATAACATAAATACAACTATAGTTAGTGAAATTTAATAATTAAAAAAAAACATATAAAAGTCGAGAAAATTTAAAGAATGGTTAATAATTATTTAGAAATATGCAACAAGTTATCATATAAAAGCCGTGTTGATGGCAATCTCAGATAAGTGATAAGTTAAGATCAAGTTAAAGAGAAATAGGATTAAGGTAGATGAATCGCGAAAAATAAAAACTAATACTCTTTGGAGTTATTAGGTTTGGTGAAAATTGGGAAAAAAAAGGGGAAAAATGAAAGGCGGAGGGGGACATGACAAGGGGAGGGTGAGTGAGAGTGTTACTGAAAGTAGATTCACAGATTTTCATTATTGATGGACACTATCCGTCTATACGTATAGACGGATACCATTTTCCCTCACAAAATACCCATTTGTCATAAAGTGGAAAGCACATGGGGATGCCCCACCTTGTCTCCCCTACCCATTTTATTAGAGGTCTTTACCCGTTTATACGCCGCACCCGTCTATACCAAGACCTATTGAAGTAGATTAGGGTGAGATGAGTGCGTGAGGAATTAGTAAAATCAGGAGACTAGGATTAGTTTTTTTCATTTAAGTTTTGGGCTGGGCTTTAATAATGTGCCTTTTGTTTTCGGATTGGGTTAGTTTCCCGAACTGCTTTGGTATGAATACCCCTCAGATTGTATATGGGATTTATTCTTTACTAGGTTTGGTGCCCGGCTTCGTCCGGGTTACCTCTATTTACCGTTAAATTATATGTTCAATGAAATAAATTATATTGGAGTTGTCTAACTCACACGTTTACTATTAATAATATATTTTTTTATGTCATATCTTATAATTATGATGAAATGTAAAATTTATTTTCAAATTATGAGACACGTTCACTACCCCGCTATTAATATTATTACTTTCATGACATTCTTTGTTAATATCATTACGTTCACTACTCTCGTGGTTACTATTGTTTCTTTTACTAATTCCTCTATTTTTACTGTTAAATTCATTATTCCCGTTAATTTTATTCGGCCTATATTTAAATAAATAAAATATTTCTTTGAGTCGATTGGTTATTTAATATGTTCATACTTTTTCTCTTTGTTACCACAGTTATTTTCACTATATTTTTTGTTATATTATTACTCTCACTGTCATTATTATAACTGTCACTACTCCCACATTAATACCGTTAATTTTATTAATCTCGTTGCTGCTACTATTATTTTTACTACATTTAATTTAATTTATAATTCTATAATGATAATAATTAATTCCATAAGTGGGACATGTTAATTTTAAGGAAAATCACTATATTATTGTGTTTTCTAAATTTAATTACTTTAATTTAATGTAGTTTCCATAAATATTCTTCATCAAGGCATTTTTATATTATACTTTTAACCAAAACTATATAATATTTACATTGAGATCCCTTTATCAGGTCCATCACACGGTGTTATCGATTTAAAACTATATAGTATATTTAATTTGTATAAATTTCTTTAATTACATTGAAGTCCCTTGGTTTCTGGAATTAATATATAGTACTAGTATGGGCGCCCGGCTTCGTCCGGACTACCGTATTTAGCATTAAAATATATTTTTAATTAACTAAAACTATTTTAAAGTTGGATAACTCATAAATATCATTAATATATTTTTCTATGATACGAAGTATATCTTAAAATTACAGTGAAATAAATTATGAGACAAATTCACTACTCCCGCTATTAATATTTTACTTAAATTGATTGCTTAGCTAATTTTTCATATATATTTCATTTTGTTCTTAGAATTGTTACTTTTATTACATTCGTTATTATTACTTTTACTTTCACTACTCCCGCCGTAATTATTGTTACCTAATTATTGTTTCTTTCACTACTTGTACATTAATATTGATAATTTCACTACTCCCGTTGTTACTTCTGTTATTTTCACTACTTCCGCTCACTGCTGATATTGTTACTTTGACTATTCAAATGAGTGATTACTATCATATTATTATATCCAATGTTACTACAATTCTTTTCACTATTAACAGAATTACTTTTACTCTTTAAGTATCCAATAAGTGATTACTATATCCAATTAAGGTTACTTTTATTACTCTCACTACTCGAAATAAATATATTACATATATGTATTAAATTAATTAAGTCGAAATAATTATGGAATATTATATTTTTTGGAAATCTAGCTTGATTTATTTACTTTTTAATAGTTTCCAAAATATAATATACTTATGTTATATTTATTTATGTTAAAATAATTAACATATTTATACTAATTAATACCATAAGTGGGGCATGTTTATTTTAAGGAAAATTACCATATTACGTGTTCTCTAAATTTATACTTCCAACCAAAATTATATAATATTTACATTGAAGTTCCTTGTTCATGTCCATCGCACAATGCTATTGATTTAAAACTATATAATATAAATAATCTGTATAAATTTATTTAATTACATTGAAGTCCCTTGATTTCTCGAATTAATATATAGTATTGATTGATACTTTATTTTGAGCGTATTTTATATGGGTGCATTAAGATTATTGATATTATTTGAGCGCTTTTAAATGATTTTTAATTTTCGACTCCTTATTTTAGTGTCGTTTAGAGTGGACGTTCTATTAATTTTGTTACATAGGCTGAATTTTAGTTTAGCCTTATGAGTGTGTTTTGTGTTAACATTTTATTATTGGATTTCTTATTGATTTGATGGTTTGTTTTATTATAGTTGACGATATTATCGCATTCTTTTCATTCCTGGCCATGTTTAGTTTATAAGATTTCTCTTTATTCTTTATACTAGGTTCAGAATGGGTTCATAATTTCATATTACAATGATGCTTCTAATTTCGTTAATATTAATCAAAATGTTAAAAATGATATACAATAATTTTTTAAATAAATATCCTAATTTTAATTTTTAGCAAAACCTTAAATATTATTGTCTTTTGATAAACGTACTATTCTATTTAATACTAATCCTTTCACAATTAAAATATTTTAATATTTATTATGACGCATCGAATTTTGCAAAATACTCTGTAGATATAAAGTCTATGATTACCATGAATTATATAATTTGGATATTTGATATAATTCATTTAAGTTTTTATTTAGTCAAATTATTAAATATTCAATCCCGTGCAATTATGCACAGGCTTAAAACTAGTATCTATTAAACTAATGATGTGTAGAAGGAGAATATAGTGGGATAGAGAATTCGCTCTCTGTATGAGTGATAAATAGCGTAGACCATTGTATTCGCTTTTTTAATATTTTGTTTTGAATAAAAATTCATTACCCTAACGATTTTTAAAAGAGTAAGTCTCTTGTAAAAACGTTGTACCGAGTATAAATATTACTGTAAAACCACTTATATGTTATAAATATATGAAAAATTATTGTATAATATTATACGGAGGTCAATATCTAAGAAGATTCTAGAATGTATTGTTTCCTGGAATCTTAAATCACACTGTATGCTTCTCTCTAATGAGAAAATCTTATCTTTAGGCCGAGGATTGACACGGAAGGGCAGGTTGGTCAAGCGGGTAAAAACAGGTGCCTGTCAAACTTATTATTGTTATTTAATTCATCCGATAAGATCGATAAGATGAGGAGAAGTAGACCCTGTTTACTCAGCCGACCGCTTTATCACTGAGCTATTGGGATGTGGCTTAAGACATCGATTTCCTTAAGAAACTCTTATGTTTTTTTTACAAGAATTTATAACCTAACAATAAAAACATAAGAAAAATGGGTTCGAGGACCCGTCATGCCCCGTTAGTGAAAGTCAAGAGGTAAACTGGGTAGGTGGCTGATAAAGATGGACAACAAGTATCGCGTAATCTCCATTTTTTCGGCCTCACTCATCAAAGCTGCTTCCAATTGCTCGATACTTCCTCATAATGGAACAAGATTAGCTATGTCGTCTCTTCTTTTCTCACTACATTTTTTTTCTATATCTCTCTTTATTTCACAACGTATTATTAGTACGAGTCTCTAATTCTACCCTACTAAGCACACAAGCCAAAACAGAAGTATTGCAATATCCCTCAAAAGTGTTGCGTTAAGTAATGTAGCACTTTTTAATGTGCTGCCTGAAATCTCGTTGTATTAGCCTAATACAACACTTTTTTTTTAACAAATGCACCACTTTCAAAATTGTTGCACCTTCTTTACAAATGCAACACTTCTCCTTTGAAACATGCAACACATGAAACACTCGAGCAACTTAAGGTAACACTTTGTTAATTTGTAGACCAACCAAATGCATCACTTGTTCTTCATTCATAAAGAAAATTCAGTAAAAGTAGTTCAATCAAAATAACAAATACAACGAATCATATAACAAATGTTCCATAACTTAGAGAGATGAAATATAGAGAGACAAAGCTCTGATTTTCTTTTGTTTTTTCATTAGATTTAACACAAAAGTCACAAAATAACTCGAAAAAAGCTCGATCGTCTGGGAATAAATTTCAACTATTAGAGGAAGATACACTAGATAGCATAGATGAAGTAGAGAGTCCATGGAACAAGAAGCAGCTAGCGCGATGTCTTCTCCCTTATGATTTAGAGTTGGATATGGATGAGGATCATGATGGTCTGGAAGAGGAGGCTGATGTAGTGCTTAACCAATAATCCGATGGGACTTGGACTGAGGTGACTAGCAAAAAGCTGAAACAGAAGCTCCAAAAACCTGAATTTGTGCGGAACCCTAAGGTACTAATTCAACTTTCTGAAGCCGATATTGCTCCTGAAATTGATTATTGAAAAACTGCGGTATATTGCTATATCCTAGGTGAGAATTCCCCCTGGAATGTGGTGGATGGATTCATAAGAAGGGTGTGGAATAAATTAGATGTTGATAAATTTTTCTTTTTACCCAATGGTATTTTTCTTGTGAGATTCAAAACCCTAGAAATGAAACAAAAAGCTCCGAATTCTGATCAGCTTATGTTTGATAACAAACCAGTAATTGTTCATGAATGGAGTGCTGATACTGAACTGGTCAAACATGAGTTGTCTACGGTGTCCATATGGATCAAATTAGTAGGGTTGGAATTAAAATTTTGGGGGATGAATGCCTTGAAAAAGATTAGTGGTGAAATTAGGGAATATATAAGATGTGATGAACCCACTCAGCAGAAAACTTTGCTTACTTTTGCTAAGATTATGGTTAAGGCTGAAATGGGGCATCATTTTCCTAACAGCATTGAATTATTGGATGAGAAAGGGGTAGTGTAGAAGGTAAGGGTGGAATATGATTGGCTACCCATATAGTGGATACAATGCAAAGGCATGAGACATCTGGCTAGGAACTGTAGGAAGCCCGGTAGTAAGCCTGTAGACAAAGTCAAGGTTGCTCCAAAACAAGTTTGGAGGCCTGTGCCAAAGCCTTAGGTTGCTGTTGTGAAGCCTGTGGTCCCCGCTATACCAGTTGTGACACAAGCTAAGCAAACCACTGGTTCTGCTTTTACCACTCCTAAAGAGAATGGGACAGTAATGACACTTACAAGAATATTCTCACGTATGAATACCCAGACTTATGTGGGAGATCCTGTTCCTGGTAAATCCACTTTTATGGATGCTTTCAACAGTGCAGTACACAGGTTGTGCAGCTGGCTAAGAGAGGTATAAGTGGAAGAAGGATCATTGTAGAAAGAATTGTTGAGGAAGGATCCATCTCTAGAATTAGTAATGGATAATATTGGTTTTTGGAACATAAGGGGTCTAAATAGCCTACCTAAGCAGAAGGAAATAAAATGGTTTTTGCATATTAATAAATTGGGGCTATTTGGATTAGTGGAAACAAAGGTTAATAGTAGGAACTTGATGAATGTTAAGAATAATATATGTTATTCTTGGGTAGTTTGCACTAATAATAGTAAGCATAAAGGTGGAAGGGTATGGCTACTGTGGAACCCTCAGTGTTATGATGTTAACATTGTGGACTTAACAAGTCAGACTATTCATGCTTTTGTGTGTGATAAAAATAATTGTAAGAAGTTTTGGTTCACTATTGTTTATGGTTTTAATAAGCCAGGTATAAGGGCTGACTTATGGAGAGTGTTAAGGGGGTATAATGATAATTGTAAGGAAGCTTGGGTTTTAGGTGGTGATTTCAATAATGTTTTATCTTTTCATGAAAGAATTGGGGGTGAAGTTACCATGGCTGAGATCCAACCTTTTTAGGATTGTATTCATTATTGTCAACTTCAGGATATTAAAGCCATAAGCTCTTTTTTTTTTACTTGGAACAATAAACAAGGAGCTGATACAAGGGTGTATAGCAGATTGGACATGCTTCTAGTTAATAAGGAATGGTGAAGTATTTTTCCTGATGCTTTTGCAAACTTCATGCCTGAAGGCTTATTTGATCATTGCCCTTGTGTGGTGCATTTTGGGGAGCAGAATCAAAAATAGAAATCATCATTTAAATATTTCAACATGTGGTCACTCTGTTCAGATTTTGAAAAGATTGTGAGACAACATTGGGAAGATAGGATTGAGGGTACTTTAATGTTCCAGCTGGTTTCTAAACTTAAAAGACTGAAAGGAAAGCTTAGAGTATTAAATAAGGAGCAATTTCATGATATAGAGAACAATACCTCTATTACTTATATGGCCTCATTAAATATTCAGAAGGAGCTCAGGAACATGACTCTTGATCGTATGTTGATTGAGAATGAGCAAGTTTTATCCAAGGAGTATGCTACTATGTTGAAAGCTCAGAACCAATTCTTGATGCAAAAAGCAAAAACTGAATGGGCTCTTAAAGGGGATGATAACACTGCCTATTTTCACTCAATTCTAAGAGCTAAGTGGAATAGAAACAAGGTGATACATATTGAGGATATAAATGGGAGTTGTAAAACTGATGCATGTGGCATAAATGAAGCTTTTGAGGAATTCTTTTCTCAGATCTTAGGCACCAGTAAAACAGTTACTCAAGTGCACAAACCTATTGTGCAAAAAGGGAAGGTTTTAACTAATGAACATAAGCAGAGCTTGTTAAGAGGAGTGGCTCCTCAGGAGGTCAAGCAGACTATGTTTTCCATTCCTGATACTAAGGCACCTGGACCAGATGGCTACAGTAGCCAGTTTTTCAAATACACATGGTCTATCACTAGTCCTAGTGTGATTGATACACTCAAGGATTTCTTTGTGAATGGTAAATTGTTGAAGCAATTGAATAATATAATTCTGACTTTAGTGCCAAAGGTTGATATTCCTAAATCTGTCACTCAATTTAGGCCCATTGCTTGCTGCAATACAGTCTACAAGTGCATTGCAAAATTATTATGCAACAGATTGAGTGAAGTCCTTCCTTCTGTTATTAGTCCTAATTAAAGTGCCTTTATAAAAGGTAGGGACATTGTTGAGAACATCCTAGTTTGTCAAGATCTAGTGAAGCTCTATGTAAGGAAAACTTGCTCCCATGGATTATGATGAAGATAGATATGCAAAAAGCATATGACAGTATAGAGTGGAGATTCTAGAGGATATGTTCGTGGCAATGAAATTTCCTAAGCACTTCATCCAGTTGATGATGGAATGTGTTACAACACCCTCTTTCTCTTTGGCTTTGAATGGAGAAATATTTGGTTTTTTAAGGCAAAAAGAGGAATAAGACAAGAGGATCCTCTGCCCCCTCTCTTATTTACTTTATGTATGAAGTATTTGAGTAGAGTTCTTATGATTGTCCAAGACTTTGAAGGTTTCAGATATCATCCTTTGCGCAAAGCCTTGAAACTTTCTCACCTTTACTTTGCAAATGACCTTTTATTATTTTGCAAAGATGATAAGAAGTCTGTGGTAATGTTGCTGCGTGCTTTTAAAACTTTCTCAAGGGCATCAGGCCTGTGCATGAATAAAGCTAAATCTTGTATTTATGGCAATGGTGTTACCAGAGAAGCCTTTGTGGAGATGATACAATTAGATGACATTCAAGAAGGGAAGCTTCCTTTTAAATACCTTGGTATTCCCATTATTGCAAAAAGGATCTCTGCTAGTGAATGTTCAAAATTGGTATAAAGGGTATTGAGATAATAAGAGCAGTTGGATCAAGAAAACTGTCCTATGTAGAAAGACTTGTCCTAATTAAAGCTGTCCTAAACAACCTACACTGCTACTAGGCTCAAATTTTTATACTGCCTGCAAACATCTTGAAGAAAGTGGAGGCTCTTTGCAGGAGTTTCTTGTGGCAGGGTAAGGAGATTGCTAATGGACCTCCTCTGATTTCATGGGATACTTGTTGTATGCCTAAGAAAGCTGGGGGCTTGGGGATCATAGAGCATAGCAGATGGAATGTGGCTGCCCTTGGGAAGTATATATGGTGGATAGCTAAAAAAGAAGACCACCTGTGGGTAAAGTGGATCCATGCTGTTTATGTGAAAAATGAGGATTGGGTTACCTATCAACCTACTGCTGGGGCAAGTTGGGCGTGGAGAAAGTTATGTGGAGTTAAGGAGAAACTCAAAGCAGGCTACTATGGTGACTGGTGGCTGCAACAGGATCATAAATATATTATCAAAGCAAGGTACCAATGGCTTGGACAACCTGAAAGTAAGATGGACGGATTTCATTTTGTTTGGAACAAGTTTAGCAATAATTAGCATACTTAAGCATTGTTTTATTGGTTGGATTGCTGTTCATGACATCTTCTCACAAGGGATAGGCTTCATCAAATGCACATATGTCGGGATATGACCTGTGTTTTGTGAGAAGTGACAAGTGAGACTCATAATCACTTATTCTTTGACTGTATATATGTAATTGTGTATAGTAGTAAGTGTTTGAAGCTGCTAAACACTTGGCTGAAGGTTGCTATACCTACTAGTGGTTTTATCAGATGGTGGGTTGACAGAAAAATGAAGAGTTTGCTACATAAGAAGGTAATAGCTGCTTGTTTATAAGCTATGATTTACAGAATATGGGAGGCACATAATGTTTGCAGACTGGAACAGAGGTTGGTCAGGCCAGAAAGACTCCTTTAATGTGTGAAAGAGGAGATTGGTCTCAGATTAGAGCTGATATGTCAAGGAATAGATGGGGAGAGATGTAAAGAATGGTTAGATTAGAATTTCATATGCTGTAACCATTGATTGTTTTTATGTTTGGAAAAATGATAATGATTTAAATGGTTGGTGATCAATTTTGGTATAATAATACTACTTACGTTTTTACCAAAAAAAAAATAACAAATACATAAAATTATTTGTGTATTTACATATTGCATTGACCTAAATTTCCCAAAAGCCTTTACATGCTCCAAAATATACGTGACATATTTATTTAGCACTTGTGTCTAATAACGTCAGAGCCGTAATCTCTAAAGCCACGACCTTTAAAAGGGTTTTTATAATCAGCACTTGTGTCTACATGAGAGAAACTTTATGGCATTATAGTTTTAGGTCGTGGTGTTACACCTTCCCTATATGTAATGCTGCCAACAAACTTTGCAGCTGATAACGATCACTTCATTAACCAGTTGTATTGAGTTATTAACTAGTCTTCTGTTGTAATAGTTTATCTTTCAGTTATTAGTTTGTAATTTGTAAGACAATTAAGATGGTCTATCGTATCAATGTTACAAAGTTTTAAAGTATCTTGTATTGTTTATCTTTGTTATTTACTACCTCGGGCAACCGAAATTGTAACAGCCCCAATTATCTGGGAAGGCCTTGCTAAAGACTTCTGGATAATTAGGGGTGTTACATGAATGAAAACAAGTAAACAATAAGGAGTAATTCAATAAAAGAGAAAGCTGGGAAGAGTGGGTTCATATAGCTAACTAAGGTAACTAGTGGATTGGGTCTCATGTTGAAGGGTAGATATCCTCTCATGAGGCGTCCCCTCATTGATTACATAGTAGGGTATTTATATCGGCTACAACATTAGGGTAAATGGGTATTAAGTGGAGGATGTGAATAAGAGAGGTATTTGTCGCATCGCTCGAGTTCTAGGACAACTCGGGCGAGTTCGCCTCTTGTGGTGAAATTATGCATGAGGACTCGGGCGGGTTCTCTCCATCTCGAGCAGGTTGTCCTGTGCCTCGGTCGGGTTCTCCTTGAACTCGCTCGAGTTTCGCCTACATTTCTTCTCCATAGTCTTGGTTGCCCCTAGATCCGTGGGGGATAGCTTCATATTTCCCATAATCTTGCTTTATTGACCTGCGGGTCTTTGTGCCATGTCTCATCTTCATTGCCAATATTTAAGTGAGTCGATTTGACTTCGTTTTAGTCCAAAATCATGCTCAAATCGCTCCAAATAGCAAGTAGAAAGCAAATGACTATGAAAGTGACAATAATTAGGTCGATTGGCATGCAAAATGAGGTTGGTTAAGGTGTTAAAAGTGCGTAAATTAGAACCACATCAGTTTAGGTCAAGTACAAACTGATTCAAACTCAAGATCAATACTTACAAGACTCAGTTGACAAAGGACGATAAGAAATAACGAACAATTCCCCAGTAGATGCTTAATCCCCTTGCTAGGTGATTAGAAAGTGATCAAAGAGAGAGTTTATGGAAGTATTAGGGTTTAAAATGATGATTAGAAACTGATTAGGCGTTTAACACATTTCCCTTTTACCACGAAATCAAACCGGCGAAATAAACCCCAGACCGACACACTCGGTCGAGTGTCACGAGCCTACTCGACCGATTATCACACATACTCGACCGAGTACCACTCAAATAGAAGCAGGTCTAAAATGACACCTCACTCGATCAGTCCAACTCGACCGAGTATGCACCACTCGATCGAGTGCCACTGCTTACTCGAGCGAGTGCCTTAACTCCAAAATCCGGAGTATTACAGCTTGACAAAACTGACTCCATTTGAGGCAATTAGAATGATATATAACATGAAGCAGGGGAATATTCGGACTGCTACTCAGAAAGCTCATCACTTAGAAAGCTGGAGAAGCATCCTACATACTCGAGATTTCCTCCCGCAAATGTTTGGTAATGTTGATATAGCTGAAAGATCCCTGGCAAATTATGTCTCTGTTTCTGGGAAATTTCAGATGACTAAAATGTATGACCTAATATGTCCTCACTATGAGAAAGTTAGGTGGACTAAGGCTATCTAGAATCCAAATGTCATTCCTAAGCATAACTTTATAAGCTCATTGGCTATTCAGAAGAAGCTCCCAATTATTGACTGCCTTAACATGAGAGGTCTTTGCATGATTAACTAGTGCATCCTACGTAAGACGGCGCCTCTCTAGGTATAAAAGGAAGCACTGGAGAAAAGGGGAAGGGGGGGAGGGGTAGGTCATATCTTGCTACTACTGTTTATCCTGTGTGGTAAAAACATAACACTAGGATTTTCACTAACTGGGAGACTACACTATAGGATTTGGTGAAGCAGATCCAACTTCTTATGGGTGTTAAACTCCTAGATAGAAATGCAAAGTACAATGAGAAGGTGATTGATCACCAAAACCCTATTTATGCTTAACTTGGTCTTTAGTTTGTAAGATCTCATTCCTATTTGTTCCCTTTGATAGATGAATAAAATAGGATCTGAACGTGAGAGGGCTTCATAATGTCAGACAGTCCTATTATATAAAAAGACAGTTCATATATTAGCATTAAATGAATAATTTATTTTATATTTACAAGTGGTTCTCATATAAAGTGGAAGAAGCCACATGGGAACCAGATGAGGCTATGAGAGAGTGTTTTCCCCACCTTTTCGATCAGGTATGTTTGGTTACGGGGACGTAACCATTGTCTTTTTAGGAGGGTAGGAGATGGTCGCATGCTTGTTTTTAAGTTAGTCTGAGTGAGTTTAGCTATGTTTGTGTCATCTTGTCAGTTTGAGTTGGGTGTTTTGTTTTATGTTATGGGAGTTGTTTGGGTTCTTTTAGTATTTGTTGAGGAGCTTGAGGAGTTCTGTTGTAGTTGTTGGTCTTGTTTTGTGTGTATAGTGTGAACTTCGGGGATGAAGTTCGCTCAATAAGAAAGTAGGAGGGAAGATTGTAATACCACGGTTTTCTAAGTCTGTTACTCGGCCGAATATGGCTTACTCGGTCGAGTAAGTGTGTCGTGTGTTTCTGAACAGTTTACTGCCCAGGAATACTCCGTGACACCCTCATTTATTGCGGAAAAGTAAACACGTAATTCTAGAATAAAACTGCATGGATATGTTTGTAATAGGTTCATTATAGTAAAAACCTGTAATTTTTAAAACCTGAACCTATTATAAAGATATCCAAAAGGGAAGGTGTCAAACATGCAAGGTCCAAAATAAATCTCATGAATGAAACATCGCTAAAGTCGCGAAACAAAGTTATACAAACCAAATATGAGAAAGGGAGACATATGTCCCTAAAATGTATGAAATATATAAATACTAATACTAGAAAATATTAGAGCACTACGATTCAAGAAATTCAGCTATGCAATGAAATAAAACAACGATTAGCATATCTAGCATTTGATAATCACTTTTATCAGATACCGACAATTAATAGCACATAACCCCGAACAATAATAATTATAATAGGATTGATAGAATCGTGTTACCTTAAACGCCCCTTATTCTTCGAATAAATGGTCCACAAGGCACGAGCCTCACCCCGGGTCTTTGAATCCTTCATAAAAGGGCAAGAAAACGGAATAAAGAAGCTAAAAGACGACACTTTTATAAGACGGCGAAAGACGAAACCACTACAAAAAGGAGACTTTCTTACCTTAAAAGGAGGAGGAAAGAAAGGGGAAGAGAATGGTACAAAAATTAGAGGAAAAGATTGAGAAACGAAGTCGGGATTTGGGTTTTAAGCTCGGTAAAAATGGTGTTTTGGTCTCTGCTTGTATTTGTTGTTTGCTGAGGAATTGTTCTTGTTGATTCTGGTCAAACGCAAAGAAGAAAGGGAAATTTAGGGGGGTGGGGACGTGGGATTATAATAATAATAATAATAATAATGAGACACCAGCTAGCTTGCTAGCTACTAATTATACGTACGTTTCTTCATCGTTAAGTAATTTCGCTCGTTTTTAAAACCGTCTCGAGTTAATAAAATCGGTTTTTAGTAAAAGTTTCAGTAATAAAACGGAATTAATAATAAATAAATTTAATGAGTGAAAATAAAATAAACTCAGCTAGTTAACGGAATTAATACGATATCAGCTTGAATCGGAATTATTAGCGATTTTTACGAAACTAACGGATATTAATAAAAATTGCTAATTTAGTGAAATAAGCTCAAAATAGCTAATTGGACGGTTTTGTTCTCAAAATCCATCTCGGGTTCACTTAAAATAACTTTCATAAGGACTCGTAAAGAAACGGAAATTATTAAATAAATAAACTCGAACTATCTTTAAATAAACTTATTAATGATTATTAAAATTAACGTATCGAATTATGATGAAATTAATTAATTAGCTAAGCATATATATATATAAATCTTTAAATGATGTAATTAAATTCAAAATAGCAATTAAAAGAATTTTATCCACTTAATAAAATACGGGGTGTTACAATCACCCCATCTTTTTAAAAAGTTTCGTCCTCGAAACTTGAAAGTATAAATGAAAGGTTATAAAAATAAAACTCGAATTGGAATCAGTAACCAAAACATTTAAAAGGTCACTTATCGTAAGAATCAAAATTCTTTCAAGAGTTTCAAATAAAATTTTCTGTCAGAACCAGATTCTCATCAAAGGAACGGAAGTGTTCTCGTTGCGCATTCAAGAACATCACATTCCAAATCAAAGATAAGGTCAAAAGGCAAATCATTTATATGAATCAAAAATCAAAATGCTTTCAAAAACATTTATAGAGAGTTTTCAAAAATACAAGTCTCATTCATGGAACGGAATTGCCCTTGTCGTGCACACAAGAGCGCTAACTTTCCAAGTCAGAGACAAATTTAAAACAAAAATTATTCGCTGACAAGCGTAGAACGAGTTATCAAACGTTTCCAATAACTAGTTCTAACATCCGATCAACGTTAAAATCAAAATAAGAGAAAGGTAATCTTCTCAAATGTTCTTTTGCAAAAAGCCAAAATAGAAATAAAGGTTTCACCTTTAAACTAAAAGGGGAGTTAAATTCCGGAAATATAATATTAAACTTTGACAAAGAAGTCATAAATAGATCAAGGTTAATAGAAATTGGATAAAATTTAAAGAAATTTCGGGTCTAGTAATTAAAATTACGATAAATGAGTTTATATTCAAGGAAGGAATAGGGAACTAAATCAAATTTTCATTTTCAAGTCTTCAAAAATAGGTTAGGTTTGCAGAAGTGACATAAACTTTTAAGAATGAATCGAAACTGGTAGCTTAAAAATTTAGAAGTTGTACAAAAAGGAAAGTAACTTAGATAGCATAAAAACATAGTATGTTAAAAGGATTCAAGCTTAACTAATCAAAAGAGCTATGATGAATTTCATGGGGTAAGAATTGAAGTCGAACCTAAAAGGGTGTCAAAGATGGAGTTTCATAGGCTACCAACATCAAACTTATGAGAGGAGTATGATGAAGTAAGGAAAAGAGGCATGAGCGGTAACGCTCATGATCAAGGAAGAAGGGAAATTAGACAACAAGGAAACGCCAGATACTCAAATCTCAAACAACAATGTCATCACTCCACTAAGGAAACAAAGGGAAATAACCAGGTCAGGAAATGATAGGAAATTTAAAAAGGGATATATGAATATGTCAAGATGTGATACTAAAAGAGTCGAATCATAAAGATAACTAGTTAACAACCAGCAAGAGATATTAGAATTAGGGAGGTATTCAAGACAAGGAAATAACGAGTAAACTTTTATACTTAAGAATCAAATCCAACCAAGGTATGAACAAAAGGGGGGAAAACGATTGATGGTACGAAAGAAAATTTTAAGGCTTAATCCATACGCTTCCTAAAACTTAAGGTTCTCTCTAACAAGGTCACGTCTATTAGGGTATTGTACCTTCATGACAAAACGACCAAATCCCAAACAAAAACAACAAAGCCAAGTTCTATAACTTTAGTAACCAATGCAACTCACACTTGACACACAAAATCCACCAATCCAACGTACTCACTTTATCAAGGATCTATAGGTATAAGAATCATCAAGTATGTCTCATCACACTACCTAAGTCTTTCCAACATCAAATCCTCTCAAAACCAGGATTAAGGGTCAAACACAAACAATCCCTTCAAAGGTCATAATTTTCAACCAAGGTCAACATTTCTCAAAAGAAAGAGTACTACCAAATGGCGTTAAGGGAGGATAACTGGATAAGCAAGGAACAAATGACAAGTTAGGAGTACAAGAGTAGCTCTTAAAGTAAAACAGAAGGGAGTTTAGAAGGAGGATAAACACCAGGAGATTAAGAATAAGGCGAGGTACCAAAAGAACGAGAAATATCTTTGAGGAAGTAGAAGCATTCTTCAAAAGTTGAACAAATCTTCAATCCTCAGCAAAAGGCACTAAATCTTGATCTTCGTAAAATATAAGTGTCCTTTCAATGGAACGGAGATACTCTTGGCGATCACTCAAGAACATCAATATTCCAATTCAAAGACATAAAAAAAATACATTTTTACACCAACAAATGATAAAACTAATTATCAGACGTCTCCAATAACAAGCTTTAACACTAATTGACGTTAAAACCAGTGAAAAACATTAAAATATTTTCAAAACCTTTAGTTCAAATTTTTTTTATAATAAGGGTAATAACTCCATTAGCTATAGATAAGCTCACGGTCATTGATCTAAGAACGCAACAATTATTAAATGACAATCAACAAACAGGTTAGTACCTAACAAAGAGCAAACACAAAGAGACTACAACATAAGGTCCTAAGTCTACCCATCTTACCCATCTCTCAAGTTTATTATTTTAAGGTCAAGTTATATATATTGGGGTGCACAAACGTGCGTCGGGAGCAAATATGCTCTGATACCAACTGTGACACCCTCATTTATTGCGGAAAAGTAAACACGTAATTCTAGAATAAAACTGCATGGATATGTTTGTAATAGGTTCATTATAGTAAAAACCTGTAATTTTTAAAACATGAACCTATTATAAAGATATCCAAAAGGGAAGGTGTCAAACATGCAAGGTCCAAAATAAATCTCATGAATGAAACATCGCTAAAGTCGCGAAACAAAGTTATACAAACCAAATATGAGAAAGGGAGACATATGTCCCTAAAATGTATGAAATATATAAATACTAATACTAGAAAATATTAGAGCACTACGATTCAAGAAATTCAGCTATGCAATGAAATAAAACAACGATTAGCATATCTAGCATTTGATAATCACTTTTATCAGATACCGACAATTAATAGCACATAACCCCGAACAATAATAATTATAATAGGATTGATAGAATCGTGTTACCTTAAACGCCCCTTATTCTTCGAATAAATGGTCCACAAGGCACGAGCCTCACCCCGGGTCTTTGAATCCTTCATAAAAGGGCAAGAAAACGGAATAAAGAAGCTAAAAGACGACACTTTTATAAGACGGCGAAAGACGAAACCACTACAAAAAGGAGACTTTCTTACCTTAAAAGGAGGAGGAAGGAAAGGGGAAGAGAATGGTACAAAAATTAGAGGAAAAGATTGAGAAACGAAGTCGGGATTTGGGTTTTAAGCTCGGTAAAAATGGTGTTTTGGTCTCTGCTTGTATTTGTTGTTTGCTGAGGAATTGTTCTTGTTGATTCTGGTCAAACGCAAAGAAGAAAGGGAAATTTAGGGGGGTGGGGACGTGGGATTATAATAATAATAATAATAATTGTTCCGGGTGTAATTCCAGAGCAAGTATTGTTACCACCCGTGGCTTGTAGAATGATGTCTTGAGTTGAATCACTCTTGTCTTTATCGTACCACTCGGCCTCTCCTGCAACAATGAACGAACTGAGGGCTTGGCTTTGTGCCAAGCGTACTCACTCCGACGCTCAAGTCAGTAAACTTAGAGGGATAAGTTGTTGTTACTTGGCTAAGGATGTATTGTAGAGAGATAAGGAAGATATTACCAGATGAATAGTGATTCTTAGGTTAATTTGTGGATCCTTTCCTCAATGAAGGTTGAGGAGTATTTATAGACTTTCACCTTTTGTCACGTAGTGGCCAAGTGGCCAAGTGGCTAGCAGATGGAAAGACCGTTCTACCCTCGGCCGATGGACCCATGGCAGGCCGGCCGAGGGTCTTGGATATGAGTACGCGGATATGTGTCCCTACCGGTGGTTGCCGTGCCGAGACCCCGATGACAGCCGATGGGTTGCATCGGCTAGACTGTCTAAGTCGTTGACTTTGCTGTGGATATCCTTGACCTTGCTCAATATGTTGACTTGGTCAGCGGTGCAGAATATGCCCCATCAATAATAATGAGACACCAGCTAGCTTGCTAGCTACTAATTATACGTACGTTTCTTCATCGTTAAGTAATTTCGCTCGTTTTTAAAACCGTCTCGAGTTAATAAAATCGGTTTTTAGTAAAAGTTTCAGTAATAAAACGGAATTAATAATAAATAAATTTAATGAGTGAAAATAAAATAAACTCAGCTAGTTAACGGAATTAATACGATATCAGCTTGAATCAGAATTATTAGCGATTTTTACGAAACTAACGGATATTAATAAAAATTGCTAATTTAGTGAAATAAGCTCAAAATAGCTAATTGGACGGTTTTGTTCTCAAAATCCATCTCGGGTTCACTTAAAACAACTTTCATAAGGACTCGTAAAGAAACGGAAATTATTAAATAAATAAACTCGAACTAACTTTAAATAAACTTATTAATGATTATTAAAATTAACGTATCGAATTATGATGAAATTAATTAATTAGCTAAGCATATATATATAAATCTTTAAATGATGTAATTAAATTCAAAATAGCAATTAAAAGAATTTTATCCACTTAATAAAATACGGGGTGTTACATACTCGACCGAGTATGGGAATACTCGACTGAGTAGAGGATACTCGGCCGAGTTTACTCTTTACTTGACCGAGTATCCGGTCTGACGAGTGTTATTTCTGCGGTTTGATTTAGAAAGGATTAGAGTTATATAAAATGGGATTTACAGTTCTTAATCATTTTAACAAAACCTAAACAGTACAACGTAACTCTAATCCTCTCCAAATGTCTCTCTCAAGTGTGTGGATCGTCATGAGTCTAGTTCATCTTTCCTTGCGTCGATTGTGTCGGTAAGCCTCTAATTTCATAAGTTTCTTTAATTTGTCTTTTAGGGTTTTGCCCTAATTTGTGATTTGGGGGAAATGGGTTTTTGCATGTGGTAATTTGAATTATGTGATTGTTGTTAGGTGGAGACTTCATAGAGGAGCCATTCTAGCTTGTTGATTGTCTCATTGCAGTTTGTGCTAAGGTAGGGTTTTCCCCTACTCGGTTTACTGTTTAATTAATTTGAGATTATGTGGTAATTGTTGGCACGATTGATATTATGATCATCTGATGTTGTTGGATTGGAGGTTGGTATTGGTGTTGTGATGGTTGTTGGTGATGTTTGCGAGGCATGTCCTCGACTGAGTGAAGTTCCTTGCGGGAGTGGCTTCACGCCCTAGTTTCCCCCTCTGTGGAACCCGCCACAAGAGGGGGTGTGCACATTAATGAACAAGGTTATCGCTCGTTGATGAGCGGGGATTTGGTGGGTACGGTAGCAGTCCCCCACTGGCAGGGCTACACACTTTAGTGTGTAGTCAGTTACTTGATGTGATTGAGAGTTGGAGGTGAATGATGATCAGCTGATATCTTATCGTACTTGTCTTGTTTTGATTCTGCAGTAAACTGACCCCGTTGTTGTTTTGTAAAATCTATGGTGATCCATTTCGGGATCGTGAGCATATTGTGACAGGTGATGATGAGTATTAGCTATGGGGACGAGATGGGGAGTCATCACTCGACTCTAGCTTCCGATGTCATGAGATTTATCTTTCAGATTCAGTTGTTGAACTTTAATAATCTTTATTTTGGATTTGGTTTTTGGAATATGTAATCATTAACTATTTATACTTTAATAAATGTTGTTTTGGAATGATAACTATGATATACTAACCTCGGATAATCGAGATGGTGACGGTCTCTCATGCTAGGGTGGTCCTGGTAAGGCACCTTGGTATGTGGGGGTGTCACAATTATAGTGTATGCTTATGAATGTGGAACTATGATGTTAAGAGTTGGATGTCAGAACTACGTTGTTAAAGGGGAGGTACTGTCACAGTAGGTACATTGTTGAGGGGGGATGTACCATGATGCTGTGTACACGTTGTTAGGGGGAGTGTGCCATGTCACAAGATGGAGCACGTTGTTAAGGGGGTTATGCTGTGTGAGACGATTACTTACTGTTAGTATAAGTGTATATTATAAGCTCATTGGCTGATAAGGTTACTTTCAGTCGTTTGCCTTAATCAAAATAAATCCTAGCTTAGTACTAACAAAATAGCTAGCGGTAAGTCAGGGTCGAATCCACAGGGAGGCGGTGATTATCTAGTTTGTTTATATTTAAATCTGTCTTAAAGTAACCAATTATGGGGCTTTGATTGTTTGTATGCTAATCAACTAATTTCAAATAAATAAGGACGAATAACAATAATATTAAAGAGTCTAGGGATCGGGTTCACTAGGTCGTCATCAAAGGGTAGAATTTAATTCATTGATTGAGCAATTTATATTGTTGAAAGTCATATGATCAGTCGATTTAATATTTCTTTTAGATTTAATTTAACATGCGATCGCTATCATTAAATTATCTCTATTCAATTATCGTGGCCTATACTAGTCTTAGCCCGGTCTGTGATAATCCTAGTTTATGCAAGACTAATTAATCAATTCTGATCAGTAATTAACTAATTAGAAGTAATACGATAGTCAAACAACAATTAAGAGCAATTTAACAATCAATTCATAATAATCCCTTTTCTAACAACCTAGATCCCCTTTCACCCTAGATTAAAGGCTTAGCTGCTCATATTAAAGGTAATAACAACAATAATAGTAATGAAAAACATAATGAACAATAATAACGATGAACAAGTAATTGAAATAATAATTGAAGAAAGATTAGAACAATACCGTAATTAAAGGCAATAGATCCGAACAATAATTAAACTAAAGTAAGTATTTGAGAGAGTTTTCTAAGGTAGCTATACTAAACCTACCGAAAATAAAGCATAAAATAACCTAGAGTACGAGTTTTGGTATTTATAGTAGTCATAACCAACTTAAGGAAATTTGCGGAATATTATGAAAACAAGTGGTTCCTCGATCGAGCCTACGTGCACTCGATCGAGGCACCAATTCCCAGATACCCCAACTCTCGACATTGCAAAGTTTATTGATTAGGTTGGTTCCTCGATCGAGCCCAAGGTGTACTCGATCGAGCATGAAGTTCCTCGATTGAGCCTCACTGTACTCAATCGAGGCACCAATTTCCTGCTTCGCGCACTGAACTTCAAACGGCCGCCATTTCTTCGTTACTTGTCAGAAACAAGCTATTTTCACGGCGTTGGAAAGTTAAGAAGATAAGCTTTCACCTCCAGTTATAATCACTTGAAAATTAGTTGTAGAACTCGAGATATGACTCTTTAAAGTAGGCACTTGTAATAAGAAGCTCTTTTCTTCGTGTTTTCTTCTTAACTTCTCTTCCTTCATTCTTATGGATTCTCGTTCCATGCTTCGTGTATCCATTCATGCCCACTCCGCGATGCCCATTTCATTCCTTTTCTCCTCAAATGTATCATTCCTGCATTAAACATCAAAAGGCGGAAGTATCCACATTCTAACATAAAAGGCATGTAAATGATATAAACTGGCACGAAAACCGTATCAAAAGTAAATAATGGAGGCATAAATATGTATATAATTATGACTAATCAAAATCCCCCAAACCATCTCTTTGCTTGTCCTCAAGCAAAGCAATACACAATACAAAAGGCAATCATACAAATGGCGAATAAATAACTCAGAGCTAATGTTTAATGCACATACAAATCCCAAGCTATCCATATCTGTAACAAAGTAATGACCAATTGTACCAATAAAACAAATTTAAAGGTACGGGAAATAGAAAACGTAGCTCAAGTCTCAAGTCACCATACTATAGACAAATGCCAAATACCTTTCGATCTTGCAAGACAAATTAGTCGGATTCTCGCGGATTCACTCATGCACTCATAAGTATTGTAAGGGTGAGTTATATGTAAGATAGAAAGAAGTAGAAACACTCACTCAACTTATGAAACATGCATGCAATCTAATGTGATAGAAATTTCCCCAACTAATATGCAATCACCATATGTAGACAAAAGTACATGAATCAAGGACAATAAGGGTGGCAAATGGGTTAAAGGGATATAAATGGTTTGTGCCGAAGCATGTTATGGATATGTGGAGCTAAGACGGTAGTCGCAGCGCTAACCAAAACAAAAACCAAATCTTTGATAATAAATGAACCCAATCTTAGAGAAATGATCTCAACTTTACAACGTATGAAAGCTAATAAATTACTCTCCAATTATGCATTAGACTCTAACAACCATCCTTTTGATCCTTGACCAAACCAAATGAAGCAATCTCTTTTCTTTTCTTTTCTCTTTCTATTTTTTGGGAATATTCACCACTATTTTTCGGTCTCTTTTTTTTTTCTTTTCTCTTTTTTCTTTTTTTTTTTTCGC
Organism: Silene latifolia; assembly: GCF_048544455.1. Lineage (NCBI taxonomy): Eukaryota > Viridiplantae > Streptophyta > Magnoliopsida > Caryophyllales > Caryophyllaceae > Silene > Silene latifolia. The sequence goes on along the minus strand of NC_133529.1, from coordinate 110,142,937 downwards.
TTCATATTTTTCTTTTCCAACACAATGATACAACATAATCGCTAAAAGTATTTTGCTATACCCACAAGACAACAATAAGTCCCAACCCAACCATAATAGCAAAATAATTATGATAAACAAGTAACTGCGACTGTCCCGAAAAGGTAGGCAAATTCTTGGATTGTAGCTAATAAATATAGGATATAGAACGGCTACAGAGGTGTAGATACCTCATTTCTGCACCTCTCGCAAACCACCCGGTGATGATTGAGCCGCATGTTTGGTACGCGGAACGATTTGTGACAATTCGTAAGATTATCGTCAAGTGATTGCTCAAATATTAATGTTTACCTCTTAGTTGTCATCTACGTCCCGATACGGTCGTTTTGACAGTAATTAGAGTACATTTGGAGTCCGGGCCTAAAACCGTCTTCATTTTCTGATAACCGTTAAATCCCGAGTCAGAATGTTTTGGAATGTTCCGGATATTTCTATTCCATATTTCACAATCTTTATCTTTTGGTAAACAATTTCCCGTAATATTTACATAAGATATTAAGGAAAACCGAATTATTCCGTCCTACCATAACTTAAACACGGAAATCTTTCTTCCGCAGGAGGAAACCACTTGGGAACAGACGCAGCAGGTGCTGCGCCTCTTCCAAGAGACGCAGTGGCCGCTGCGCCTCTTCCCAGGTCCTTGTCTGCATGATTTTCGTATCTTTTTCATATCTTTCCGAGATTCACTTCCAAAGAGTCTCCGAAACCCTAATTCCGTCGTGTGATTAGTATAAATAGGAGCCTTCGCTCCTCATATTTCTCACGCGAGTGTCCGCCCTTCTCTTCTCCCTTTGCATTCTAGACTTTTGTTCTTACTTTTTGGCGTCTACGTGCTTGAACATTCGACCACGTAAGCTCGGATCCTTCTGAGTACCAGCCTCGTTTGCATGACCGACCAATTTGACCAACTCCACATCAATCAACTTAATTAATCTAATCGTTTTCCTCTTACGAGGGCACTCTCTTTGCATTCTCGTCGAGCATCACTAATTGATATCTTAGTCCTTCTCGTTTCGTCAAACATGTAAGTCTGAGGGTGTATAATCTCTCTTTTATTTATTGTATTTTAATTACTGTATCACAATTGTAAGGTTTATGTCGAAAATACCTCATTAAAACCGATTTCTAAAACCACGCTCAAAACCTTTTTTACGGATTTTCAGTAGACAAACGTCGAGAAAGGACGCAGCAACTGCTGCGCCTCTTCGAAGGAGCGCAGTTCCTGCTGCGCCTCTTCGTGAGGCTGCCGCAGTTCCTGCTTCCTTTCTTCTTCCTTCGTCCTCTGAAATTCGTCTTGTTTTATTCGTCTTTGTTTCGTTTGTTTGTTAATTCTTTGTTATAATAGCATGATAATCTCATATGTATAATGTTCATCATTCATTAGCATATAATTCGTCATAAATCCGACTTAAATCCCTTATAATCTCATATTTGCGGGTTTTTGTCATTAAATTCAATCCGGGGTGTAGAAATTCGATTTGTTCATATTGAGTTTCTGGAATTCATCGTTGGTATATTTGTATCTGTTTATCATCATACGTTATTCATTAATTCATCATGTTTAGTTTAGTCCAATTAATTTGTTTAGTTTGTTAATATCATTCACTCCTGTAATTAATCCGTCTTAATTCCGTCTCATCCATGTTTATCGCTTTCATGACCATCAATCATATGTAAATAACCTATTAATAACTTTCATCCGAGTCAATCATCATTAATCAATCCTTAAATTTACCAATTAATGTTAATGATTTGCAGTTCTGGCTTCACAGCCAGAACTCACCCTTGGAACAGACGCAAAGAATCAATGCCGCGCTCTTTCCAAAGGGCGCATCTCTTGCTGCGCTTCGAGATTGAGTTACTGTCCCTGAACTCCCTTTCTGCGTTGACCTAGTTTAATTAGCTTACGTATAATTAACTATTATTCGTATTATCACCTTCTGTTTTGTCGTAATTCATTCTTTTATTCCTTTTCTCAAATTATCCGTTTTAAAGGTATTTTCGACATAAATCGCCTATTCCATTGTAATTATTGTAATTTTTATTATTGTAATTTCCCTATTATGTTTATCATATTTCTTGTATCATTTGTACGTTTTCACATGTAATTGAGCATTAAATCCCAACTTCGACATTAATTGTATGCTAAATTATGTGTCAACCGACTTAGCCTAATCTTCACATGCTAGGATCAAAACTTGGATGTTGCATTGCATGCATATAATCGACGATATATCAAGTACGAATAACTTCCCTAATCATTAGTAGAGGCCGCTATCGAGGCGGGCGGGATTAGGTGTTCGATCAAAAGAGCTTCCTAATACGTACCCTCACCCCTTACTCCAGATATCTGTGAACACCCGTGTTCATTGGCATCCACGAGAGTCATTCTAGGCATAGAATGCTAAGGGTAACGATTGCTTAGTGTTCATGTCACTACTTTGTGTCTTGACATGACACGAGGTATTCGAACGGTTCTAATTTCCCATAAAAATTGGTGGCGACTCCATACAAAATGCAAACGCTTGTTTCTCTTCTCTCCCAAGCGCCCCCGTGGGCCCCCGCTGTCCACATTTTGGTGACTCCGCTGGGGATAATACACTTACGTGTAGCAAGGGTGAAACTTGAACAAGGTTAGGGAATAGTTTGTACAAGACAATTGTCGGTTTTCATAACTCGGTCTTCCTAGACCGTTTTATTCGGCCTTCCTAGGCCCAACCCAACCCATTCGACCAATCGTCCCGTCTAAACGGTCCTAATTATTATTTGGGCCTAAGGATGGATAGCGATTGACGTCATCCATACCATGATGCTTACTCTTGTTTGTATCAAGGGCCTTCACTACTTGAAGAAATGGACTAGGAATCGGCCTTACTCTTGTTTGGTACGAGCCTCTCCACAAACTTCGGGTTTGATGGTTCGGTATGGCAACCCACCCTTTAAACCAAAACCCTTTTAAATGCACTCAGCATCCCGTTATAATGCTTGTATAAATGTTTGTACCTTACGTGATCACCATTTCTAAACAAAACCATGACGATTTTTCAAAAATCAAAATCCTTTTCTTAACCAAAATTTCGAAATAGGCCTCCAATTAACGCAAAATCCAGTCAAAACTCTGTCCGTTTGTCGTGTCAAAATTCGGGCCACAAGCCCATTTCAAAACCTCACTTCGAGTCCACTCCTACAACTACACTATAGTTGACTAGGACACACATTTTCAAAAAACCTTGTCTCTCTTCAAAGCTCACTCAACACAAGTGGCACACACCCACTTCACGAGTCAAAACATTTCTTCTTTTAGCAAGTGTGTTAGAATGGTCGATCGTGTTTTGATTCGTCGCCGATCTCTTATCCAGTTTTCAAGATGCCCGGATCCAGCGAAACAAACCTCCACCAACTTCAAGATGGTAATGATTGAATCCTAGCCGCGCTAGCCCAATTGCAAGTTACCCAAGACCAAGTCTATGACCGCCTTGAGCTCATCGAAGGCCGTATCTATGCCGTAGAGGGAAGGTTGCCTCCTCATAAAAATGAAGTACTAGGTGACTCTGATAATGAATCCAAGGATGAAAATCCTCTCATGGGGATGACTGTAGCTGAGAAAAGACTCCAATACTTAGAGGAGCAATTGATGTACCTTAAGGGGGATGACATTTATATGGAGAACAATCGCAAGTATGAGGCCGTCAATTCCAAATTGCCAACTAACTTCAATATGACGGATATCCCTAAATTCAAGGGACACGAGAACCCTTTGAACCACATCCGTGCCTTCAAAGATTATATGTCTATCAAAGGCATCAAACCCGAGATGTTCTTAAGGATCTTTCCTTCATCTCTTGACACCATCCCGAAGCAATGGTTCTACTCCTTAGATCACAAGAAGGTCGCTACTTGGGAAGATGCCGCAATCGAGTTTTCTAAACAATATGCGGATAACGCCGAGATCCAAGTAAACATGCGTACTCTAGAGGTTCTTACCCAAAATGACAAAGAAGGATTCACCGACTTCCTAAGTAGGTGGAGGAAGACTAGTACCCAACTGGTTGAACGCCCGGATGAGGCTACCCTTGTGAAGAAGTTTGTGGATAATCTCAAACCCATTTATGCCAATCATTTGAGGTACCAAAACATCAAAACTTTTAAGGACTTGACCGTACTAGGGACAAGGATCGAAGATGACATCCGTAAAGGACTCTTGTCCAAAACGGTAGGTCGAGGATATCAAGGTTCAACAAGTCGTTCATACGGCTCTACTAGCAAGACCGATGAATTTAACCTTCTCGAGCCATCCAAGAAAAGTACCCCACCAAGGAAATTCACAAATCTTGGGGACACTTACTCCAACGCTCTAAAAAGGTTAATGAAGCAAGGTAAACTCCAACCCATTGGGCCTACTCCTGAACCCGAAAGGAAATCCAAATTCTGGGACGAGAACTCGTACTGTGAATACCATAGGGGCAAGGGGCATGACACAGAAAAGTGCTACATGTTGAAAAACGTGCTTCAAGACATGATTGAAGATGGTCGATTGCCAATACCACCAGGAGGTAAACCCAACAACACTCAGAATCCTCTTGGAGTTCTAGTGATTACAAGTGAAGAATCTACCTTAGATCACTCACACCTTATTTCTCCAATCGAAAATAAAGTCTACACAATCGAGAATGAAAGGTTCTACTCTACTATCTCCCCTACCATTTCCGACTTCATCATATGGGCAAGGAGTGTAGATGGGCAAGTTTGGGAACTAGAAAATATGGTGACAACTTTACGCGATCCCAACGCAACACCCAAAGAACATGTGCCACTAATCTTCTCTCAAAATGCTACTATGCAAGAAGTAGTCACCGTGGTTGATAAACTAGTTGACCAAATCATACGACTGGAAGATGAAATCATGAGAATGAGAGAGCTAACTGCAATCAATGGAGTTTGGGCCGACGATGATGAGGACGAGTATCTCATTGAAAACTTCCTAGTCAAAGAAATAGTCCAAAATGGTGAAGACCAAGATGTGGGCCACCTAACTCGTTCGGGTCGTCCATATCAAAGCACTACTCAAAACGGTCCAACTAACGTTGTCACACCAAATGATAACGAAGAGGACTCCACTGACCATTTGCTCAAGCAATTACAGAAGACGAAGGCTGATTTTTCAGTCTGGCAATTAGTAGCAAGCTCATTCCCACATCGCCAAGCTTTACTGCAAGTTTTGGCCAAATTAAATGTAGCACATAACTCGACACCCGAAGATGTAGTCAACTTGGTCTTCCAAGAATCACCAAAGCTAAGTAATCCTATTACTTTCTCAGACGAAGATTTACCACCTTTTGGCGCCAGTCACAATTTAGCTCTTTACATCACTGTCATTTGTCTAAAGAAGAATGTGCCAATGACCTTGGTAGATGATGGCTCCGCGGTCAACGTCATACCCCTCAAAACGGCAGACAAGCTAGGCATGAAAGAGTCGGATTGGACCCCTACCAATCAAGGTGTGCGTGCATATGACGGTACACGACGAAAGGTGGTAGGACTTGTTAACCTAACCATAGCCACAAGGCCAATTGAACGAAAGGTTAACTTCCAAATAGTGGACATTGAAGCTTCATTAAACATACTTCTGGGAAGGCCGTGGATTCACGCTTCCAAAGCGGTAACATCCACCCTTCATCAAAAGATCAAAATCCCACTAAATGGCAAAGTAGTGACGATCACTTCGTCACCCATCAAGGCAATAATCGAAAAACAGTCGAACAATCAAGTCCTTGCAGATCCCGTATACGAACTTGGGGGCTTCCAAAGTGTAAGTGTCATAGAAAGTGAGTTGGCACCCTTATACTATGATCCCTACTCTAACTTGGTGGTCAACCACATGCTCAAAACCCAGGGATACTTCCCTGGAATGCCTTTAAACCCTACTCGAAGAAACACCTTCGCACCATACAAGGAAGGCAACTCGAAGAGGATACCACTTGGACTAGGGTACAAACCCACTAAAGAAGAGGTTCTCGAAATGCTCGCTCAAGTCCAAAACCGCAAGCATGTAGGAGTCCAAATGAGACCCTATCTCCCTACTTTAAATGGGTACTTTGTTCAAGAAGGAAGTCTAGAACTCTTTCACGGATCTCCCGAGCCTTGGCATTATCTCGAGAGGAAGCTAGCCGGAATCGAGATCTTTCACGATTGCTACTTTATCCCTCCAGAAACGGTTCCTACCGTCAAAACCCGTCAAGCACCTTGCTTAGACGAACAAGCCGTTAGCCTATTGTTCGGAGAAGATCGATTTGTCAGGGCCGCGCAGGATGAGATCATTACCATGATACTTCAAGACGATCGCTTCAACCCCACCGCGTTAATCACAGAAACCAACGCAAGACAAAGAAAAGGATGGAGAAAATCAATCAAGTGGACCAACAATCAAGGAAGACTCTTCAAGCTCACCACTGGAGAAGGAGAGATGTTCAAAGGAGAACCAGAAGACGATGAGTTCGAGTCGGAGTCGGAGTCAGAGTCGGAGTCTAGAGAAGTCATTAGAGAGTCTCCTCCTGTCGTCATCCCCACTCCCTTTGTTTCTCCTAGCTTAGCCTCGAGTAGTCACAGTAGTTCGGGAAATGCCCCAACCACTGTCCCTTTGCCGCCACTGACCATGGATCGGTTTGGCTTCTTTGTTTCAACTCTACTCAAATTTTAATATGAATAAATCGGGTTCGCTTACTCTTTGTGTTATCTTGAGTGCAATTCTGTTTACGATGATACTGAGGATGACCAAGACCCAGACTCGATCGAAATACCTCCCTATGTAGCCAAAGAAATACTGCAGGAAGGGGAAGGGGGACCAGTAATAGAAGATACTGAACCCATCAATGTAGGAACCGAACTAGAACCCCAAGAACTTAGGATAGGGACTACCTTGAGCTCTACAGAAAGGGCCGATTTCATAGACCTCCTAAATGAATTCAAAGACGTTTTTGCTTGGTCCTACAAAGACATGCCAGGGATCGACAGGGATATCGCTGAACATAGAATTCCGATTAAGCCAAGTTTCAAACCTCAGAAAATGTAAGCTTGACGAATGAGAACAGAATGGGCTCTCAAGATTAAAGAAGAAGTTGACAAACAATTCAAAGCCGGGTTCATCAAAGTTTTCGAGTACTCTGACTGGGTAGCCAACATAGTACCTATACCCAAAAAGGATGGGAGAATCCGTGTTTGTGTTGATTTTAGGGACTTAAACAAAGCAAGTCCAAAAGATGACTTCCCTCTACCTCACATCGACATATTGGTGGACAATACTGCTGACCACGCGTTACTATCCTTCATGGATGGGTATGCGGGTTATAATCAAATCAAAATGGCCATGGAAGATATGCATAAGACCGCCTTTGTCACCCAATGGGGAACCTATTGTTATACAGTCATGCCGTTTGGATTGATCAACGCCGGAGCTACATATCAATGCACCGCAACTACACTCTTACATGACATGATGCACAAAGAAGTTGAGGTATACGTAGACGACATGATTGTCAAGTCCAAGGAAAGAGAGGGGCATATTGCGAACCTTCGCAAGTTCTTCGCAAGGCTACGAAAGTACAACATGAGGCTCAATCCTCAGAAATGCACATTCGGGGTAACATCTGGCAAACTCCTGGGATACGTCGTTAGTCAAAGAGGTATAGAAATAGATCCTTCCAAAATCAAAGTTCTGATCGAAATGCCACAACCTCAAACAGAAAAAGAAGTCAGAGGATTCCTGGGAAAAGTGCAGTATATAAGTCAATTCATATCGAAACTCACGATGATTTGTGAGCCTATCTTCAAGAAACTCAAGAAAACAGACCACACCATATGGGATGATGATTGCCAGAAGGCGTTTGACCGAATCAAAGAGATATTGGCTAAACCACCAGTGCTCATGCCACCACAACGAGATCAACCTCTTGGTTTATATCTCACAGTAACCGAAACAGCCATGGGTGCCATGCTGGCTCAAACTGTAGGAAGTGAAGAAAGGGCTATCTACTACCTTAGTAAAAAGTTCTTGGAGTACGAGTGCAAATACTCACAACTCAAAAAGACATGCCTCGCTCTTGTGTGGGCAACGAAGAAGCTACGCCATTACATTCTTACCTATTCCGTCAAAATATACTCCAAAATGGATCCAGTCAAATATCTCTTCGAGAAACCCGTCCTCAACGGACGCCTAGCAAGATGGACCCTAATGCTCTCAGAATTCGACCTCAAATACGTGCCACTGAAAGTTATAAAAGGTCGCGCCGTCGCCGAGTTTTTCGCAGAAAATCCCATCAATGACGCACAAACAATAGATACTTGGTCATTTCTAGACGGGGATATACTCCAAACTGATGTAGATTCCTGGGACCTTTACTTTGATGGAGCATCAAACTTAAGAGGATTTGGAATAGGAGTGTTGCTCATTTCTCCTGAAGGTGAGCATACACCAATTGCTGTCAAACTCGACTTCGAGGTGACAAACAATGCTTTGCAGAATCGAAGCTTGTCTCATTGGACTACAAGCGGTAGTGAGCTTAGGCATTAAAAACCTCCGAGTACATGGGGATTCATCCTTGATCATCAACCAAGTTACTGGATCTTGGAAAATTCGAAGCGAAAGCCTCGCACCTTATCGAGGCCGAGAATAGACCAAGTTGCCCATTCTTTGATCACGTAACCTACCTACACCTATCTCGGAAGAAAACCAATTTGCGGACGCTCTTGCGAAACTTGCATCTTTGATTAATATGCCGGATCACATGGTGGAAATGCCTTTGTGCATCGAACGACGGTCCGGCTTATGTCCACCAAATCACCGATGAAGAGGAAATCGCGCAGGAACCCTGGTTCCAAGCAATCCTGAATTTTAAGCTTAATGGTACCTATCCACCGGATATGGACAAAAGGGGACAACGTGCTATACGCCTACTAGCTTCCCAATACGTTCTCATGCAAGGAGAGTTATACAAAAGAACACTTCTTGGTGTAGTCCTACGTTGCCTTGATCATTCACAGGCACGAAAGGTGATGGAAGAAGTCCACGACGGAGAATGCGGTCCTCACATGAGTGGGCCCATGATGGCGAAGAAAATCACACGTTTGGGGTATTATTGGACCACAATGGAATCCGATTGCATCAAATATGTAAGACATTGCCACAATTGCCAAATCTTCGGGAATGTACAACATGTCCCTCCTTCATTGCTCTATACAATGACATCCCCTTGGCCATTTTCTGCATGGGGAATTGACATAATCGGGAAGATAACCCCGTCCGGAACAGGAGGTCACTGTTTCATCCTAGTAGCAATTGACTATTTCACCAAATGGGTAGAAGCGGCTTCCTACACTAGTCTTACGGCTAAAAATGTGGCAAAGTTCATACAAAACAACATCATCTGTCGATATGGTTGCCCACATGAGATCATTAGCGATAACGGATCACATTTCCAAGCTGAGACCGAGCAATTGCTAGCCAAATACAAGATTAAGCATCACCACTCTTCGCCCTATAGACCACAGACTAACGGCGCGGTAGAGGCGGCAAACAAGAATGTTGTCACGATTCTCAAGAAAATGATTGACAACTATAGAGATTGGCCAAGCAAGATACCCTTTGCTTTGTGGGGGTATCGTACATCCGTTAGGACGCCCATTGGGGCTACTCCTTTCTATTTGACCTACGGCATGGAAGCTGTACAACCAGTCGAGCTAGAAATACCATCCTTGCGTATTTTACTCGAAAGTCAAATCTCGGAAGCCGATTGGAAGAGGGATAGATATGAAGAACTCATCCTCCTGGATGAACGTAGGCTACGCGCCTTACATAATGTCCAAACATATCAAGCACGTATCAAACGAGCTTTCAACAAAAGGGTTAGGCCAAGAAACATCAAAGAGGGAGACTTAGTGCTCAAATCGGTTAGAGCTCTTCTACCCACACCCACGGAAAAATTCAAACCTAATTGGGCCGGACCATTTCTAGTCAAATCCATACTCCCAGGGGGTGCGGTTAGAATCACAGACCTAGATGGGAATGAGTTTTCGAACCCAACAAACCTTGACCAACTAAAACGGTACTATGCCTAGAATAGGAACGAAAACGCGCCTCGCGTAACCCCACGTGTCGCTCTTGTGGCACTAAATAAATGGCCCCTGGCCAAGCTGAAATAAGCTAATGTCACTGTGCTCTTGCATTTTGACAAATTGTCATCCTCGTATCATCAAATAAACTAAATTTGCACCTTCGGAGTAAGCAAAAAGCTCATACTTATTTTCTAAGTTCATTACAAGCTCTTGCTTAGAACAATTATTCTTTTACATTTACTCGAACTACGCGCAAGGGTTTGATTTCATTTTTTTAAGTGAATACGTAGGTAATCCTTCACAGGATTCAACCCATTATATCTAAAATGTAAATAGAAGGACATTTGCATTGCATTTGGAATTCGACAAGAATAATAAATAGAAAATCACAACGGTTTCATAACCATTTAACCTTTTTTTTATTTCATCCATTTTCTAATAGTACGCCACATAATAAAAATAGAATATGCTAGGATTCTAAAAACCCCACCTTTTTTATTACAACAATAAATAATAATAATAATAATCAAATAATAAATAAGGACTCGGGCTATTCCTCCATCTTCCCCTTGCCCTTGTCATTCTTGTCATATTTCTTGTCACGACCTCGAGCCGGACGCTCTTGCGCCACTTCAGATCTAATCACCAAAGGTCTTTCTCGAGGCCTAGACTTTCCATTCTTGCCAATCACCATTTCCGCGACAGGAGTAGTCTTTGGTTTCTTCGAAGGATGAACAACTTGAAACCCGGCTTCTTCTTCTCCCTCTGTCAGATGCTTCTCTTTCTCTTTCTCTACCTCGCGTACCTTGTAGTCAACGGGCTCGCGCTTCCTCAATCTCTCGCGCTCTTCCGGAGTAGTAGCCTTTCTCCATCGCAGATAAGAATCCGACACCCACAAGGCATTAGCGGAGAAATTCAAGAACCACATGTTTCTTTGGGCCCATATCATGGCCCAGTCTCTTCGGCTCTCCGTAGTAAGCGCCATAGCAGTCTGCGGGACGGTATCAAGCTTCGGGATTGTCTGTTTTAGCCCAACTTGTCTCATCAGCCTTTCCGGGAAGATGCACACCATAAACTCCAATCCAGGAATGCGCACGGACCTAGTATGATCCAAAGAAGACACTCCAGTGACAGATTTGAGGTGCCACCATGGTACAACCCACCTAATCAAGGGACCATCGTCGCTCTTGAGCTTGTTCTTCCAGTAATCACAGACCCGAGTGAAGTCCACCATGTACAACCTCGTCCTCATCGCAATCGAGCGGGCATGATAGGAAAGCACATGAACTGGGGGCTCGATCAATCGGAGCCGTTCCATAAGCCAAACCTACCCAAAAGCAGGTATTAGACGGAAAAAAAAATAAAAAACAAAACGAAAAAAAAAAAAAAAAAAGAAGAAAAAAAAAACATGTCTTTTACCTGCAGAATGACGGGACTTCCCAAATGCGGTAGATCATGGTTGGATTTCCTATTATCCAAGCCCAAAAGCATCTCTCCTAAGCATAAGCAAGCTGGGCTCCTGCGCAGCTCCATTTGCTCAACAAGGCCCGGAAGGCGGGGATCACCTCTCAAGTATTCATCAACATGCCCTTGGAAGACATACACATGCAACAAGCAAAAGCCAAATGCCCTCCGCCTAGCAACATGAGAAACGGTGGGGTCGGCACTGTTGATGAATCGATCTATGAAGTCCAACATCCTCACGCCCTTCGAGGTCACTAGACGGTCCACCTCAAGTCTAGTCAATCCAAGCAAGTCTCTAAATTTGCTCTTGTACCCTTGCGAAGTAGAAGGGATGGCAGACATGTAGGGTAATATCCGTATAAAACCCCTTAAAACTAAGGACTATAACGTAATTTATCATGTGATTAATGGTCATAAACGAAAAACAAGAGAAACGATAAAAGAATAAGAATCAACCTCGGGTCCTGTGTAAAATCGGCCTAAGAACAGAAATCAACGTAGATTTCCTCCTAATTGTTGCTCCCAAGATCGTCTGAGACTATGCCCCTTGTGCTAGAAATTGCTCTCTGATTGCCTTGCAATATTGAGAGAGCTTTTGTGAGATTTTTGATGTGAGATCTAGAATTTTAGAGAAAAGGACTCCAAAACCCTAATTTTCTTCAAAATGAGAAGGATTAGGTCAAAAGGAGAGAAGGACTCTCCTTTTGTTCTACTCGGCCAACCGAACGGTTACCCATGGAGGGAGTGGGCTTTCCACTTTCTCCTTATTTAACTCGTGGTCCGACTCGTTTTGATAAATGTATATGACGGGTTTTAATTATAAATCATCATCCGTTATCGGATATTAAAATATCGACTAGTAACATGAATCAGTCGACATATTAATACTTGTCCGACAATGACAATATTGTATAATTAATTAATTCAATATACATTAATTAAATATAACCGTTTATATTCAATTTCCGAATTAACCGCTTAATTCACCTTAGCCAGTATTATTTAATCCGTATTAAATAATTATCTCAACATCGCGTTTGACTAATTATTAGTCAATAACTCCGACTAACCGCTTAGTCATATTAGGCATCAACATGACTGTATTTTCATACCGTCACATCTCTCAAACGTATCCTATAGGTGTGACTTTTAGGGACCAGTTGATCACCGCCATCTGTATGACAATAACGTCAAACTTATCTAGCAAGCCAACCGTTATTGATAAACGTGGACCAACTGATAATAATACAAAAGTATACCCTTTGATCCTTTTAGAGATTTATATGTCATTGCACTAACTGTGGAGGACACCAGCCCCAACAAGACAAGTGTTCGGGATCCCACCCACCAATAGCGGCAATTTCTTCAGGAAATGGGCAAATATCACCTCCAGGGAACGCAAAAACATGGTAATTCGGGTCCCAATAGTCAAGACAAGCATCCAAGAACGGTTTAACAAACCTTGATGAGTTTTAAACTCAACAAAGACCCAAAATTATAAGAGCCCATATCATGTTTCTCCATATTCGAAAATTCGTTGGTCCATTCCTTCAAGCGGATCTCCAAAGTATTCATGATGAGAAAATTATTTTGAGAATTTTATGAAATTAGACGAAGAAGAGACGGAAGATTTATGTGAATAAAAGCTCCATCGACGTTTCTAGTTATACTAATTTATGTTTCCAAAAATTCGTCAGAGCAGAACACCTTGGGAACAGGCGCAGCACCTGCTGCGCCTCTTCAAAGGGACGCAGCTCATGCTGCGCCTCTCCCTCAGCTTCACTTCTGTGATTTTCCGCGTTGGATCTTTCCTAAATCCATGACGAATAATTTCCTATTCCTACGGGTTATTATTTTGGTAAATACGAGAAGATTACCATGTTTTAGGTTTCCTAATTTCGCGGGCACGCATTTCGAGGCGACATCGACATTTTCGCCATTTTATCACACTTGTATATTTTCATTTTAGGAAGTAATTTTCATTTTAATTCATCATTTTAGGGAATAATTTTCGTTTTCATTCATTTTAGTTTTACATTTCTCATTTAATTCATTTATTTTAGAAAATAATTCGCAATTTACCGAATTTCAACATGTATATATTAATTTCAGTTTCTTAATTTCATTTCTACATTTCTAACTTATAGATTTCTATTTTTTTCTTTTTTTAGGGAGTAACCCTCCCCACCGTCCGGTCATTTCCGGCAATTTTTTACGTCATTTCCGGCAATTTTTTGCATTTTTTTTGCATTTTTTGCATTCTTTTGAGTCTCTCATTCTGCGCTAATTAAGGCCATATGTATATATAAATTTATGTTTTGCGTGTTTTCTATGTAAATTTCGGCAGCATGACGGCGTAAACCGTCATCTACCAAACCTGTTCAGAGCTAACCTGCAGATACAAGCAACGCAACCCAGCAGCAAAGGCTCTCAAGCCATCTTATATACACCAAACAAAGGAAATGTACAACAAACTGGGGGCTCTCGCCCTAAACAAAGTCCAAAAATGTCCAAATCGATGTCCAAATATGCAAGTCTACAAAAGCTACACAAAACTACTGCTGGTCGCCCTCCAACTCTGAAACTCTTTCCGCAAGAACGGCGATCTCGGCGTCCCGAACCTCGAGCTCCCTCAACAAGCGAGCTGTCTCCTCTCGAGACTGGGTCAACTCTCGCTCCAGCTCGCGGTCACCCTGTAAACAACAAAATTGGCTCATGTCAATCGTTTCAAGCAAAATCGGAAAATCAAAAATCAAAAATGGAATAGGCATAAGTTTCATACCTGACGACCTCGACCGCCGACAAGTGCCTCGACGGCAGTAGCTCGCAGCCGGTTGGCCACCCTCCACAACGCAACAAACCGAGACGGCGCGACCTGCATTTTCAAAAAGAAATTCTCAACAATTGAACAAGCTCAATCAAATGTGTTCCTACACAAAAGTTACGCAAAGATTAGAGGGTTTACCCTCCGAATCAGATGCTGCCAGTCGTCCAGGCCAGCATCCGTCACAGCTACGTCAAAGTCACGCAGCTCGGAGATCGTCGTCCTCCCGGTCGCGTCAGTGTACTCGAGGGTCGCGGGATACTCTGGGGACTCGATGCCCGCCGCCTCGACCTCCTGCAAAGACAAATGTTTCTCATTAATCGATGATCTTTCATCATAATTCTCAAAATCAAGTTAGAGGAAGAGTAAAAGATGCTCACCACTACCGGCCAGTACGCCAACCTCCCGTAAAGGAACGCCGAGTAGTCCTCGCCAGGAAGAAGGAGGGCGTCACCACTGGCACCAGCCAAGTCCGCCTCCCTCTCAGCCTCAGAAGGCTCCCTGAACATCGTCCTGGGAGGATCGACGGGAACTGTCAACACGTCCCGAGAGCATTGACGAGCCAAGCGCTCGCCCAAGTACCACACAGGACCCATCGACGTCCTCAACAGCAGTCGGCCCGAGCTCCTGGGTCGAAGGACCTCAGCCACGAAAGGAGGCGCTCCAGCGTACTCCGCCCAAGGTCTAGGCACCCACTGTGATAAGATAAACAAGGATCATTCCTATGATCAATTAAAAGACAATATAAGAAACAAATTAATGTGAGATACTTACGCTGTCCAGCTGAAGAGCGTTCACGTCCCCCCGGTAGACACTGTGAGAAGAACGCTTGCTCTTCGTCCTGCACATCGACCAATCCCTCACCACGGGATAGGCCTTCTCCAGCGGCTCCTTCCTCTTGGGCGCGAGGCCCGGGAAGTAGGAGTATACCCATGCCTGTAAAGCAAGATAATCAATAACGATCTTTCATGATTTGATAAAGAAAGGAATTTACTTTGGTCTAAAGGAAGGTTCATACCTCCAGCAGTAGTCCAGGCCCGACAGCGCCCGGAGAAGTCCCCTTCTCCATCAACTCCGGACGAACCATGGCCCTCATGAAGCGGATGAGGACCGCAAAGCCAGCAGTGACCCAGTCCCAACGCCCTAGGGAACTCAGGTCAGAAAGGAAGGGAAGAAGCTTCGTCGACAGCCTCTCGCCCTTGTCTTCGAGGTAAATCGAAGACAGAAACCACTAGAGCCACAAACGAGCCCTCTGCTCAGCTGTACAGGGAGGAGGAGCCGTCTCCCTCCCGTCAATCATCACCAGCGCCGGGATCTTTCCCGCAAAGTAGTCTCGAACGTAGGAACTGGGTACCAAACCCGACACTGTAACAGCCTTCGGCGACAAGTTCCAGCCGATCAATCTCCTCGCCTCGGCCGAGTCCACCCTCATGGCAGTCTCTGGCCACTCCACCTCCTCGGTCCCACACGGCAGACCATAAATCATGCCGTAGTCCTCCAGAGTGACTCCCACCTCACCGAAAGGCATGTGAAATGTGGAAGTCGTATCCCATAATCGGTCCAAGAAAGCGCGGACCAGGCTAAGGTTAGCCCGCAGCTTCCTCTTCGCGATATCCCTCCAGGCCTGCACCAAAGGACCGAACGCTCCGCGCTCGATCATGGCCCGCTCCTCCGCCGACAGCCGCTCGTAGTGCTCCATCGCTGTCGTGTAACCCGAGAACGACCTGATGTTCCCGGCCTCCTATTGTGATTTGAAACAAAGGCTATCTTTAGTTTTGAATAAAGTTTGAAAGAAATTTGAACAAATGAATGAAAGAGGATGAGTAATGAGTAGTGAATTCCTATTTACCAAGCTCTTCACCGTCCTGTAGGACAGGTGACCCTCTGCGACCCACGGCGGTGCCGCTCTCCCAAGTCTCGGCCACGCAGAGCTCCTCTCAGCTGACGACTTCCTCGCCCAACGTTGGCCCGTCTCGGGGCCTCCTCCTCCTCGACAGCCTCCTCCTCGTGAACCTCGTCCCCAGCAGCCATCACCGCAGCGGTAAAGGCCTGCTCTAAAGCCTCCTCGACAGTAGCAGCGTCTATCTCCATGGGAGCTCTCCCAGAAGTAGAAGCCTCATCACCTGCAACATTAAAGCAAATTTAGGTCGCGTCACGTGACGACAAGCCTTGGTTAAGGGATTTTCGAGCCTTCGGAAGCCCTGAAATCGCTCTTTTCTTGCCATCCTTGGCCATATTCCCACCAATCCGATCACTCATGTGGTAACTTGGGTCAAGTCAAGCCTAATGTGAAGCCTAGTTCTGGGTTCAAGCCAAAATTTCGGCAGCATTTCGTTATAACAGCGATTGTGCCTTAGAAAAGTGTCCAGAAAAAGCCATCACAAACCAAAATTCCGAGATGGTAGAAAGTTTACCCATCATTCAAGGATCCCAAATATCAAGTTTCATCGCAAATGGGCAATCCTAAGGCTATTTTCGAAGCAATTTACGGTTTAGCTGTAAAACCGTCTCAAATTTCATTCAAAGGCTCAAAACTCAACGAAAATTCGAGACAAATACATGGTTATGTTCCTAATATTACCTATTATCCATTTCTAATGTCAATTTGACAAGGCAAATGCATTTGGGGGAAAAGCCCCAAATTTTCGATCAAATGGGTCATAAACCCTAATTTTTTCGGCTCAAAATTGGGCAAATATAGACGATTAATGCAAGAATGAGACACATACCTCGATTAGTCATGATTAATGCAAGCTTTTGAATCAAACCTTGGTGGAAATGGTGAAGATTTGAGAGAGAAATTGTGTAATTTGTGTTTCGAAATAATGAACATAAGCCTCTGATTATCGCGTTTTTACGCAGAAATAACACTTTGGGGAATAGACGCAGCAGGCGCTGCGCCTCTTCCAAGAGACGCAGCTCTTGCTGCACCTCTTCCTTGTGTTCCCTCCATACGGATTTTCAAAAATTCGTTATGAATTCGTTATTTGTGGGCCCATCTTTGGTGCGCCTCTTCCCCGATGCTATTTTATCCTTTTGGTCCGTTTGACGATTTTCTTTCATCCCGGCCCGCATTTCCAAGCCAGCAGCAGACTGTTGCATAGTATTTATTTCTTCCAAGACCTTTTGCTTGTCACAACGAGCATTTATTCCTTCACAAAATTCGACACGCCTTCATTATGTCTCCAGCGAGAGTAAGCGGATACACTTTCCCTCTCATGACATGAAGAATAATTCCCAATCATGTCTCCAACGAGAGTAAGCAGACGTACTGTCCCTCTCAAGACATGAGGATTAACATCTACCTAAGCAGACTTCCCCTCGGCGGTTCCCTTTGTCCTCCTGCTACTCGCAATTATTTCTCGAAGACTACCCAAGCAGTTTTCTCTCAGCAGTTCCCGCCTGTGTCCTGCTACTCACAATATTTCGTGTTTCCCCGCGGAGTTCGACAAAGGTGTCGTTCTCCAGAAGTTCCCAAACCAATAGAGTTTCTATACTCAAGCTTTAGTTACCCTTAAGTTGAACTTGTTTTTTTGGCCTCCTTCCCGTCGATGCTTTCCTTTAGGGCCCCACACCCTAGCACAATCCTTATATATCCTTTAGGTCTTAACCTTAGCTCCTATGCTTAACCTTAGCTCCTACGCGCCTCCGGAAGCATCTCGAGAAGAAGTCTCAGGTATGGTCTCTTCTTATAGCTGGCGAGCCTCCTTACATAGTCTAATGGACTTTAAACGACCCTCCCCGATAGTCGACAGACTCTAAAATGTTCCCGACGATAGGTCCTTGGCTCAGACCCCTTGAGCCGCCTCGCGTCGCCATAGTCGTCAGGTTGTAATCTTCGATTGACCTGATGGCTATACTTTGACTTTCGCCTTGTCCAAGCCTTAGTCAAAGTGGGGGCTCTGTAGATACCTCATTTATGCACCTCTCGCAAACCACCCGGTGATGATTGGGCCGCATGTTTGGTACGCGGAACGATTTGTGACAATTCGTAAGATTATCGTCAAGTGATTGCTCAAATATTAATGTCTACCTCTTAGTTGTCATCTACGTCCCGATACGGTCGTTTTGACAGTAATTAGAGTACATTTGGAGTCCGGGCCTAAAACCGTCTTCATTTTCTGATAACCGTTAAATCCCGAGTCAGAATGTTCTGGAATGTTCCGGATATTTCTATTCCATATTTCACAATCTTTATCTTTTGGTAAACAATTTCCCGTAATATTCACATAAGATATTAAGGAAAACCGAATTATTCCGTCCTATCATAACTTAAACACGGAAATCTTTCTTCCGCAGGAGGAAACCACTTGGGAACAGGCAGCGGTGTCTTTGCGCCTCTTCCAAGAGACGCAGTGGCTGCTGCGCCTCTTCCCAGGTCCTTGTCTGCGTGATTTTCGTATCTTTTTCATATCTTTCCGAGATTCACTTCCAAAGAGTCTCCGAAACCCTAATTCCGTTGTGTGATTAGTATAAATAGGAGCCTTCGCTCCTCATATTTCTCACGCGAGTGTCCGCCCTTCTCTTCTCCCTTTGCATTCTAGACTTTTGTTCTTACGTTTTGGCGTCTACGTGCTTGAACATTCGACCACGTAAGCTCGGATCCTTCTGAGTACCAGCCTCGTTTGCATGACCGACCAATTTGACCAACTCCACATCAATCAACTTAATTAATCTAATCGTTTTCCTCTTACGAGGGCACTCTCTTTGCATTCGCGTCGAGCATCACTAATCGATATCTTAGTCCTTCTCATTTCGTCAAACATGTAAGTCTGAGGGTGTCTTTTATTTATTGTATTTTAATTATTGTATCACAATTGTAAGGTTTATGTCGAAAATACCTCATTAAAACCGATTTCTAAAACCACGTTCAAAACCTTTTTTACGGATTTTCAGTAGACAAACGTCGAGAAAGGACGCAACAACTGTTGCGCCTCTTCGAAGGAGCGCAGTTCCTGCTGCGCTTCTTCGTGAGGCTGCCGCAGTTCCTGCTTCCTTTCTTCTTCCTTCGTCCTCTGTAATTCGTCTTGTTTTATTCGTCTTTGTTTCGTTTGTTTGTTAATTCTTTGTTATAAAAGCATGATAATCTCATATGTATATTGTTCATCATTCATTAGCATATAATTCGTCATAAATCCGACTTAAATCCCTTATAATCTCATATTTGCGGGTTTTCGTCATTAAATTCAATCCGGGTTGTAGAAATTCGATTTGTTCATATTGATTTTCTGGAATTCATCGTTGGTATATTTGTATCTGTTTATCATCATACGTTATTCATTAATTCATCATGTTTAGTTTAGTCCAATTAATTTGTTTAGTTTGTTAATATCGTTCACTCCTGTAATTAATCCGTCTTAATTCCATCTCATCCATGTTTATCGCTTTCATGACCATCAATCATATGTAAATAACCTATTAATCACTTTTATCCGAGTCAATCATCATTAATCAATCCTTAAATTTACCAATTAATGTTAACGATTTGCAGTTCCGGCTTCACAGCTAGAACTCACCCTTGGAACAGACGCAGCAACTGCTGCGCCTCTTCCAAAGGGCGCAGTCCTGGTTCTGTCCCTGAACTCCCTTTCTGCCTTGACCTAGTTTAATTAGCTTACGTATAATTAACTATTATTCGTATTATCACCTTCTGTTTTGTCGTAATTCATTCTTTTATTCTTTTTCTCAAATTATCCGTTTTAAAGGTATTTTCGACATAAATCGCCTATTCCATTGTAATTATTGTAATTTTTATTATTGTAATTTCCTTATTATGTTTATCATATTTCTTGTATCATTTGTATGTTTTCACATGTAATTGAGCATTAAATCCCAACTTCGACATTAATTGTATGCTAAATTATGTGTCAACCGACTTAGCCTAATCTTCACATGCTAGGATCAAAACTTGGATGTTGCATTGCATTAATATAATCGACGATATATCAAGTACGAATAACTTCCCTAATCATTAGTAGAGGCCGCTATCGAGGCGGGCGGGATTAGGTGTTCGATCAAAAGAGCTTCCTAATACGTACCCTCACCTCTTACTCCAGATATCTGTGAACACCCGTGTTCATTGGCATCCACGAGAGTCATTCTAGGCATAGAATGCTAAGGGTAACGATTGCTTAGTGTTCATGTCACTACTTTGTGTCTTGACATGACACGAGGTATTCGAACGGTTCCAATTTCCCATAAAAATTGGTGGCGACTCCATACAAAATGCAAACGCTTGTTTCTCTTCTCTCCCAAGCGCCCCCGTGGGCCCCCGCTGTCCACAAGAGGTTCAAACAGGCTAACAAAAGGGATAATGTAAAGCTTATTTGAACGGTAAGAACCGCCTATCCACATATACTTAGTCAAATGAAGGCAATAAAAGTATCAAGAAATCATGTCACACTTATGCAATTTGATATTACATATTCCACAAAGAGAAACCACACTCAAGCCTAATTGACAATGAGACCAGTTTACTGATGTTCCTGGCCTAGGAAGCTCTATAGACCTCAGAATTTAAGTAGTTTACCAACGTAATTGTGTCAAATCTAATCAATATAGGCATGTCAATAAGGTTAATACTTGAATTATGAGCTTTGTTTTCATGGCTAACGAGTCAAAACAATGTACATGGACAACTATTTGGGATTCAAATGCAAAAACAATGCAATTTAACATCATTGTTATTTAATTCACCAAGACTCGACTTAAAACAAAGTAAAAACGTGTTTTTGTGTTTTGATTTTTTTTAATTTTTGATATAAAAAGCACACAACATAAATAAAAAGCACACAACATAAATAAAAAACACACAACATAATAAAAGACCCTCCCCCAAACCTAAATGTCACAGTGTCCTCATTGTGATGCCTACAACATAGTAATCACAAACAAATCCAGCAACCTAAAGGACACAACTAACAGAAGGAAAGGAAAACAAATAGACAATACAAGTAAAGAAGGTACAAGGTAAGAGAATACCGGGTAAGAGCTTATGATTCCCCCAAACCAGCTGCAAAAATAGGGGAAATTAATCATCCGCGCAATTCCTATCATCGCCAACTACGAAAAATACCCAAAAGACGTGGTTACTCGATCGAGCCTCGTCTTAATCAATCAAGGAACCATCTAGACGAACGACTTCCTGCATTTAAAATAAATGCGTACACAAATCATAATCAATACAAGTTAAAGCTCGTAATAGTAAATCAAAAAGTAGCGCATGTGCTACACACAAGCATAAGTAGCACCAATAAATAGTCCAAGCAAAGAATAAAAACAATGAAAAATGTCCTGGCTCATCAAACTCAAAGTTTATAAAATATGAGCAAGCATGCCCATTACTCTTCAACTCCTCATCCATGGGTAGGATATATGGCTCTTCATCCGTCATAGGAGCTTCCTCAAAGACTTTGACGGGCTCCTCTTTGAAAATTTCGGCCTCTAAAGCATCCAACTCAGCTTCTATGCCGACGCCCTCATCCCAGCTATAAATCATCTCAGGAGGAGGATCATCTCCATAAATCAGCTTCTCTATCTCATCCACTTCCTTGCTCCATGGATATGACGCAACAACAGGGGCGTCAGGTGAATTCCTATCAAAACATAAAGCAAGACAATCATCAAAAGTAGGATCAAGAGCATTAATCATATGACAAGAATCTTTTAAATCAGGAGGGCGTGATGCTTTGTCAAGACCAAAAGTGATAGTATCTTCTCCAATATTAAACGTAAGACTCCCATGTCTAACATCTATAACCGCTCCTGCAGTATGCAAGAATGGTCGTCCTAGAATAATAGGAACACGAGAATCCTCAGCTATATCTATCACTACAAAATCGACTGGAATGAAAAACTTCCCTATCTTAAATGGCACATCTTCTAAGATACCCATAGGGTGCTTAACAGACCTGTCAGCCAATTGGATAGTCATATTAGTACATTTAAGCTTAGTCATGTTTAATTGCTTGCAAATTTTATAAGGCATGACACTAACGCTCGCTCCTAAATCACATAAAGCATTGTCAATATTTAAAGGGCATATAGTACAAGGAATAGAAAAACTCCCTGGATCCTTAAGCTTAGGTGGAGAATTGGCTTGTAACGCGGCGTAACATTCATGAGTGAACGCGACAGTCTCCACTTCATTAAAAGACCGCTTCTTTGACAAAATTTCCTTTAAGAACTTAGCATAAGCCGGCACTTGAGCTACCAATTCAGTAAATGGCACTGTCACTTGAAGATTCTTTACTACCTCCATCAACCTTCCAAACTGTTGTTCAAGTTTGTATTTCTGCAATCTTTGGGGAAAAGGTAGTTGAATTTTAATTGGCTCGGCTTCTTTTGCATTAGGAGTACGTTTAGAAACATCAACGTCAGTTACAGAGGTGCCTCGATCGAGCCCAGTAGTTACTCGATCGAGGAACCTATTTTTATCCATTGCCGTAGCTGAAACACTGTCAGAAGAGGTGCCTCGATCGAGCCCGAGGTTCACTCGATCGAGTAAAGAAGATCCTCGATCGAGCCCGTGTCTACTCGATCGAGGAACCTGTCTTTTCCTCGCTTTTTCGTCTTTCCTCTCAACCTGTGTTTGATCTTTGCAATTTTCTTTCTCGTCATCACTTAGCTTCAAATTCCCCAATCCCTTAGGATGCATGTAGGGAACCTCATCTTCATTAGTGGGCATGTCTGGACCCTTATAAGAAGTACCGCTCCTCAAAGAAATAGAATTAACGTGCTCATGTGCTTGTTTACCTTGAGGAGAAAGGCCAGACTATTTTGAAGGATTTTGAGCCGCCATTTGAGCAACTTGAGTATCCAACATCTTGTTATGAGCCATAAGTTCGGAAATTTGAGCCATTTGCTTTTGTTGCATCATCAAAGTTTGTTGCAATATAGCTTTTAACTCCGACACCTCATTACTTGGAACTTGAGGAGGAGGTTGAAATTGTTGAAAACCTCCTTGATTTGGCCTTTGATAACCTTCTTGTGGTTGATTACCACGATTTGGAGGAATAATATATGGATTTTGTTGAGGAGCTTCAGCATAAGCATTCGAACTCCTTTTAGTGAAGAAGTTAGAATATGGAGTACCTTGCTTGAAAGACTGTAAGGTATGAACTTGCTCAATAGTACTCATACACTTGGCCGCAGTGTAGCCATCTATACCACATCTCTCGCAAGACACTTCTTGTTGAACTATATGAACCATCTCTGGCTTACCCAAAGACTGAGTAGTCTTCAATTCAGCTATTTGAGCCAATATAGTCTCCAACTGTGCCGCAACCGCACTATCTGAGCCACTTCCTCTCTTACTTCCTCTGGGATTACCATACTCAGCTGTGTGAGTAGCTATCTGATCAATCAACTTCCAAGCATTACTGTCATTAATGTTATCTTGGAATCTCCCATTAGCAGCAGAATCAAGTAAAGCTCTATGATCATCATACAACCCGTTATAAAACTGGTTGCAAAGGAACCAAATCTCAAAACCATGGTGAGGGAAGGAGCGAACTAGTATTTTGAAACGGATCCAAGCTTCATTAAAATTCTCAGTAGGACCCTGTTTAAAACTTGTAATCTGACTTCTCAATGCATTAGTTTTCTGTGGTGGAAAATACCTCTTGTAGAATGCAAGAGCTAGGGAAGTCCAGTTGGTAATTGCGTCGGTCTCCATGTCTAAGTCCCTTAACCACTCAGCTGTATCATCTCTCAAGGAGAAAGGGAATAAAGTTTGCTTGACCTGATCTTGAGACACCCCAGCTGTCAAAGGAATAGAACAGCAATAAGTAACAAATTTCTCCATATGCTTTGCGGGGTCCTCTCCTGCTTTTCCTCCAAATAAATTCCTCTCTATCAAGCTTATGTAAGAAGGCTTGATCTCAAAAGTTCCCTTATCAGCGGTAGGGAGCTTGAAGACTTTAGGAATAGAATCAACCGTGGGTTCGAAGTGACTTGCTAATGTAGGCATCTTTGGTGTTGTAGAAGTCACAGCTGCAGAAATAAGTGTGTCCTCTTCTAAGGACGAGTCTACTGCAAAAGTATACCGCTCGTTGTCAAGTGTACTCAAGTCTTCCACTTGACTTACTTCTCTTTGAAATTTTCGTCTGTAGCAAAAAGTCTTTTCTGGCCCGGGATCAAACGGTAGGATCTCTAACCTGTTAGACCTGGGCATACATGAAAACAACAAGAAAAGATAAAACTGTCTCAAGGAACTGAAGTTCCCTGAAACAAAAGACAAAAATAAACAGAAACAAACAGAACAATTGTTGCCTCCCCGGCAACGGCGCCAAATTTGATAAGGTTATTTTCAGTCGTTTGCCTTAATCAAAATAAATCATAGCTTAGTACTAACAAAATAGCTAGCGGTAAGTCAGGGTCGAATCCACAGGGAGGCGGTGATTATCTAGTTTGTTTATATTTAAATCTGTCTTAAAGTAACCAATTGTGGGGCTTTGATTGTTTGTATGCTAATCAACTAATTGCAAATAAATAAGGACGAATAACAATAATATTAAAAAGTCTAGGGATCGGGTTCACTAGGTCGTCATCAAAGGGTAGAATTTAATTCATTGATTGAGCAATTTATATTGTTGAAAGTCATATGATCAGTCGATTCAATATTTCTTTTAGATCGAATTTAACATGCGATCGCTATCATTAAATTATTTCTATTCAATTATCGTGGCCTATACTAGTCTTAACCCGGTCGGTGATAATCCTAGTTTATGCAAGACTAATTAATCAATTCTGATCAGTAATTAACTAATTAGAAGTAATACGATAATCAAACAACAATTAAGAGCAATTTAACAATCAATTCATAATAATCCCTTTTCTAACAACCTAGATCCCCTTTCACCCTAGATTAAAGGCTTAGCTACTCATATTAAAGGTAAGAACAACAATAATAGTAATGAAAAACATGATGAACAATAATAATGATGAACAAGTAATTGAAATAATAATTGAAGAAAGATTAGAACAATACCGTAATTAAAGGCAATAGATCCGAACAATAATTAAACTAAACTAAGTATTTGAGAGAGTTTTCTAAGGTAGCTATACTAAACCTACCGAAAATAAAGCATAAAATAATCTAGAGTACGAGTTTTGGTATTTATAGTAGTCATAACCAACTTAAGGAAATTTGCGGAATATTATGAAAACAAGTGGTTCCCGATCGAGCCTACGTGCACTCGATCGAGGCACCAATTCCCAGATACCCCAACTCTCGACATTGCAAAGTTTATTGATTAGGTTGGTTCCTCGATATAGCCCAAGGTGTACTCGATCGAGCATGAAGTTCCTCGATCGAGCCTCACTGTACTCGATCGAGGCACCAATTTCCTACTTTGCACACTGAACTTCAAACGGCCGCCATTTCTTCGTTACTTGTCAGAAACAAGCGATTTTTACGGCGTTGGAAAGATAAGAAGATAAGCTTTCACCTCCAGTTAGAATCACTTGAAAATTAGTTGTAGAACTTTAGATATGGCTCTTCAAAATAGGCACTTGTAATAAGAAGCTCTTTTCTTCGTGTTTTCTTCTTAACTTCTCTTCCTTCATTCTTATGGATTCTCGTGCCATGCTTCGTGTATCCCTTCATGTCCACTCCGCGATCCCCATTTCATTCCTTTTCTCCTCAAATGCATCATTCCTGCATTAAACATCAAAAGGCGGAAGTATTGACATTCTAACATAAAAAGGCATGTAAATGATATAAACTGGCACGAAAACCGTATCAAAAGTAATTAAGTGGAGGCACAAATATATATATAATTATGACTCCATTGGCTATTTAGAAGAAGCTCTCAATTGTTGACTGCCTCAATATGAGAGGTCTTTGCATGGTTAATTAGTGTATCCTATGTAAGACAACTTATGAAACCTACACCCACTTGCGTTTTTTAGTGTGGTTTCTATGGTGCATTATGGATGAGTATTCACAAGTAGATGTGCAGGAAGAACCCTTTGTAATACTACGGTTTTATGAGTCTTTAGGTACTGTATTGAGTGGGGCTTACTCTGTTGAGTAAGTATGTTTTTATACGAAACAGTAGTCTGTCAGATGGGTACTCGATCGAGTATGTGTGGCACTCGATCGAGTAAGGGGCAGTCGATCGAGTAAGTTACTTGGTCGATCGAGTAAGTTACTTTTACGGATTGTTTTTGACGGGATTTGTTAATAACGCGTGATTCATATTTAAAGGTTTCCGTCACTTTATTCATCACTTTTACTTTTTCTAAAACCTTTCAAGGGAGAAAAAGAGTTACGTAGTTCTCCTTCTTCGCGTTGTTAGCAAATCCGAAAGGCTGAGGTGGTCGGATCGTCGTGTTCTTTACGCTGTTGAGTTCGTCGCATCAAGGGTAAGATCCTTGTATAGCTTTTATGTTATTTCATTGAGTTTGGTTAAAACCCTAATTAGGTAATTTGGGGGTTTTGGGGAGTATTGTTGATGTTAGATTGTGATTGTATGATTGTATGTTTGATAGGAAGTAATTTCAGTGAAGGGCGATGTTGATTAGCTGATTGTGACCGTCTGTGGTGATTGCTGTTCCAGGTAGGGTTTCCCTACTCGGTATTAATTACATGATTGTGGTGATTGTGCTGTAGTTAGTAATTGTTGATTGTTTCAGACGGTTGTGATTTTGGATGTTTCAGACGGTTGTTGAGGTTGTACTGTGATTACTGTTTATCTGTCTATGTTCTTCGGGGTGCGTCCCTGGCTGAGTCGGGTCACTTGCGGGAGTGGCTTCACGCCCTTGATTTGCCTCCCGTGGAATCCGCCACAGGAGGGATGTGCACATTAAGGTTCATGTGTTTATCGTTCGATGAGATGAGCGGGGCTTAGGTGGGAACGACTGTAGTCCCCCACTGGCGGTGTGGAGTATCTGTTGCGATGGATACTCTGGCAGGGCTACACACGTTAGTGTGTAGTCAGTTGTGTGGAGATTGATGATGGAGACTGGGGATTGGTGTGTTGATTGAGTTGTTTCGTGTTTGGTTTTTATCGTGTAATTAGTACTGACACCGTTTAAATGTTTTAAAAACTGTGGTGATCCATTCGGGGATGGTGAGCAGTTATTGAGCAGGTATGATATGATGCATATGGGATAGCTGGGATGAGTCATCACGTGGCAGTTAGAAGTCTTTCGCTGTGTCAGACGATGTTTTATAGTTTTGATAGTTTTATCAGTAGACCGTCTGAGAACCTTGTTTTTCAGTTTAACAGTTTTGATTTTGAACATGTAATCACTTTAAACTATATTGTTATTTAAATTATGTTTCGTCATTGTCATTTGGTTATCATTGCCTCGGGTAACCGATATGGTGACGTTCTCATACCTTAAGTGGTCCTGGTAAGGCACTTGGAGTATGAGGGTGTCACAAAGTGGTATCAGAGCGACGATCTTGAAACCTGTAACCAATGAACCTAATGAACATAGAGAGTCAAAATAAAATGAACCCGAGGTAGAAGTTGTAGGAGGTAATGCAAAGACTTGGGAGACGTCCTAAAGCCGCGAACTCGCCCTACAATTTTGAACCGGTCACCATGGGGTATGTGTCGGGATCGTTATGTGCTTATCGTGTGCTTTGTGTATCCATATAGTAGTATGTGGTGTGAATTGGTGGATGCATGCATGTGGAGGATGGGAGATCTGAGTTGAAAGATGATGATGATGTGAATTGTATGTTGATTGATTATAAAGCATGAAAGTATAATGATTGATATATATATATATATATATATATATATATATATATATATATATATATATATATATATATATATATATATATAGAGAGAGAGAGAGAGAGAGAGAGAGAGAGAGAGAGAGAGAGAGAGAGAGAGAGAGAGAGAGAGAGAGGGGTTCTTCTAAGGTCCTTACATCCATTGAGGCCCTAAGTCCTTATAAGGGCCTTTGGATGGAAGGGATGGAGGGATGAGATTACATCTCATTCAAGGGTCACAAATGAACCTCCCTAATCTCCCTCCCTAATTGTGTATAACTCCACCTAATTGTGTATAACTCTTCCACCATTCTAATCTCCCAACTCACTTCCTCATTATTCATTCATTCACACTTCTCTCATACACTCAATCTCTCTCATCTTTCTCTCATTCTCTAAAAAAAAAAACCAAATCAACAAAAAAAAAACCAAAAAAAAGAAAAACAAGAACAACTTCCTTCTCGGCCGCCGTACACCACCATGCCGCCACCTCCACCTCACTAGACCCACCACCACCACCGAGAACCAACACCACCCAACACCACCAGATCCTTCGTCCTTCCTCCTGCCGACAACCCCACGGCCAGCCTCATTCACTCTCGCCCTCCACAAACCAAAACCCGACGCCACCACCTTTACTCCACCACCATTCACCATATTCAAACACCTCCCTCCCTCCCTCCCTCTCTCGTCTGCCACCCCCACCCCCACCACACACACAACCACCCACAACCGACGCCACCCACCACAGCGCCTCCCTCCTTCCTTTCTCCATTACCCCAACCCAGCCTTCTTGCCGCCCTCGGCCAACCCGACGCCGCCGCACTTCTCTGCCGCCTCTCCCTTCTCCTTTCTTTTTTTGTTTTTCAGATCCGACCACCAACCCGCGTCCTTCCTTCCTTCCTCCTCCCCTGCTCCACCGTCCTTCCTTCCTTCCTCCTCCTTCCATTTTTTTTTTGTTTTGTTCTTTGTTTTTTTGTTTGTGTACTCCGTTTTTGTTTTTTGTTGTTTTTTGTTTTATTTTTGTTTTTTTCCTTTGTTTTTTGTTTGTTTTGGTTTTTTGTTTTGGTTTTTTGTTTTTATTTTTTATTTGGTTGTTATTGTTATTTGATTTTTTGGACTAAAGTTATACATCTTGTCTATTAAAGTTATACACTGCGTGCATTAGAGTTATACACACGATATTTAAATTTGGTTTTGTTATTTGGTTTTTTTTTAGATTTTAGATTTGGTTTTTTGTGATTGTTATTTGGTTTTTTGTTTTGTTATTGTTATTATTGTTATTTGGTTTTTATTATTGTTATTCAAGTTTTTTTATTTGTTTGATTTTATGATTTGTGTTATGTTTTGATTTTATTTTTTTTATTGTTTGATTTTTTTACTATTTACGACTAAAGTTATACATTTTATGACTAAAGTTATACATTTTATGACTAAAGTTATACATTTTATGACTGAAGTTATACTCTTATGAAATAAAGTTATACAATTTTGGACTAAAATTACACAAATTTGGACTGAAGTTATACAAATAAGGACTAAAGTTATACAAATAAGGACTAAAGTTATACAATTTTGGACTAAAGTTATACAAATTTGGACTACAAATAAGGACTAAAGTTATACAAAAATGGACTAAAGTTATACAAAAAAGGACTGAAGTTATACAAAAATAGACCAAAGTTATACAAAAAAAGACTAAAGTTATACAAAAATTGGACTAAAGTCATACAACAATGGACTAAAGTTATACAAAAATGAACCAAAGTTATACAAAAATGGACCAAAGTTATACAAAAATGAACCAAAGTTGTACAAAAATGAACCAAAGTTATACAAAAATCGACCAGAGTTATACAAAAATGCACCAAAGTTATACAAAAATGCACCAAAGTTATACAAAAAATTGGACTAAAGTTATACAAAAATGAACCAAAGTTATACAAAAATAGACCAGAGTTATACAAAAAAAGACTAAATTTATACAAAAATTGGACTAAAGTTATACAAAAATGGACTAAAGTTAGTCCATATTTGTATAACTTTAGTCCATTTTTGTATAACTTTGGTTCATTTTTGTATAACTTTGGTTCATTTTTGTATAACTTTAGTCCAATTTTTTGTATAACTTTAGTCCAATTTTTTGTATAACTTTAGTCTTTTTTTTGTATAACTTTGGTCTATTTTTGTATAACTTTGGTTCATGTTTGTATAACTTTAGTCCATTTTTGTATAACTTTGGTTCATTTTTGTATAACTTTAGTCCAATTTTTTGTATAACTTTAGTCCATTTTTGTATAACTTTGGTTCATTTTTGTATAACTTTGGTTCATTTTTGTATAACTTTAGTCCATTTTTTGTATAACTTTGGCGCATTTTTTGTATAACTCTGGTCTATTTTTGTATAACTTTGGTTCATTTTTGGAGAACTTTGGTTCATTTTTGTATAACTTTAGTCCAATTTTTTGTATAACTTTAGTCCATTTTGTATAACTTTGGTCTATTTTTGTATAACTTTGGTTCATTTTTGTATAACTTTAGTCCATTATTGTCTTAGATGAAAAAAATGTATCTCACAAAAAAAAACGAGATTTAAAACACGAAATCTTAAAAAAAACGTATACCAAAAAGAGATTTAAGAAAATGAATAATAAATGAGAACTAACAAAATAAAAGACAACTAAAATAAAATAAAAGACAAAAAAAATAATGAATGGAAAAAACAACTCAAAACATACAAATTAACACAAAACGAAAAAAAAAAAAAAAAAAAACGAGTTGAAAAAAAAAAAAAAAAAAAATCGCATGGCGGTGCGGCGGGTGGGGGGTGGCGGCGGGGGTGGTGGGTGGTTATTTGGTGTCGGGTGGGTGGTGGTGGGTGGTGGTGAATGAGGAAGAGAGGAATGAATGATTTATTTGAGTTTTTTGATTTATTTGGATTTTTTGGGTTTTTTATTTATTTGGACTTTTGGGTTTTTTTTATTTATTTGGGTTTTTTTTTAGAGTTTGAGAGAAGAGAGAAATGAAATGTGTAAGATGATAGAGAAATGGATGAGTGGAAAACAAATATATAGTAAATTAGTGATTAATTAGAGTGGATTAGTGAAGGAGGAGAGAGATGGTGAGATTAGCTTATAAACACACTTTTTTGGGGTTGATCTCATCCCTCCATCTCCCTTCATCCAATGGCTCATAATAGAACTTATGGACTTAATATATATAAGGACCTTAGTTGATCTCTTCTCTCTCTCTATATATATATATATATATATATATATATATATATATATATATATATATATATATATATATATATGTTAGAATTATGAAAGGATAAGTGTTTTGTTTATATATATAAAGCGATGCGTAAGTATATATGTTGTTATTATCGTTTTGTGTAAGGGTATAGATGTTGGAATATGTGTCCTCCGACAATAATGCGATCACGACTGTTGATCATGATGATCACATGTTTAAGTCTCATTTTAAAGAATACAATTGGGAAGTATTTTTACTGTCAACTGATCAACATATATCGGTAATGATTGGCTGACTAGAGTTTGACATTACTGTCGTGCGACGGTGGTGATCAGTTGATCCCCTAGGTCATACCTATAGGGCAACACTCTTAATTGATCATTTAATTAATCGTATAACGTTACGAGTTAATTAAATTACTTGAAAATTGACGGACGATTTTGGAAGTAAAATTTACGTATCGCATTGAAATTTGATTAAATGAGATACGATCTGAGTAATCGAATTGTATTGTTACTCAGATAAAATTATTGTTTAAAGAAACAATTGACTTCGAATGAATAATTATAAATACAAGTTGTTGTGATTTATAAATTGGTAAAATATTTTGGTACAAGTAATTATGAATTACTAAGTCGATTTTTGTATATGACGTATTTTTATTAATACGTTGATTTTTAAAATGTTAAAAATACATAACAAATTTATGTTACATATGACATGTGACATAAGACAAGTTTGACAAAAATAAAATAGGTTCCATTTTATGAAGGTGTCGAAATTAGGAAGGGGATTAGGCTAAATATTGTGTTTATAATATGAGTGGTAAACATAATGATTACTTGCCTTACTAGCCATGCAACCCTAGTTTACATTGTGAAGATAAACAAGTGCATGCATTGGCTCCCTCCACCCCTTTCCTCCATCCGGTTTTTAGATAGGAAAACCACTTTGGTTTTTCCTCTTATTTTTACCTAAATACACAATAATGTTATTGTTGTTCATTCACTCATTCATTCATCTAAAACTTGAGTTTTAGAGAGATAAAAATACTTCATCTTCGCTCCTCTCTCAACCGGTTTTTGGGAGATTAAAAAACCAAATTATTTTGGGTCATTTTTCTACAAGATTAATATTGTACTAGTATTTATAATATTAATTTTAATTTAGAGTGTGCTTTGGGTATAAAGCTTTGGGAGAGATCCTATACTTGGATCTTAGTTCTTCCACTAAAGGAAAGCACAAGAACAAGAGAGAAAGGTGACCTCTCTTGTGCCCTATAAACCGAAAATCCAATGTAAGAACAATGTTTCTTCTTTATTTTGTTTAAGTGTTTGCATGCATAAAATCATTTGTTAATTTTATGACAAATTAAATTAAAACATATATGAATATGTAAGTATATAGATCTACTTTTCCTTCAATCGGTATCAAGAGCCATGGTTATTTGCATGCAAATCGGTTAAAAGTTTTTCCGAGTTATAAAGATTAACATATAAAACTTGTAGAAATTGTGTTATTATGATATATCACGAAATTAATTTATGCATGTTATAATTTCTGGTCCTAAAATGTTTTTAGGATATTTTGGTTAATTTACGGATTTTTATTGTTCATATTATACAATAATGGCATTAAAATATGATTTTATGAGTAAAATTGTCATTTTCGGACTAAAATTAGCTATACTTCTTATTTTCAAGTGATTTTTGGATATGTTGTCACATATATTATTTTGAGATAACCTGTAAATTTTCATAATTTTTGGACTACTTATGCTCGAAAAATGGATTTTTCATTATTAAATTCGGATTTAGGTGAAAAATAGGTTAATATGAGATAAATTTTGAATCTGGTCATAGAAATTTAGTATGTTGTCACATGAAATTTTACAAGATGTGTGTAAAATAATAGGCTATATTGAAGTCTTTGTGCATGATTTATGATTTTTTGAAGAAAAATAGCATAAATAGTGACATTATTAGTGAAAATTTAATAAAACATAATCTATGACTAAGGAAAAACGTCACATGTTGCATTTTATTATCTTTTTCAGATCTAAAATTGAAAAGTTAATGAATATATTTTTTCTCATGTTTTTATGATTATTTTAGTTAAAACCGATAAACCGCAACTTTGTTTTTCCGGATAAAATTCGAAATTTTTAACCTAAGTTTTTGAACATTATGAGTGTCATGGTATTTTTCCAGAATGTTCATGAGTTTAAATTTCAAATTTTGAATTTATTTGAAATTTTTGTGATTTATTTGATGTTTATAGCTTATTTTTGTAATTTTTGGTCCATTAATGAACAATTTTAGAAATATGAGTTAATTATGGTCAAATAATTAGTGAAGACTAAATTTTGAGTCCTAAGAGGTTAGGGTAATTAACTTATGCATAAATATGAATTTTTGTAATTTTTGTGATTATAAAATGTTGAAATCACGCAAATCCGTAAAAACCGAGTAATATACGATATTGGCTAATTAAAGGCGATTTAGCATAAAATTGGGCATGTTCATACATATTATAATGCTGCATTTTCTTTATGATTGTCATAATTTTAATTTATGTAATTTTGAATTATGTAATTTTTACTTAGTATGGCCTTAGTTTTTTAATTGGTATTTCCCGAAATGTATGGGAATATCGATTCGGTTGTAATTTTATTGTGATCTCGTATCACCGTTTTGTAATTTAATAGATTTATTTTATTTTAGTTACAAATGTATAATAGGAAATTATGTAATTTATTATGTAATTTTATTCATTTCGGAGTTCCCAAAGACAGATTTCTTCAAGATGGCGATACATAAAGACGGTGTTACCTCGAGATGCGTGCCACAACCGAAGTTCAAGGGACCAATGGAGTTGGTTTCCGAATATGTAATAGTTAAATAGTTTTTCTATTTTAGGAAGGCCATACTAGGACTTATTTTATGTTTGCATTCTATTTATATGTTACATGCATCGCTAAATCGCCATAAGTAAAACTTGCATCTTCTTTCATCGAGTTTATCGACCGTGTCAATTAGAATTATCGTAGTTCACCGCTTTAGTTCACTTAAAACGTGATAGATAATAAATTGACATGACCTCTCGCTAAAACAATTAATTGAGACATAGCCTTACCAAATAGTAGAAACCATGAAAACCTATTTCGCGAGGGAGTGCACTCGGCCCTACCGGGGTACAAACCTTGTTACGTAGGGGAAGTGGGTGATGAATGTTAATCCACCGATTTCATGTTAATGAGGGTCTGATCGGCCATACCGTGCCCAAGTTGATGTGGATTTGGATCATGGACACATTTATTCGAAATTTGGATTGAACTCAACAAAAGTTTTTCGATAAGGGTTTCATCGGCCATACCGTACCCTCGTCGGATGTGTTTTGGGCTATAGATAATTATTAGAGTAATTTTATCGACCAAGAGTTCTAAAAGTATAATTGATTAAAACGTTAATCCACCGAGTTATATTGATAAAGGTTTCATCGGCCATACCGTGCCTAAATCGATAGGAATTTGGGTCTTGGAATCATTTACCTAGTTGGGTAGAGGTCACTAGAAAAATGCATAAAACTTGTTTAAATTATAAATTTTTACGAGTATTATTATTAAAACGACATTTGTTTTACTCCTTCTATTTTGTTTTGTAGACCACTTCTTTTTCTCATAACAAATGGCAACACCAACCCCTAATGCCACGCCTCTCGCTAATACATCATGGCTCCGATCCTTCATGGATCGATGTAAACTTGAAAAGAATGGGTCAAATTTCTCCGATTGGGATGCCCAACTCAAATTAGCCGCCCAAGGTGACGACAAGCTTCGTTACCTTACCGAGGCCTCTCCTCCCGAACCTACTACTAGGTCGACCGCCGTCACTAGGGAAGCATATGAGGCTTACCAAAAGGAGTCCGCCGCAATGAAAAATGTCTTGATATTTGCGATGGAGGCGGATCTCCAAAGGAGAGCCTTTAAAATGGGCAATGCTAATGAGATTTACTCCAAGCTTGTGACAATGTTTTCATAAACTCCGCGGATCGTCCAATATGAGGCGGCCGCGGCATTCTTTGATCTCGACTTCAAAGAGGGCCAAAAGGTTAGCCCTCATGTGCTCAAA
The DNA here is from genome assembly GCF_048544455.1 of Silene latifolia. Taxonomy (NCBI): domain Eukaryota; kingdom Viridiplantae; phylum Streptophyta; class Magnoliopsida; order Caryophyllales; family Caryophyllaceae; genus Silene; species Silene latifolia. Next base: position 110,107,380 of record NC_133529.1, on the reverse strand, counting down.
CTTATGGAGCTTGTCGAGACCTTGAAAATTCAAAAGGTTGAAATCCCCAAAGAACTTGTTGTAGATAGGATTCTACACTCCTTGTCCAAAGTCAAAGCGTATGTTCAATTCCGGGTGAATTTTAACATGCAAGACAAGGATGTGTCTCTTGAAGAATTGCACAAGTTACTTGTGCAAGCCGAAAGGGACATGGGGTTAAATGTGAACCCACCAAAGGATGTGCTTAACATAAGCACTAAGAGTAAGGGGAAGTTCAAAAAGAATGCAAGGAAGGGTAAGAAGCAAGCTCCCACTTTCACCAAAGCTAAGACTTGTGAAGCTAGCACTTCAAAAATCAAGAAGGGTCCTCTTGATAAATGCCATTATTGTAATGGTATGGGACATTGGAAAAGAAATTGTTCCAAATACCTTGGTGATATTAAGGTTGGAAAGATTACTCCAGTAGGTAAATGACTATCCTTTCTTTTATGTTTCTAATTCAACTATGGTATTGTGATACAAAGTTGTGATAATGTATCTCCCTTTTTATTGTAAATAGGGCCTCCACCAAGTAAAGACAAAGGAAAAGAAAAGCAAGCTTAAGAAACCATCAAGGAGCTAGGAATAGCTTTCATGGAGCTTCGCTTTTTATTGTCTTATTTTATTCATGTTTTGAATTTTAGAACCTTAAGTTTCCGTGTTCGACATGGAAAGGTATTTTGGATAATGGGTTGTATTTTGGATAATGGTGACTTGGTTTGCAACCCAAGTCACCCGTTTTATCATTTTATCCTTTGTTCTAAAATCCGTATTTAAATGCTTGCTCTTAGAAACATATGATTATTCACTTAAAGTGATCTAATAGACAATTATAATGACGGGATTCATTATATGTCCACATGCTTAAGGCTTGTGTATGATCATTTATAAAGTAATTTCGAGTCTATGAACTCTCTTAAAGGAATGTCAATCACCAAGTACACTTACGAAATCTAAAACTATTAGTCAACCTATGAGATAGTTCTCCTTATACTTCAAATAAATTATTTGTGTCTCATATGCTATCTTTGAATCTATAGTGTATTTATTCTAAAGATAGAGTGGGAGAAAAATGAGGACACAACACACAAGGCAAGATATATTTGTGTACTTGTGTAAATGAGATCTACGCAAGAGAGAATGATTTGAATAAAGGTATATCTATTTAAATAGTATACTCAATAGATGAGATCTATGGTCTCAAGTAAGTTCTATATGACTAAAGAGACCAAGTGAAGTAATCATAAGAGTATGTTCTCAAGATAACTACACGAGGAGACCAAAAGAAAGTTTTGGAACAAAATGACTAATGTAAAGTCTTAACAAGAGTTTTGACTAGTTTATGATAAATTTTGACCAATAGTTTCAACCTTGAGATTTACTTAAGAGCCTAAATGAATCAATGTAACATCCTAGTAATAAGCGATATTTATGACTAGAGGTTGCAAGGATTGATATACCGATATCTTCAATAGCCAAAGTTTTAAACCACGCAGATGTCATTACTTAACCTCATTATGAAAATGAATTGGTTAAACCTCCTTCTAAAAGGGATATTTTGAAGGATGTGTATTAGATATTACTCATATTTAATAAATGACATTGCCACACATCACTATGACATGAATGTGTTAGAGATTTAAAATCTCTTTCCATAAGATTAAGATGAGACCTCTTCGAAATAGGAATTTTGAAAGGATATGATGGGAACATATATGACTTCATCTTAATAACTTTGCAAAGCAACATACATTCCAATTTTGAAATGTTTTCGATTAAGTAATAAATTTCGAAACATGTGGAATTAAGTGGGAGTTTACAAATTATCATATGAAGACATGTGATTTAGTGGGAGCTGTCATCCTCTGAATGTTTACAACTCATTACTCGTTAGGAATGACAAGCTAATATCTTCCTTCACAAAGAAGTATTTGAGTTTTCAATTCTGGATGAATTTGGACTATGATGAATCCAATTACGACAAGAAATATTGGATTAGTATTAAGAGATACACATCATATCAACATACACATAGGTTATTCATGTAGATGAAAATGGAATTGCCATTAGCAATCATGGTCATTCATTGAACCTATGAACGGTTGATCTCATGATTATTAGTAACTAATATTTCCGCCATTAGAATAATCATGCACATGTCCAATGGTGAATCATATGCATAAGAGCATGATGATTCATTGGTAAGCCATAAAAGAAACGTCATGAATTCTCGAGTAGAATCCGATGAGCGATTTCGGTGTTTGACGGAATGCTCTATTGTGTGTCAAGAGGTTGCACATATTATAGAAAATCCGAACACTTGTAAGGATTTATGAGAATCCTAAGCCTTTCAAGCTTAAAGGAGAAATAAGAAGTTTTGGAAAGATACTTAGTTGAATAAGAAGTTACTCAAAACTAATCTTTCCTAACTATGCTAGGACTTGTAAGAAGTGCTAGGCTAATCATCTTGACAAATTGTTGCAAGACTCTACAAAACATGTACCTAGTGCATTGTGTGTGGATGGAGTACTTGATCAGTACAAGTTATATCATTCACCACAAATTCGTTCGTTATGTGATAATCGATAAGGAAGTTCTTTCAAGATAAAGAACCAAAACCGAGGTCGGGAACCTTGATGTGTACTTGGTAAGGTCCATGCTATGAGAAGATAACATGAACATAAAGGAAAATGCGATTATAAGAAGTTTGAACACATGGACACATGACATGTTAAACTTCTATTGCAATCAACAAGTGTTTATACACTTACGATTTGCATCACAAGGTTGTAATATGGTATTGAATACCCGAGTGTGATGTCGACATTTGTCGTTTGAGTTATTATTAACTCACCTTATACATTGTTATATCCAAACGGGTTGTAGAGAAAATTGAACCCCGTTAAAGTGAACATGGATTAACATTGTATTTGCCCATAGTCACTTGCATGGGGTGACGTCTCGAAGTGACTAGAGTGTGATGCGATTGATGGCAAGTTCAAGTGCCATAGAGTCATATGAGAATGACTAGTCGATCACATAGGCAAACTGTTAGGAACTTTTTGTCGGGCCTAATGACCGCTTATAGAGTTCTGGCAAATTTATATAGCCTGGTCGTGGCGAGAGCTGCTATAGTATTCAAATGAGTCGATTCTTTTGACTAAAGACTATTCGCCTAAGATGGCACAGTTTCAGATTAACTTTGATTTGTATTACTACGACCTTCATAAATGGGGTCAAATGAGCATATTTTGGGTTATGATGGCTGTGGCTAGTCGAAGGGAATGAGTGCGATAGGAATTGTCCACCCCTAGTCAGGGTTATAACAATATCTCAGGGCCACTCGAGGAGTAAAGAACTGGAAATGCGTGGCCACGCTCGGAATGTATCCATGGTGGATAAATCCGGTCAATCTGTTATTCTCCAGATCGAGGAAACCACTCTCGATATGATCACTTTCAAGTACGACCTGAAAGACACCTTGCATTGAGTGGGAGATTGTAATAGGACAAGAGAATTGGTGACGCACACTTGTCGAGGACAAGTGGGAGATTGTTGGAATATGTGTCCTCCGACAATAATGCGATCACGACTGTTGATCATGATGATCACATGTTTAAGTCTCATTTTAAAGAATACAATTGGGAAGTATTTTTACTGTCAACTGATCAACATATATCGGTAATGATTGGTTGACTAGAGTTTGACATTACTGTCGTGCGACGGTGGTGATCAGTTGATCCCCTAGGTCATACCTATAGGGCAACACTCTTAATTGATCATTTAATTAATCGTATAACGTTACGAGTTAATTAAATTACTTGAAAATTGACGGACGATTTTGGAAGTAAAATTTACGTATCGCATTGAAATTTGATTAAATGAGATACGATCTGAGTAATCGAATTGTATTGTTACTCAGATAAAATTATTGTTTAAAGAAACAATTGAATTCGAATGAATAATTATAAATACAAGTTGTTGTGATTTATAAATTGGTAAAATATTTTGGTACAAGTAATTATGAATTACTAAGTCGATTTTTGTATATGACGTATTTTTATTAATACGTTGATTTTTAAAATGTTAAAAATACATAACAAATTTATGTTACATATGACTTGTGACATAAGACAAGTTTGACAAAAATAAAATGGGTTCCATTTTATGAAGGTGCCGAAATTAGGAAGGGGATTAGGCTAAATATTGTGTTTATAATATGAGTGGTAAACATAATGATTACTTGCCTTACTAGCCATGCAATCCTAGTTTACATTGTGAAGATAAACAAGTGCATGCATTGGCTCCCTCCACCCCCTTCCTCCATCCGGTTTTTAGAGAGGAAAACCACTTTGGTTTTTCCTCTTATTTTTACCTAAATACACAATAATGTTATTGTTGTTCATTCACTCATTCATTCATCTAAAACTTGAGTTTTAGAGAGATAAAAATACTTCCTCTTCTCTCCTCTCTCAACCGGTTTTTGGGAGATTAAAAAACTAAATTATTTTGGGTCATTTTTCTACAAGATTAATATTGTACTAGTATTTATAATATTAATTTTAATTTAGAGTGTGCTTTGGGTATAAAGCTTTGGGAGAGATCCTATACTTGGATCTTAGTTCTTCCACTAAAGGAAAGCACAAGAACAAGAGAGAAAGGTGATCTCTCTTGTGCCCTATAAACCGAAAATCCAATGTAAGAACAATGTTTCTTCTTTATTTTGTTTAAGTGTTTGCATGCATAAGATCATTTGTTAATTTTATGACAAATTAAATTAAAACATATATGAATATGTAAGTATATAGATCTACTTTTCCTTCAATAGAAACTTGGGAGTGTGAATTGAACATGTACGTGTTGGGTGAATATGTTGAACGAATATGGTGGATAAATATGTGGTACGATGGATGAATTGGTGAAAAAAGATGAATAATTGTTGTATGATAATATGATTTCTGATAAAGCATGTTGTATGATGGAAGAGATTTTATAATGTTGTTATGCTAGTAACATGTGAATAGGAGACTTGATGTTATATATTTGTGATTTTGTTTACGTAAAGTTATAGAATAAAAACATGTTTGGTAAGTTGAATGATGTATGTGCATAATAATGGATGTTGTTGCTTGGCTTTTGATGATAGTAACACGTGGTTAGGGATACTGATTTTATGAGTATTGAGTTGTTTTTGTCTACCTTGTTGTTGTTGAAGTTGTTTTGAAATAAAAATCAAGTAGTTATGTTTTTCGATTATAGAGAGGTTGTCTTTAAACTGTTATAACTTGAGATGTATATATAATTTTGATGTGATTCCAATTGGAGGTGATAGCTTGTTCTTTTACGATTCTAAAGATAGATCACACGCCCAAAACGACCTAGAAACGAGTGAGTTATGACCATTTTACGAAAACTGGACTGTGCTGAGAAATGCGTAGGGTACTCGATCGAGTGGCCCTCACTCGATCTAGTGCACCTCTTGTTACTCGATCGAGTAACCCTTACTCGATCGAGTAGCCCTGGTAATTTGTTATACGTGTCTCTGACCTTCACCTACTCGATCAAGTAGGCTATTCACTCGATCGAGTGACCTATACTCGATCTAGTGACCCCTGTTTTGGGTCATTTGCTTATCTTTTGACTTCGTTGCCTATTATGTTTGATTCAAAGGTGTTCTTTTGCTTCGTTAAGCATTGTTTTACGTATGTATTGGTCCTGATGTGTAAGTTACCCAATCTTATGATGTAAAGAGTGGCACCTGCGATGAGTATGAGTTTGGTGGAGAGGACATGAGTTATATGTGGTTGTGACAGATAGAGCAAAAAGAAAAGGAAGATCGGTATGGCTTATTAAGTTATAGAGCATGTTTTGTGAGACGAGATGAGTGATATGATTATGTGTTGAGTAATGTAAAAGTAAGCGAAGGTGGGCAAGGGGTGATGTAAGTTTATGGAACGTGAGAATGAAAAGGTTGAAATGAGAGATGCAAATTTTACGTGGTAAATTTGGATGTTTCAGGATTATGAAGGGAGGTAGTTATGACTCGGTTGGTTAAGAATATATATAATGGAAAGGTCGTTATAGGTAAATGGAAAGAAATGGTGTATAAAGAGCTTAGATTGAGTTATGCAGCGATGTGGGTTTGCAGATAGCGAATGAGTTTTGGGAATTCAAAAAAAAAATGGTGATGGGTGATCAGTGTGAGTGATAACATGAGATGGTCTGGACTTATTGGTGATAAGTGTGAGTGATAGCATGATAGGAGAGGATTCAGGGTTAGAAAGAGTGAGAGGATATCGATAAGAAATAATGGGATTTGAGTTTGGAGCAATGAGAAGGTAACCGGAGTACTAAAGAGTTAGGTAGAAGTAATAAGGAGTTGAATGGTTAATTGATTTTGTCGAGTGTAACAGAAAAGAATAAGGGGAGTAAAACTAGGAAAATGTTCACCGAGGTTAAGTGATATAAAAGTAAGGAATCGTCGAGATGTATGATACTATCATGAGGATTTGAGTTAACGGTTACATAGGAGTTCCAGGACGATATGATAATCATGAGTTTCGAGGAATTAAGAAAAGTAAAAGTTGGGAAAAAAAATTGCACGATATGAGATCTTGGTGGTGAGTCGGGTGACAATACAATTAAGGATGGAATCCGAAATAGTGTTGAGGTGATTTTTGTTGATGTATTTGATGTTCGTTATTTGGGATGATAACCAAAGATAAGAAAGCAACTGTGATGTTTAGAGATGAGTGTAAGAGGTTTGATGTACGAATGGTGGTATTGTGGAGGTGTTGTCACTAGTGGTTAAGGGTGATGATAAATAGGAAAGATGGCCATTCTAAAGAGGTTGATTTTGTAGAGACCCGACTGATGTGTATGGTTGTGAGGAAGTATAAGATGTTGTTATAGGAGGCGGTTGCTAGTAGTTGAGTGTTAATGGTATGGTTATGTTTGGCAGGAGGCGATGGTTATGCGAATGGGAGAATGTGTTATGAGGGGCATACGAGTTAAGCTCGGGTGAGAGGTAACCTTTGTCAGGTGGTAACTTACGTGATCAGGATTGATTAGTTGGATGTGATTACGGGTCTATGATGTGTATAAATATTTGTGTGAGGTTTTGACCTCACAAGAAGTGGTATTGTGTGATAATTATAAAGTTGTTATCTGAATTTTCTATATGTTGAGTACGGTAACCTAATTGAATGATATTAAAAAAGGTAATAATTTGATTGATCTGGCATGGTTAGTTATAATTGTATGTGTATTTATAATACATGTGTATTCCGTGAAATGGTAGGAATGATGTTCATGAGGTGCTTATCTGTTTATTCATATAATATGTTGCGTTGTGATTTAGTAAAGTGGATTTGAGTAAGTTTTCTTGTCCGAGAAGTTATTTCTGAGTCGGTGTTTATGGGATTGTGTATGTTGCGATGTCTATCGGTGTGATTGTGGTGCCTCGGTTGGTGATTCAGGCACGGTACTTCGTGTTGTGATGCGGGTATTTTCGCTCTGCGGTGCGGCTGTTGGTGGCGGTGTTGCGATGCCGTCACCGGTTGTGGTGGAGTAGGCGAGATGATTATGATACGAGTTCTCAAAAGTACATATTAGTTATACATAATTGTTGTTTTGTTTGTTGTTGTTTCCTGTGAGTTTCAGTTTGGACAGATAGACTGTTGTTTTGTTTGTTGATGTTTCTTACAAGTTTCAGTTTGGGAATAAGGGTAGAGTATGATATAAAAGAGAGTTGTGTATGTTTTCGTTGTTGTCATGGTATAGTGATATTATGTTGATAGGACACAATTGTGAGAGGTTGTTATAGTAATTCTGCTCTTGTTTTAGGATGAGGCATCGGTAGACATAGTCATGGCAAGTGATTTGTGGAACATGTGTTGTACTGATCTGGACGCTGCAGGTGGTTCATAATCAGATTTTGGGACAGTGAGTGTAGGGTGTTGGGAATTAGTGTCATGTTAAGTTATGTATGAGTTTTGCGGTAATGAAAGAAAGAACGCGAGGATCTAGTGTGAATGTACGTAACAAGGGTGGATCGTTATGCGTTTGGCGATAATAGTTTTATATAGTTTATATAGCGAGGTATGTCGTGTTGCGGTAATGTGGAAGAGTTAGAGTGTCTGTTATGATCAGGATTTTGTGGTATAGGTTAGGTGGTGTGCCGAATGAATTGAGGTATGAGAACTGTTTAAGTAAGAGAGTCTTGGATATAGGAATGATTAGTGTTTAGATTATAGGCGGTTATCTTCGACATGTGGTGGGGATGAGGATAGTGAAAAGATATAGCTAAGGCTTTAGTATTAGTGAGTTACGAGGATGTAACATTTGTCTTAAGAGGAGTAGGATGCGATAAAAGAGAGTTTCATGGTTGTGCATGTTGTAGTATAATTGGAAGTAGAGTGTGCTGTAACATAATGGATGGATATTTGTTGTGATTGATTTTATTAAAGGTTATGGACGTGCTTGTGGTGTGTGAAGTTTAGGAGTGTGAGAATATTTCGATAGGGTTGACAGTTCGATGATGATGTTTATGAGTGTGAGTAAACTTCGAGGACGAAATTCCTTTTAAGGGTGGTAGAATGTAACATTCCGTTTGATGTTTATGAGTGTCATGATATTGGATTTTCTAGTGGATAATATGTTAGTGAAACGGAGCTAGCGGCGTTTGTGGATGGTAGTTAGTAGTGTATGGAGTTAGTGTCGAGAGAGGCTATAAGGTGGTGGATACGATATCGTGAGCCATGTTGTGGAGGTAGGAATAGTTGGTGGAGTTGGTGTTAAGAGTTCATGTATATAAGTTGGGGTTTTGTTTTGAGTTCTTAGTTGCGTTGTTGTGTCTTGGTCGAGTTTGTATGTTTGTTTCGAGTATGGGTTGAACTTCGGGGACGAAGTTCTTTTTAAGGAGGGAAGACTATAATACTACGATTTTATGAGTCTTTGGGTACTCTATCGAGTGGGGCTTACTCTGTCGAGTAAGTATGTTTTTATACGAAATAGTAGTATGTCTGATGGGTACTCGATCGAGTATGTGTGGCACTCGATCGAGTAAGGGGCACTCGATCGAGTAAGTTACTTGCTCGATCTAGTAAGTTACTTTTACGGGTTGTTTTTGACGGGATTAGTTAATAACGCGTGATTCATATTTAAAGGTTTCCGTCACTTTATTCATCACTTTTACTTTTTCTAAAACCTTTCAAGGGAGAAAAAGAGTTACGTAGTTCTCCTTCTTCGCGTTGTTAGCAAATCCCAAAGGCTGAGGTGGTCGGATCGTCGTGTTCTTTACGTCGTTGAGTTCGTCGCGTCAAGGGTAAGATCCTTGTATAGCTTTTATGTTATTTCATTGAGTTTGGTTAAAACCCTAATTAGGTAATTTGGGGGTTTTGGGGAGTATTGTTGATGTTAGATTGTGATTGTATGATTGTATGTTTGATAGGAAGTAATTTCAGTGAAGGGCGATGTTGATTAGCTGATTGTGACCGTCTGTGGTGATTGCTGTTCCAGGTAGGGTTTCCCTACTCGGTATTAATTACATGATTGTGGTGATTGTGCTGTAGTTAGTAATTGTTGATTGTTTCAGACGGTTGTGATTTCATATTGTTGGATGTTTCAGACGGTTGTTGAGGTTTGTAGATACCTCATTTCTGCACCTTTCGCCAACCACCCGGTGATGATTGGGCCGCATGTTTGGTACGCGGAACGATTTGTGACAGTTCGTAAGTTTATCTTCAAGTGATTGCTCAAACACTAATGTCTACCTCTTAGTTGTCATCTACGCGCCGATGCGGTCGTTTTGACAGTAATTAGAGGACATTTGGAGTCCGGGCCTAAAACCGTCTTCATTTTATGATAACCGTTAAATCCCGAGTCGAAATGTTCTGGAATGTTCCGGATATTTCTATTCCATATTTTATAAATATTTCACAATCTTTTAATCTTTGGTAAACAATTTCCCATAATATTCATACAAGATATTAAGGAAAACCAAATTATTCCGTCATTCCATAACTTAAACACGGAAATATTTCTTCCGCAGGAGGAAACCACTTGGGAACAGACGCAGCAGGTGCTGCACCTCTTCCAAGAGACGCAGTGACTGCTGTGCCTCTTCCCAGGTCCTTTTCTGCGTATTTCTCGTATCTTTTTCATATATTTCCGAGTTTCACTTCCAAAGTCTCTCCGAAAACCCTATTCCTTCACGTGATTAGTATAAATATGAGCCTTCGCTCCTCATATTTCTCACGCGAGTGTCCGCCCTTCTTTTCTCCCTTTGCATTCTAGACCTTTGTTCTTACTTTTTGGCGTCTACGTGCTTGAACTTTCGACCACGTAAGCTCAGATCCTTCTGAGTACCAGTCTCGTTTGCATGACCGACCAATTTAACCAACTCCACAACTAATCAACTTAATTAATCTAATCGTTTTCCTCTTACGAGGGCACTTTCGTTACATTCGAGTCGAGCATCACTAATCATAAACTTAGTTCATCTCGTTTCGTCAAACATGTAAGTCTGAGGGTGTAAATCTCTTTTTTTATTATTGTTATTTACTTTTTGTATCATTAATGTAAGGTTTATGTCGAAAACATCTCTTAAAACCGATTTATAAAACCGTGCTTTAAAACCCTATATACGGATTACCAGAAGATAACCGCCGAGAAAGGACGCAGCAACTGCTGCGCCTCTTCGAAGGAGCGCAGTATCTGCTGCGCCTCTTCGTGAGGCTGCCGCAGTTCCTGCTTCCTTTCTTCTTCCTTCGTCCTCTGTCAATTCGTTGTTTTTGTTTGTTTTCGTTTGTTCTTCAATTTCTTGACATAATAGCATAACAATTTCACATGTACATTGTTCATCATCTTTAATACATATAATTCGTCATTAATTCCCGACTTAAATCCCTTATAATTCATATTTGCGGGTTTTCGTCATTAACATCAATTCGAGTTTTTAGAGGTTTGATTCATTAATATTGAGTCTCTGGAATTCATCATTGATATACTTTCATCTGTTTATCATCCTCACCATCGTTAATTCGTCATTAACAACTTGTTTAGCCTAATTAATTTTGTTTAGTTTGTTTAAATCATTAATTAACCTTGTATTTTGTATTTAATTCGTATTAATTAGTTTTTATCCATGTTTTATTGCTTTTACGACTCATTCATATGTAATTAATCCATTAAATCACTTCCATCCGAGTTTAATATCGTAATCCATCCTTAAATTCACCAATTAATATTAACGATTTGCAGTTCCGGTTTCACAGCCAGAACTCACCCTTGGAACAGACGCAGGAACTGCTGCGCCTCTTCCAAAGGGCGCAGTCCTGCTGCGCTTGTTCCAGGTTGATTTCTGCCTCTGAACTTCCGTTCTGCCTTGACCTGATTAATTAGGCTACGTATAATTAACTATTATCCGTATTATCACCTTAATTTCTGTTCGTTATTTCCTTTATTCATTCTTTTTCTCAAATTATCCGTTTTAGGAGTATTTTCGACATAAATCATTAAACCCGTTGTAATTATTGTAATTCTTCTTTATTGTATTATTATTATTGTATTCCTTTTATTGTATCACTTGTATGCCTTCACATGTAATTGAACTTAACATCCTACTTTGACATTTATTGTATGATAAATTATGTGTTAACCGACTTAGTCTATTCTTCACATGCTAGGATTAAAACTTGGGTGTTGCATTGCATGCATATAATCGACGATATATCGAGTATAGATGATGTCCCTAATCATTAGTAGAGGCCGCTATCGAGGCGGGTGGGATTAGGTGTTCGATCAAAAGAGCTTCCTAATACGTACCCTCACCCCTTACTCCAGATCTCTGTGAACATCCGTGTTCATTGGCATCCACGAGAGTCATTCTAGACATAGAATGCTAAGGGTAACGATTGCTTAGTGTTCATGTCACTACTTTGTGTCTTGACATGACACGAGGTATTCGAACGGTTCCAATTTCCCATAAAAATTGGTGGCGACTCCACAAAATGCAAACGCTTGTTCTCTCTCCCAAGCGCCCCCGTAGGTCCATTGTCCACAGTTTGGCGACTCCGCTGGGGATAATACACTTACGTGTAGCCAAGGGTGAAACTTGAACAAGGTTAGGGAATAGTTTGTACAAGACAATTGTCGGTTTTCATAACTCGGTCTTCCTAGATCATTTCATTCGGCCTTCCTAGGCCCAACCCAACCCATTCGACCAATCGTCCCGTCTAAACGGTCCTAATTCTTATTTGGGTCTAAGGATGGATAGCGATTGACATCATCCATACCATGATGCTTACTCTTGTTTGTATCAAGGACCTTCACTACTTGAGGAAATGGACTAGGAATCGGCCTTACTCCTGTTTGGTACGAGCCTCTCCACAGACTTCGGGTTTGATCGTTCTGTATGGCAACCCACCCTTTAAACCAAAACCCATTTAAATGCACTCAGCATCCCGTTATAATGCTTGTATAAATGTTTGTACCTTACGTGATCACCATTTCTAAACGAAACCATGTGGATTTTTGTAAAAATCAAAACCCTTTTTAAGTGAAAATTTCGAAAAGGGCCATTTATTAGCACAAAACCCAGTTAAAACTCTGTCCGTTTGTCGAGTCAAAATTCGGGCCCAAGCCCATTTCAAAACCTCACTTCGAGTCCACTCCTACAACTACACTATAGTTGACTAGGATACACATTTTCAAAACTTTGTCTTTTCTTCAAAGCTCGCTCAACACGAGTGGCACACACCCACTTCACAAGTCAAAACATTTCTTCTTTTAGTAAGTGTGTTAGGGTGGTCGATCGAGTTTTGATTCGTCGTCGATCTCTTATCCAGTTTTCAAGATGCCTGAAACAAGTGACGCTAACTTCAATCAACTTCAAGATGGTAATGATCGAATCCTAGCCGCACTAGCTCAAATCCAAGTTACCCAAGACCAAGTGTATGATCGCCTTGATACCATCAAGGGCCGGTTCTACGCCGTAGAGGGGAGGTTGCCTCCTCAAGAAAGTGAAGTAGTGGATGACTTCGTGAATGACTTCGGGGATGAAAACCCTCTCATGGGAATGACTGCAGCTGAGAAAAGACTCCAATACTTAGAGGAGAAATTGATGTATCTTAAAGGGGATGACATTTATAGAGAGAATAATCGCAAGTATGAGGCCGTCAATTCCAAATTGTCAACCAACTTCAATATGACGGATATCCCTAAATTCAAGGGGCACGAAAACCCTTTGAACCACATCCGTGCCTTCAAGGATTACATGTCTATCAAAGGCATCAAACCCGAGATGTTCTTAAGGATCTTTCCTTCGTCTCTTGACACCATCCCAAAGCAATCTACTCTTTAGAACACAAGAAGATCGCCACTTGAGAAGATGCCGCAATCGAGTTTTCTAAGCAATATGCGGATAATGCCGAAATCCAAGTTAACATGCGCACTCTAGAGGTTCTTACCCAAAATGACAAAGAAGGATTCACCGACTTCCTAAGTAGGTGGAGGAAGACTAGTACCCAACTAGTTGAACGCCCGGATGAGGCTACCCTTGTGGAGAAGTTCGTGGACAATCTCAAACCCATATATGCCAATCATTTGAGATACCAAAACATCAAAACTTTCAAGGACTTAACCGTACTAGGAACAAGGATCGAAGATGACATCCTTAAAGGGCTCTTGTCCAAAACGGTAGGTCGAGGATATCAAGGCTCAACTAGTCGTTCTTACGGCTCCACTTGCAAGACTGATGAAGTTAACCTTCTTGAGCCATCCAAAAAGAGTACCCCACCAAGGAAATTCACAAATCTTGGGGACACTTACTCCAACGCTCTAAAGAGGTTAATGAAGCAAGGCAAACTCCAACCCATAGGACCTACTCCCGAACCTGAAAAGAAATCCAAATTCTGGAACGAGAACTCGTACTGTGAATACTATAGGGGCAAGGGGCATGATACAGAAAAATGCTACAAATTGAAAAAATGTGCTTCAAGACATGATTGAGGATGGTCGACTACCAATACCGCCGGGAGGTAAACCCAACAACACTCAGAACCCTCTTGGGATTCTAGTGATCACAAGTGAAGAATCTACCTTAGATTGTTCACACCTCATTTCTCCAATTGAGGATGAGATCCACGCGATTGAGAATGAAGGGTTCTACTCTACCATCTCCCCTACCATTTCCGACTTCATCACATGGGCAAGGAGTGTGGATAGGCAAGTTTGGGAATTGGAAAATGTGGTGACAACTTTACATGACCCCAACGCGACACCTAAAGAGCATGTGCCACTAATCTTCTCTCAAAATGCTACTATGCAAGAAATAGTCGCCGTGGTTGATAAACTAGTCGACCAAATCACACGACTAGAAGAGGAGATCATGAGAATGAGGGAAATAGCTACAATCAATGGAGTATGGGCCGATGATGACAAAGACGAGTATCTCATTGAAAACTCCCTAGTCAAAGAAATAGTCCAAAATGGTGAAGACCAAGATGTGGACCACCTAACTCGTTCGCGCCGTCCATATCAAAATACTACTCAAAACGGTCCAACCAACGTTGTCACACCAAATGACAACGAAGATGACTCCACTGATCATTTGCTCAAGCAATTACAGAAGACAAAGGCTGATCTTTCAGTCTGGCAACTAGTAGCAAGCTCTTTCCCACATCGCCAAGCTTTACTGCAAGCTTTGGCCAAGCTAAGTGTAGCACATAATTCCATACCCAAAGATGTAGTCAACTTGGTCTTCCAAGAATCACCGAAGCTAAGTAATCCTATTACTTTCTCAGACGAAGATTTGCCACCCTTTGGCGCTAGTCACAACTTGGCTCTTTACATCACCGTCATTTGTCTAAACAAGAATGTGCCAATGACCTTGGTAGATGATGGCTCCGCGGTCAACGTCATACCCCTCAAAACGGCATACAAATTAGGCATGAAAGAGTCGGATTGGACCCCTACCAATCAAGGTGTTCGCGCATATGATGGTACACGACGAAAGGTAGTAGGACTCGTTAACCTAACCATAGTCACAGGGCCAATTGAGCGAAAGGTTAACTTCCAAATAGTGGACATTGAAGCTTCCTTCAACATACTTCTAGGAAGGCCTTGGAGTCACGCTTCCAAAGTGGTGGCCTCCACCCTTCATCAAAAGATCAAGATCCCACTAGATGGCAAAGTGGTGCCGATCACTTCGTCACCCATCAAGGCAATAATCGAAAAGAAGTCAAACAATCAAGTCCTTGCGGATCCAGTATATGAGCTTGGGGGCTTCCAAAGCATAAGCGTCATAGAAAGTGAATTGGCACCCTTATAATACGATCCCTACTCCAACTTGGTGGTCGACCACATACTCAAATCCCAGGGATACTTCCCTGTAATGCCTTTGAACCCTATCCGAAGAAATACCTTCGCACCCTACAAGGAAGACAACTAAAAAAGGATACCACTTGGACTAGGGTACAAACCCACCAAAGAGGAAGTTCTCGAGATGCTTGCTCAAGTTCAAAACCGTAAGTACGTGGGAGTCCAAATGCGACCTTATCTCCCTACCCTAAATGGATACTTTGTTAAGGAAGGAAGTCTAGAACTCTTTCACGGATTTCCCGAGCCTTGGCACTATCTCGAAAGGAAGCTAGCCGGAATCGAGATCTTTCACGATTGCTACTTCATTCCTCCGGAAACGGTTCCTACCGTCAAAGCTCGTCAAGCACCTTGGTTAGATGAACAAGCTGTTAGTCTATTGTTTGGAGAAGATCGATTTGTTAGAGCCGCGTAGGATGAGATCATTACCATGATACTTCAAGACGATCACTTCAACCCTACCGCGTTAATCACAGAAACAAACGCGAATCAGCAGAAAGGATGGAAAAAATCAATCAAGTGGACCAACAATCAAGGAAGACTCTTCAAGCTCACCACTGGAGAAGGAGATATGTTCAAAGGAGAACCAGAAGACGATGAATTCGAGTCAGAGTCGGAGTCGGAGTCAGAGTCGGAGTCTAGAGAAGTCACTAAGGAGTCTCCTCCTGTCGTCATCCTCATTCCCTTTGTTTCTCCTAGCTTAGCCTCAAGTAGTAACAGTAGTTCGGGAAATGTCCCAACCATTTGTCCCTTTACCGCCAACGACCACCGATCGATCGATGGCTTCTTTGTTTCAACTTTTCTCAAACTTTAATATGAATAAATCAGGTTCTGCTTACTCTTTGTGTTATCTTGAGTGCAATTCTGTTTACGATGATACTGAGGATGACCAAGACCCAGACTCAATTGAGATACCTCCCTACGTAGCCAAAGAAATACTACAGGAAGGGGAAGGGGGACCAGTAATAGAGAATACCGAACCCATCAATGTAGGAACTGAATTAGAACCCCAAGAACTTAGGATAGGGACTACCTTGAGCTCTACCGAAAGGGCCGACTTCATAGACCTCCTACACGAGTTCAAAGACGTTTTCGCGTGGTCCTATAAAGACATGCCATGGATTGACAGGGATATCGCCGAACATAAAATTCCGATTAAGCCAGGTTTCAAGCCTGTAAAACAGAAGCTTCGTCGAATGAGAACAGAATGGGCTCTCAAGATTAAGGAAGAAGTCGATAAGCAATTCAAACCGGGTTCATCAAAGTTTCCGAGTATTCTGACTGGGTAGCCAACATAGTACCTGTACCCAAAAAGGATGGGAGAATCCGTGTTTGTGTTGATTTTAGAGACTTAAACAAAGCAAGTCCTAAGGATGACTTCCCTCTACCACATATTGACATATTGGTGGACAATACTGCAGACCACGCATTACTATCCTTCATGGATGGATATGCGAGTTATAACCAAATCAAGATGGCCATACAAGACATGCATAAGACCGCCTTTGTCACTCAATGGGGAACCTATTGCTATACGGTAATGCCGTTTGGGTTAATCAACGCTGGAGCTACATATCAACGCACCGCAACTACACTCTTACATGACATGATGCGCAAAGAAGTTGATGTATACGTAGACGACATGATTGTCAAGTCCAAGGATAGAGAGGGGCATATTGCGAACCTTCGCAAATTTTTCGCAAGGCTACGAAAGTACAACATGAGGCTCAATCCTTAGAAGTGCGCATTCGGAGTAACATCTGGCAAACTTCTGGGATACATCGTTAGCCAACGAGGTATACAAAGACCCTTCCAAAATCAAGGCTCTGATCGAAATGCCACAACCTCAAACAGAAAAAGAAGTCAGAGGATTCCTGGGAAGAGTGCAATATATAAGTCGATTCATATCGAAACTCACCATGATTTGTGAGCCTATCTTCAAGAAGCTCAAGAAAACAGACCACACCATGTGATGATGATTGTCAAAAGGCATTTGATCGAATCAAGGAGATATTGGCTAAACCACCAATGCTCATGCCACCTCAACGAGATCAACCTCTTGGTTTGTATCTCATAGTAACCGAAACAGCCATGGGTGCCATGCTAGCTCAAACCGTAGGAAAAGAGGAAAAGGGCTATCTACTACCTTAGTATGAAGTTATTGGAGTACGAGTGCAAATACTCACAACTCGAAAAGACATGCCTCGCTCTTGTGTGGGCAACGAAGAAGCTACGCCATTACATGCTTAGCTACTCCGTCAAAATATACTCCAAAATGGATCCAGTCAAATACCTCTTCGAGAAACCCGTTCTCAACGGACGTCTAACAATATGGACTTTGATGCTCTCAGAGTTCGATCTCAAGTACGTGCCCCTGAAAGTTATAAAAGGGCGCGCCGTTGCCGAATTCTTTGCAGAAAATCCCATCAATGATGCACAAACAATAGACACTTGGTCATTTCTAGACGAGGATATACTCCAAACCGATGTAGACTCCTAGGACCTCTACTTTGATGGAGCATCAAACTTAAGAGGATTTGGAATAGGAGTATTGCTCATTTCTTCTGAAGGCGAGCATACACCAATCTCTGTCAAACTCGACTTCAAGGTGACAAATAACGCTGCAGAATACGAAGCTTGTCTCATTGGACTACAAGCGGCAGTGAGCTTAGGCATTAAAAACCTCCGAGTACATGGGGATCCATCCCTGATCATCAATCAAGTTACGGGATCTTGGAAAATCCGAAGCGAAAGCCTAGCACCTTATCAAGCCAGAATAGACCAAGTTGCCCAATTCTTTGATCACGTGACATATCTGCACCTACCTCGGGAAGAAAATCAATTTGCAGATGCTCTTGCAAAACTTGCATCTTTGATTAATATGCCAGATGACATGGTGGAAATGCCTTTATGTATCGAACGACGGTCAGAGCCGGCTTATGTCCATCAAATCACCGACGAAGAGGAAATCGCACAGGAACCCTGGCTCCAAGCAATCCTAAATTTCAAACTCAATGGCACCTATCCACCGGATATGTACAAGAGGGGACAACGTGCTATACGCCTGCTAGCTTCCCAATACGTTCTCATGCAAGGAGAGTTGTACAAAAGAACACCTCTTGGTGTAATCCTACGTTGCCTTGATCATTCACAGGCGCGGAAAGTGATGGAAGAAGTCCACGATGGAGAATGCGGTCCTCACATGAGTGGGCCCATGATGGCAAAGAAGATCACACGTTTGGGGTATTATTGGACCACAATGGAATCCGATTGCATCAAATATGTAAGACATTGCCACAATTGCCAAATCTTCGGGAATGTACAACATGTTCCTCCTTCATTGCTCTACACGATGACATCTCCTTGGCCATTTTCTGCCTGCGGAATTGACATAATCGGGAAGATAACCCCAGCTGGAACAAGAGGTCACTGTTTCATCCTAGTGGCAATTGACTATTTCACCAAATGGGTAGAAGCGGCTTCCTACACTAGTCTCACGGCTAAAAACGTGGCAAAATTCATATAAAACAACATCATCTGTCGATATGGTTGCCCACATGAGATCATTAGTGATAATGGATCACATTTCCAAGCAGAGACTGAGCAATTACTAGCCAAGTACAAAATTAGGCATCACCACTCTTCGCCATATAGACCACAGACTAATGGCGCGGTTGAGGCAGCAAACAAGAACGTTGTCACAATTCTCAAGAAAATGATTGACAACTATCGAGATTGGCCAAGCAAGATACCCTTTGCTTTGTGGGGATATCGCACCTCTGTTAGGACGCCCACTGGGGCCACCCCTTTCTATTTGACTTACGGCATGGAAGCTGTACAACCAGTCGAGTTAGAAATACCATCCTTGCGTATCTTACTCGAAAGTCAAATCCCGGAAGCCGACTGGAAGAGGGATAGATATGAAGAACTCATCCTCCTGGATGAACGTAGGCTACGCGCCTTGCATAATATCCAAACATATCAAGCACGTATCAAACGAGCTTTCAACAAATGGGTTAAGCCAAGAAACATCAAGGAAGGAGACTTAGTACTCAAGTCGGTTAAAGCTCTTTTACCTGTTGATCCACGAGGAAAATTCATACCTAATTGGGCCGGGCCATTTCTAGTCAAGTCTATACTTCCAGGGGGTGCAGTTAGAATCACAGACCTAGATGGGAATGAGTTTTCCAACCCGACAAACCTCGACCAACTAAAGAGGTATTATGCCTAGAATAGGAACAAAAACGCGCCTCGCGTAACCCCACGTGTCGCTCTTGTGGTAGTAAATAAACGGCCTCTGGCCAAGCTGAAATAAGCTAATGTCACTCTGCTCTTGCATTTTGACAAATTTGTCATCCTCATATCATCAAATAAACTAAACTGCACCTAAGAGTAAGCAAAAAGATCATGCTTATTTTCTAAGTTCATTACAAGCTCTTGCTTATAACAATTATTCTTTTACATTTACTCGAACTACGCGCAAGGGTTTGATTTCATTTTCTTAATGAATACGTAGGCAATCCTTCACAGGATACAACCCATTATTTTAAAAATGTAAATAGAAGGACATTTGCATTGCATTTGGAATTCGACAAGAATAATAAATAGAAAGTCACAACGGTTTCATAACCAATTAACCTTTTTTTATTTCATTCATTTTCTAATAATAATACGCTACATAATAAAAAAATAAAAAATAGGCTAGGATTCTAAAAACCCCACCTTTTTATTACAACAATAATAATAATAAATAATAATAATAAAGACTTGGGCTATTCCTCCATTTTCCCTTTGCCCTTGTCATTCTTGTCATATTTCTTGTCACGACCTCGAGCTGGACGCTCTTGCGCCACTTCGGACCTAATCATCAACGGTATTTCTCGAGGCCTAGACTTCCCATTCTTGTCAATCACTTTATCCACGGCAGGAGAGGTCTTCGGTTTCTTCGAAGGATGAACAACTCGAAACCCGGCTTCTTCCTCTCCCTCAGTCAAATGCTTCTCTTTCTCTTTTTCCACCTCACGCACCTTGTAGTCAACAGGCCCGCGCTTCCTCAATCTCTCGCGCTCTTCCGGAGTAGTAGCTTTCCTCCATCGCAGATAAGAATCCGACACCCATAAGGCATTAGCAGAGGAGTTCAAGAACCACATGTTTCTTTGGGCCCATTTAATGGCCCACTCCCTTCGACTCTCAGTGGTAAGCGCCACGGCAGTCTGCGGGACGGTATCAAGCTTCGGGATCGTCTGCTTTAGTCCAACCTGTCTCATCAACCTCTCCGGGAAGATGCACACCATGAATTCCAAGCCAGGAATGCGTGCAGATCGAGTAGGATTCAGGGAAGATACTCCAGTGACAGACTTGAGGTGCCACCATGGTACAATCCACCTAATCAAGGAACCATCATCACTCTTCAGTTTGTTCTCCCAATAATTGCAGACTCGAGTGAGTCCACCATGTACAGCCTAGTCCTCATCGTAATCGAACGAGCATGATAAGAAGGAACATGAACTGGGGGCTCGATCAATCGAAGGCGCTCCATAAGCCAAACCTACCAAAAGCAGGTATTAGAGTAAAAAAAAAACGAAAAAAACCAAAAAAAAAAAAACAAAAAAAAGGAAAAAAAAAAAAAAAAAAAAAAAAAGAGAAAGAAAGAGATAAAGTTCTTTTACCTGCAAAATAACGGGACTTCCCAAGTACGGTAGGTCACGATTGGTTTTCCTATTATCCAAGCCCAACAGGATCTCTCCTAAGCATAAACAAGCTGGGCTCCTGCGCAGCTCCATTTGCTCAACTAGGCCCAGAAGACGGGGATCACCTCTCAAGTCTTCATCAACATGCCCTTGGAGGACATACACATGCAACAAACAAAATCCAAATGCCCTTCGTCTAGCAACATAAGAAACGGAGGGGTCAGCCCTGTTAATGAATCGATCAATGAAGTCCAACATTCGCACTCCCTTCGAGGTCACTAAACGGTCCACCTCAATTCTAGTCAGTCCAAGCAAGTCTCTAAATTTGCTCTTATACCCTTGCGAAGTAGAAGGAATCGCGGGCAAGTGTTCCGGGTCCCACCCACCGATCGCAGCAATTTCTTCAGGAAATGGGCAAATGTCGCCTCCGGGGAAAGCAAAAATATGGTAATTCGGGTCCCAATAATCAAGACAAGCATCTAAGAATGGTTTGACAACCTTGATGAGCTTCAAACTCAACAATGATCCAAGGTTATAGGCGCCCATGTCGTGTTTCTCCATGTTAGAAAACTCATTAGTCCACTCTTTTAGGCGAATCTCCAAAGTATTCATGATGAGTGCTTGTATTAAGAACTTTATGTAATAAGACGAAGAAGTGACGGAAGAATTGTGTGAATAAAAGCTCTATCGACGTCTCTATTTATACTAAATTCTGTTTCCTAAAATCTGTCAGAACAGACACACCTGGAACAGGCGCAGCACCTGCTGCGCCTCTTCAAAGGGACGCAGCTCATGCTGCGCCTCTTCCTCGGCTAGGTTTCTGTGATTTTCTGCGTTGGATCTTTCCTAAATTCCTTGACGAATAATTTCCTATTCCTACGGGTTATTATTTTGGTAAATACGTGGAAATTACCATATTCCATGTTTCCTAATTCCGCGGGCACGCATTTCAAGGCGATATCAACATTTTCGTCATTTTACCACACTTGTATATTTTCATTTTAGGAAATAATTTTCATTTGTGATTTAATTCATTTCAAAATTCATATACTCATTTCACTTATATATATTTCTTTTATTTCTTTTAATCATTTTATTTCTAACTTATAGGTTTCTATTTTTTTTCTTTTTTTATGGGTAACCCTCCCTACCGTCCGGTCATTTCCGGCAACTTTTTTGCATTTTTGCATTCTTTTGAGTCATTCGTTTTGCGCTAATTTAGGCCGTGTGTATATACAAATATATGTTCTACATGATTTCTATGTAAATTTCGGCAGCATGACGGCATAAACCGTAATCTACCAAACCTGTTCAAAGCTAACCTACAGGTACAAGCAACACAACCCAGCAGCAAAGGCACTCAGGCCGTCATATATACAACAAAAAGGGAAATGTACAACAAACTGGGGGCTCGAGCCCCAAGCAAAGTCCAAAATGTCCAAAATGAAGGTCCAAAATGTACAAATATGCAAAATACAAAACGACACACTAAAGCAAAACTACTGCCGGTCGCCCTCTAGCTTCGCAACTCTTGCCGCGAGAGCAGCAACCTCGGCGTCTCAAACCTCGAGCTCCCTCAACAAGCGAGCTGTCTCCTCCCGAGACCGAGCTAACTCTCGCTCCAGCTCACGTTCCCCCTGTAAACAACAAAATTGGCTCATGTCAATCATTTCAAGCAATTACAAGAGAAGTTGGAAAATAAAAATTCAAAAATGAAATAGACACAAGGTTCATACCTGACGACCTCGACCGCCGACAAGTGCCTCGACGGCAGTAGCTCGCAGCCGGTTGGCCACCCTCCATAACGCCACGAACCGAGACAGCGCTACCTGCATTTTCAAAAAGAAATTCTCAATAATTGAATAAGCTCAATCAAATGTGTTCTTACACAAAAATTATGCAAATTAGAGGCTCACCCTCCAAATCAGATGCTGCCAATCGTCCAGGCCAGCATCCATCACCGCCACGTCAAAGTCACGCAGCTCGGAGATCGTCGTCCTCCCGGTCGCGTCAGTGTACTCGAGGGTCTCGGGGTACTCTGGGGGCTCGATGCCCGCCGCCTCAACCTCCTGCAAAGTCAGATGTTTCTCATTAATCGATGATCTTTCTTCGTATTCTCAAAATCAAAATAAAGGAGGATAAAAGCACTTACCACAACCGGCCAGTACGCCAACCTCCCATAGAGGAACGCTGAGTAGTCCTCGCCAGGAAGAAGGAGGGCGTCACCACCAACGCCAGCCAAGTCAACCTCTCTCTCAGCCTCAGAAGGCTCCCTGAACATCGTCCTAGGAGGATCGATGGGAACCGTCAATACGTCCCGATAGCACTGACGAGCCAAGCGCTCGCCCAAGTACCACACATGACCCATCGACGTCCTCAACAACAGCCGGCTCGGGCTCCTAGGACGAAGGACCTCAGCCACAAAAGGAGGCGCTCCAGCGTACTCCGCCCAAGGCCTGGGCACCCACTGGGACAAGATAAACAAGGAATCATTCTTATGATCGATTAAAGGCAATATAGAAGCAAAATGAATATAAGTGAGATGCTCACGCTGTCCAGCTGAAGAGCGTTCACGTCCCGCCGGTAAACACCGTGAGAGGAACGCTTGCTCCTCGTCCTGCACATCACCCAATCCGTCACGACGGGATAAGCCTTCTCCAGCGGCTCCGTCCTCTTGGGCGAGAGGCTCGGAAAGTAGGAGTACACCCACGCCTATGAAGCAAGGTAGTCAATAACGATCTTTCGTAATTTGATAAGGAAAAGAATTGATTTTTGTCTAAATGAAGGTTCATACCTCCAACAAAAGTCTAGGGCCGACAGCACCAGGAGAAGTCCCCTTCTCCATCAACTCCGGACGAACCATGGCCCTCATGAAGCGGATGAGGACCGCAAAACCAACAGTGACCCAGTCCTAACGCCCTAGGGAGCTTAGGTCAGAAAGGAAGGGAAGAAGCTTCGTCGACAGCCTCTCGCCCTTGTCTCTGAGGTAGATCGAAGACAGAAACCACCAGAGCCACAAACGAGCCCTCTGCTCAGCTGTACAGGGAGGAGGAGCCGTCTCCCTCCCGTCAATCGTCACCAGCACCGGGATCTTTCCCGCAAAGTAGTCTCGAACGTAGGAGCTGGGCACCAAACCCGGCACTGTGACAACCCTCGGCGACAAGTTCCAGCCGATCAAACCCCTAGCCTCGGCCGAGTCCACCCTCATGGCAGTCTCCGGCCACTCCATAGCCTTAGTCCCACACGGCAGACCAGAAATCATGCCGTAGTCCTCCAGAGTGACTCCCACCTCACCAAAAGACATGTGAAACGTGGAAGTCGTATCCCAGAATCGGTCCAAGAAAGCGCAGACCAGGCTAAGGTTAGCCCGCAGCTTCCTCTTCACGATACCCCTCCAGGCCTGTACCAAAGAATTGAACGCTCCGCGCTCGATCATGGCGCGCTCCTCCGCCGACAGCCGCTCGTAGCACTTTATCGCTGTCGTGTAGCCCGAGAACGACCTGATGTTCCCGGCCTCCTATTATGATTTGAAACAAAAGTTATCTTTAGTTTTGAATGAAAATGGGGAGAGATATGAACAAATGAATGAAAGAAGATGGGTGATAAGTAGTGAATTCCTATTTACCAAACTCTTCACTGTCCTATAGGATAGGCGACCCTCTGCAGCCCACAGCAAGTGCCTACTCTCCCAGGTCTCAGCCGACGCAGGAGCTCCTCTCAGCTGACGACCTCCTCGTCCAACGTTGGCCCGTCTCGGGGACTCCTCCTCCTCGACAGCCTCCTCCTCATGGACCTCGTCCCCAGCAGCCATCACCGCGGCGGTGAAGGCCTGCTCTAAAGCCTCCTCGACAGCAGCAACGTCTATCTCCATGGGAGTCCTCCCGGAAGTAGAAGCCTCATCACCTGCAACATTAAAGTAAATTTAGGCCGCGTCACGTGACGACAAGCCTTAGTTAAGGGATTTTCGAGCCTTCGGAAGTCTTGAAATCGCTCTTTTATCGCCATCTTTGGCCGCATTCTCACAAACCCGATCACTCATGTGGTAATTAGGGTCAAGTAAAGCCTAAGTTGAAGCCTAGTCACGGGTTCGAGTCGAAATTTCGGCAGCATTTCGTTATAACGACGATTATGCCCTAGAAAAGTGCTCTGAAAAAGCCGTCACAAACCAAAATTCCGAGATGGTAGGAAGTTTACCCATCATCCAAGGATCCCAAATATCAAGTTTCATCGTAAATGGGCAATCCTAAGGCTATTTTCGAAGCAATTTACGGTTTAGCTGTGAAACCGTCTCAATTTCACTCAAATGCTCAAAACCCAACGAAAATTCGAAACAAATACATGGTTATGATCCTTATACTACCAATTACCCGTTTCTAATACCAATTTTACAAGGCAAATCCATTTGGGGGAAAAGCCCCAAATTTTCGAATTAATTGGGTTGAAACCCTAATTTTTTTCGATCCAAATTAAGCAAAATGTAGAAGATTAATGCAAGAATGATATACATACCTCGATTAGTCATGATGAATGCAAGTTTTTGAATCAAATTTTGGCGGAAATGGTTAAGATTTGAGAGAGAAAATGAGGAATTTGTGTTTCGAACAAATGAAGTAAATCCCTGTGTTTATCGCGTTTTTTACGCAGAAAAGACACCCTCAGGAACAGACGCAGTAAGCGCTGCACCTATTCCAAGAGACGCAGCTCTTGCTGCGCCTCTTCCTGGTGTTCCCTCCATACGAGTTTTCAAAAATTCGTTATGAGTTCGTTATTTGTGGGCCCATCTTTGGTGCGCATCTTCCTCGATGCCATTTTATCTTTTTTGGTCCGTTTGACGATTATCTTCCGTTCAGACCCGTATTTTTAAGCCAACAGCAGACTATCATACGTTATTCATCGCTCCCAAGACCTTGCTTGTCACAACGAGCAGATATTTCTTCACAGGTGTTTCGACACGCCTTCATTATATTCCCAGCGAGAGTAAGCGGATGGACTATCCCTCTCGAGACATGGAGATACGTTCCCGATTATGTTCCCCAACGAGAGTTCACGACCGACAGTCACTTCCTCTCGAGACATGGAGATCAACATCGACCTCGAATTCTTCCGAAGTTTGTTTGAAGCTGAACACGAACAGATTTCCCCCAACAGTTCCAGACTGTGTCCTGCTGTCTTTCCTCAAAATCATCGTTTCCTTATAATCATTCAGATACCCCTTTTCAGGATATACCTTCATACCTTCAGACACCAAGTTATCTTCAGACCAAAGAGTTTCGCTGAAGCGTCTTCAGTCCCGTTTCATCCAGAAGTCTCAGGTATGGTCTCTTCTTATGGTTGGCGAGCCTCCTTACGTAGTCTAATGGACTTTAAACGACCCTCCCCGATAGTCGACAAACTCTAAAATGTTCCCGACGACAGGTCCTTGGCTCGACCCCCCTTGAGCGCCTCGCGTCGCCATAGTCGTCAGGTTGTAATTTTCGATTGACCTGATGGTTATACTTTGACTTTCGCCTTGTCCAAGCCTCAGTCAAAGTGGGGGCTCTGTAGATACCTCATTTCTTCACCTCTCGCAAACCACCCGGTGATGATTGGGCCGCATGTTTGGTGCGCGGAACGATTTGTGACAGTTCGTAAGTTTATCGTCAAGTGATTGCTCAAACACTAATGTCTACCACTTAGTTGTCATCTACGCGCCGATACGGTCGTTTTGACAGTAATTAGAGTACATTTGGAGTCCGGACCTAAAACCGTCTTCATTTTCTGATAACCGTTAAATCCCGAGTCGGAATGTTCTAGAATGTTCCGGATATTTCTATTCCATATTTTATAAATATTTCACAATCTTTTAATTTTTGGTAAACAATTTCCCGTAATATTCATACAAGATATTAAGGAAAACAAAATTATTCCGTCATTCCATAACTTAAACACGGAAATCTTTCTTCCGCAGGAGGAAACCACTTGGGAACAGACGCAGCAGGTGCTGCGCCTCTTCCAAGAGACGCAGTGACTGCTGCGCCTCTTCCCAGGTCATTTTCTGCGTATTTCTCGTATCTTTTTCATATCTTTCCGAGATTCACTTCCAAAATCTCTCCGAAAACCCTATTCCTTCACGTGATTAGTATAAATAGGAGCCTTCGCTCCTCATATTTCTCACGCGAGTGTCCGCCCTTCTCTTCTCCCTTTGCATTCTAGACCTTTGTTCTTACTTTTTGGCGTCTACGTGCTTGAACTTTCGACCATGTAAGCTCGGATCCTTTTGAGTATCAGCCTCGTTTGCATGACCGACCAATTTGACCAACTCCACAACTAATCAACTTAATTAATCTAATCGTTTTCCTCTTACGAGGGCACTTTCGTTACATTCGAGTCGAGCATCACTAATCATAAACTTAGTTAATCTCGTTTCGTCAAACATGTAAGTCTGAGGGTGTAAATCTCTTTTTTTTATTATTGTTATTTACTTTTTGTATCATTAATGTAAGGTTTATGTCGAAAACATCTCTTAAAACCGATTTATAAAACCGTGCTTTAAAACCCTATATACGGATTACCAGAAGATAACCGCCGAGAAAGGACGCAGCAACTGCTGCGCCTCTTCGAAGGAGCGCAGTATCTGCTGCGCCTCTTCGTGAGGCTGCCGCAGTTCCTGCTTCCTTTCTTCTTCCTTCGTCCTCTGTCAATTCGTTGTTTTTGTTTGTTTTCGTTTGTTCTTCAATTTCTTGACATAATAGCATAACAATTTCACATGTACATTGTTCATCATCTTTAATACATATAATTCGTCATTAATTCCCGACTTAAATCCCTTATAATTCATATTTGCGGGTTTTCGTCATTAACATCAATTCGAGTTTTTAGAGGTTTGATTCATTAATATTGAGTCTCTGGAATTCATCATTGATATACTTTCATCTGTTTATCATCCTCACCATCGTTAATTCGTCATTAACAACTTGTTTAGCCTAATTAATTTTGTTTAGTTTGTTTAAATCATTAATTAACCTTGTATTTTGTATTTAATTCGTATTAATTAGTTTTTATCCATGTTTTATTGCTTTTACGACTCATTCATATGTAATTAATCCATTAAATCACTTCCATCCGAGTTTAATATCGTAATCCATCCTTAAATTCACCAATTAATATTAACGATTTGCAGTTCCGGTTTCACAGCCAGAACTCACCCTTGGAACAGACGCAGGAACTGCTGCGCCTCTTCCAAAGGGCGCAGTCCTGCTGCGCTTGTTCCAGGTTGATTTCTGCCTCTGAACTTCCGTTCTGCCTTGACCTGATTAATTAGGCTACGTATAATTAACTATTATCCGTATTATCACCTTAATTTCTGTTCGTTATTTCCTTTATTCATTCTTTTTCTCAAATTATCCGTTTTAGGAGTATTTTCGACATAAATCATTAAACCCGTTGTAATTATTGTAATTCTTCTTTATTGTATTATTATTATTGTATTTCTTTTATTGTATCACTTGTATGTCTTCACATGTAATTGAACTTAACATCCTACTTTGACATTTATTGTATGATAAATTATGTGTTAACCGACTTAGTCTATTCTTCACATGCTAGGATTAAAACTTGAGTACGCGTCCGGAGCAGGAGGAGGAGTTTGTGCAGGAGGATCCGATGCAGACAGACGGTGAGGGTGAGGAGACTGACGCTACCGACGAGCCACGGGTGCCGATACGGTACACTTCGGATCATAAGATGATTCTTGAGCCGGCGGGATTATGGTAAGTTTTATTCTTTATTAGTCTACTATTTTGTTTTTTTTTTTGTTTTTTTTTTTTTTAAATAATAATTGTTTGTAATTTTACATGTTCAAAATAAATGCAGGTTTATGGACGATTGCGTGGTACGAGGTGTCACGAAAAGCACGAAGACTAATTTCGTGGGTCCAATTCCTACATCGTGGACACAAGCTTCTCCTGCACAAAGACATGCGTGGTTCAATAACTTTCGGGTATATATTTTCCGTATTTCTTTGTTTTAATAACCAAGGTTATACTTTTATAAATACTAATATGAAATTTTGTCGCTTTTTTTTTGTAGCAAGCATATGCTTGGTCACCGTCTCAAGAACGGAATGTCCGTATCAGGTACGAGGAAGTCGGTACTCGACGATATCGGGACGTGATTTGGAAGGTAGTTAGGCGCCCAAAGGAACCAGACCACATGAAAGGTATTTAATTAACTTGTTTTGTTATTTGTATTAATTAGTATATACTCTCTTATATTATAAATAATATCAGTAACTTATTAGTTATGATTTCATATGTGTAATTGCAGGTGACAAGTATGAAGACTTAATAAAGCATACCAAAACTCCCGCTTTTCAGAAGAAGTCTAAGCAAGCATCCCTCAACAAAAGAGGAGGAAAGGAAGACGCCGTGAACGAGCCTACTCATTACGCGGGTTCACGATCGTTCTGGAATCGTATGTTGGGGGTAAGTTTGTCTATTATTTCACACTTTTTTTTGTTTTCAATGCAACATGTTTATTTTATGTTAGATTTTTTGTTGATTTTCTAACATGTATGTTTTTTTTTTCATTCGAGAGAGAAAGAAGAAGTCACAAACCGATTGCGACGGTACAGAATCATTTCGGACACGCATTCCAGGGTTGACCACAAAGGGGTTAGAACTTGGACTAAGCCAAAAGACAAGCAATTATATGTAAGTTTCCGTAACACTTAATTTTTGTTAATTTACTCTCTTTTAAAATGTCGTATATAAGGTGGTTACCATATTAACTTACAACCATTTGTTTAATATTGTAGGAAGCATTTGAACAAGAAAAAGCCGCCAATCCGAAACTCCTGGATAATGACATATGGTATAAGTTGGTGGATGGCTTCAAGAAAGGGCACGTGTATGGTACCGGAAGTTCAACACCAGCTTTCTATGAGAAAACGCGTAGGAGATCGACTTCAACAATTCCCAAAGAACACGTATCAACCGGGAATTATTAGTCAACTTCAAGGTCAAATAAAGGAGCGTGATGAACGTGATGCCAAACGTGATGAAGAATTGCGCCAAATGAAGGAAAGAATGGCAATGTTTGAGACTTGGTGGCAAGGTTGTAACCCCGGAACTCGACCCAACTACGATCCAAATGATCCGCATGGTCCACATGGGGGGAGTGGAGCCGGTGTTGGCTTCCAAGTAGGATGATTTTAGCATGTAAGCTTGTAAAACTTGAACTTTAGACTTGAACATTAGAATCGCTTAGCTTGTAAAACTTTCATTTTCAATATATGAAATGAAGATTGAGAAATTGGGAGGTGTTGGGTTGAAATGTATGGTGTTGTGTGTGTTGAAATTTGGGATGTATGGTGTTGTGGAACATCGGTTTGTATGCAGGTTGTAAATATTTGGCTAGCAATGAAAACGAAAAAAACCACCAAAACTTACAGTAGCTTTGGCGACTGATTTGTGATTTGGCGACTGCAAGTCAGTCGCCAAATTGGCGACTGATACAAGGTAGTCGCCAATTTGGCGATTTTGTAGTCGCCAAATTCTAAATCGATCGCCAAATTGCTTCAAAATAAATCGCTACGTCACCCAAAAAAGGCGATCTTGGCATTTGGCATCGCTATTCATCGCCGCTAATTTGGCGACTACTTTGAATCGATCGCCAAATTGGCGATTACCCCATCCGTCGCCATTTTAATCATTTGGCGATCGATTTTTCGATCGCCAAATTTGGCGATCGACTTTAGTCGCCAAAGCTAGAAAAGGCGACTAAGGTCCGCGACTGACCTTTGGCGACTGATTTCAGTCGCCAAATTGATTTTGGCGACTGATTTCAGTCGCCAAAATCAGTCGCCTGTTTTAATTCTTTTTGTAGTGTGCATGCATATAATCGACGATATATCGAGTATAGATGATGTCCCTAATCATTAGTAGAGGCCGCTATCGAGGCGGACGGGATTAGGTGTTCGATCAAAAGAGCTTCATAATACGTACCCTCACCCCTCACCCCTTACTCCAGATCTCTGTGAACATCCGTGTTCATTGGCATCCACGAGAGTCATTCTAGACATAGAATGCTAAGGGTAACGATTGCTTAGTGTTCATGTCACTACTTTGTGTCTTGACATGAACGAGGTATTCGAACGGTTCCAATTTCCCATAAAAATTGGTGGCGACTCCACAAAATGCAAACGCTTGTTCTCTCTCCCAAGCGCCCCCGTGGGCCCATTGTCCACAAGGTTGTACTGTGATTACTGTTTATCTGTCTGTGTTCTTCGGGGTGCATCCCTGGCTGAGTGGGGTCACTTGCGGGAGTGACTTCACGCCCTTGATTCGCCTCCTGTGGAACCCGCCACAGGAGGAATGTGCACATTAAGGTTCATGAGTTTATCGCTCGATGAGATGAGCGGGGCTTAGGTGGGAATGGTTGCGGTCCCCCACTGGCGGTGTGGAGTATCTGTTGCGATGGATACTCTGGTAAGACTACACACGTT
Organism: Silene latifolia; assembly: GCF_048544455.1. Classification (NCBI taxonomy): domain Eukaryota; kingdom Viridiplantae; phylum Streptophyta; class Magnoliopsida; order Caryophyllales; family Caryophyllaceae; genus Silene; species Silene latifolia. Next base: position 110,075,811 of record NC_133529.1, on the reverse strand, counting down.
AGTGTGTAGTCAGTTGTGTGGAGATTGATGATGGAGACTGGGGGTTGGTGTGTTGATTGAGCTGTTTGGCAGTTGTTTCGTGTTTGTTTTTTTATCGTGTAATTAGTACTGACCCCGTTTAAATGTTTTAAAAATTGTGGTGATCCATTCGGGGATGGTGAGCAGTTATTGAGCAGGTATGATATGATGTGTATGGGATAGCTGGGATGAGTCATCACGTGGCAGTTAGAAGTCTTCCGCTGTGTCAGACGATGTTTTATAGTTTTGATAGTTTTATCTGTAGACTGTCTGATAACCTTGTTTTTCAGTTTAACAGTTGGTTTTGAACATGTAATCACTTTAAACTATATTGTTATTTAAATTATGTTTCGTCATTGTCATTTGGTTATCATTGCCTCGGGTAACCGAGATGGTGACGTTCTCATACCTTAAGTGGTCCTGGTAAGGCACTTGGAGTATGAGGGTGTCACACCCTTGGGGGGGAGGGGGGGTGTCAGGAAGGGGTTAAGTCATGTCTTGCTACTAATGTTGGGGGAGAGTATAGGTCCTCTCTTGCTACTACTTTTATACTGTGTGGTAAAAACGTAACACTAGGATTTTTACTGGTTCGGAGACTATACTATAGGGGTCTGGTGAAGCAGATCCAATTTCTTGTGGGTGTTAGACTCCTAGATAGAAATGCAGAGTACAATGAGAAGGTGATTGATCATCTCAACTCTATTTATGCTTGGTCTTTAGTTTGTAAGATCTCATTTCTATTTGTTCCCTTTATAGATGAATAAAACAGGATGTATTTTTTTTGGGAAAAAATATAGTTATGTACGGTATGTAACTAATTAATACTCCCTCCCAGTCGTTATAATGTTCCCCTTTGATATTGGCACGATACTTAAGGAAAAGTATTAAAATATTAGTAAAAAAGTTGTGTGGGGTTGGTGATAGGAGAGAAGGATGAATTATTAGTAGTTAAATAAAGAATTGTGGGGCCAAAATATAAAGGAAAGTAATAAAATAGGATAAAAGAGTTGTGTGGGGTTTGGTGATAGGAGAGAGAAATGAATAAAATAAGAGTAAAAGTTTCTAAAAATAGAAAGGGGAACATTAGTTGAATAATCCGTTTTGGAAAAGAGGGAACATTATAGTGACTGGGAGGGAGTATAACAATAAAAAAAAAGTGTGAGGGCCTCACAATATCAGACAGTCCTATTATATAAAAAGACAGCTCACATATCAGCATTAAATGAATAATTTATTTTATATTTTATAAGTGGTTCTCATATAAAATCGTAAGTATTATTTTATAAATTGTGTTAAATTTTAATCAACAAGTTGTTAACATAAATAAATTAATATAAGTTGACGTAAACTTTTTTCATTCTTCTAAAATGAACTTATTGGATTTGAACTAAACCTATAGGATCTGAACTTTCTAAACTAAACTCATAGAAGCTGAACTTTTCTTAATTTATAGGAGTTGAACTGAACTTATAGAAGCCGAACTTTTATGAACTTATAGAATTTAAACTGAGGTAAATTAAACTTATAAAATCTGAACTAAATTTAAAAACATTAATTTTAAGTTAAAAAATCAGGACCTAAGTCTCCTCTAAAAGCCTAGAACACATAATAATTCGATGAACATAACTGGAATGATAATAGTTTAAACGCAATAGTAATAGCATTACTAACAGTATCCTCCACTATAAAATGGGGCCCCCTTCCTTTAACATGACCCCAATAACACCAACCCACAAAAATGAAATGAGAATAATTTAAGGGCAGCAAAAGCGCGTAATAACGACGCTCTACAGAAAAGCAGTGTACGGACTGTATGTCGGGTAGTGGCCTCGTACGTTGGATTTTGGCGCTACAATAATGAACTCTTGGCTTAATCAATGCGCTTTGGTAATTTCCCCCACTCGCAACAAACTAACGCGTGTATTACAGTCTCCTAAATCAATTAAGGTCATTCTCTCACACATTTTTTAACGTCCCTCATTTCTCTCTCTTTCTCTCTCTCTGCCTTCTCCTGAATAATTATTTTTACAAAAAAAAATGAATCCTCTGAAATTGGAGAAAACTTTGTTCCTAAAAATGATGATGTAACAAACCCCACCCTAACCTTGACGAAAATTACTCTCATCATTTTAATCTCATGGAATATCGCTGCAACTGTTTCTTCCGGCAAACGGAATTATTAATTTAATTTTAATATTAATTAATCAAATACAACCCCGCCATTTTTATACCATTTTTTTAATATTATTATACAATTAAATACCCGTATTGTTAATTCCGACGAGAGAATGTCGGGTGTGGGGGAGGGCGGAGGAGTTGTGGGTGTGGTTGTGGGTACGGCGGAGGAGGCGACGGCGAAGGCGGTTCACAAAAGGTATGAAGGGTTGGTGATGGTTAGAAATAAGGCTGTGAAGGGTAAAGGAGCCTGGTATTGGGCCCACCTTGAGCCATTGTTGGTTCATAACACCGACACTGGTTTACCTAAGGCCGTCAAGCTCAAGTGTTGTTTATGCGAAACCATGTTTAGTGCTTCTAACCCATCTCGTACGGCTTCTGAACATCTTAAAAGAGGGACTTGTCCTAATTTCAGCTCTCCAGGGACCACTCCTCGCCCTGTCTCATCTATTAACCCCACTGTCGGTGCTCAGGTTGGTTCGGATGGTGTCGTTGTCAAGGTTGAGACTTTACCGACTCCAGCTCCGACCCCGCAGTATAACCACCGTAAGAGGAGTTCCTCCTCCTCGTCTACCGGTGGTGGTGGTGGTGAGAAAACGCGCAATAATAACAACAACAACAACAACAACGCGCCGTCTTACGTGCCGCCCATCAGTGTGGTGGACCCGACAAGATTGTCTTCGGCGGAGATGTGTTTTTCTAGTGGTGCATTAGTAGTTCACCCACAACAACCGCACTCCATCTTCCAGCATGTGACATCGCCACTAGGAAGCGGCGGCGGCGGTGGTGGTGGTGGTGGTGGTGGGGGAAGGAGTGATGGTGTTTCGGATGCTAAGATGTTTGAGGACAGTATAAAGAGGTTGAAGAGTCCAAAAGCATCAGCTGGACCCACATTAAGCAAGTCACAAATTGAGTGTGCCCTTGATTATTTGAGTGATTGGGTGTATGAGTCATGTGGGTCTGTATCCTTTTCAAGCCTTGAACATCCAAAGTTCAAGTCTTTCCTTCAACAACTTGGTTTAATTCAGGTTTCTAAGAGGGATTTTTATGGGTCTAGGTTAGATTCTAGGTTTGAGGAAGTCAGGAATGATTCCGATACTAGAGTTAGAGATTCCATCTTCTTCCAAATCGCCTCTCATGGTTGGAAATCCAAAACCGCTTCTTCCGACCATAATTTGGTGAATGTCACTGCTAATTTGCCCAATGGCACTAGTGTTTACCGGAGGGCTGTGTTTACCCCACCTGAAGCCTCACCCAAATTTGCAGAGGAAGTGTTGTGGGAGACGATTGCGAATATTTGTGGGAATTCAGTTCACCAGTGTGTTGGAATTGTGGCTGATAAGTTTAAGAACACGGCGTTGAAGAATTTGGAAAGTCGGTATCATTGGATGATTAACTTGTTATGTCAATGTAAAGCGTTCAATAGCTTGATCAAGGATTTCTATAGGGAGCTTCCTTTGTTTAAGAATGTTGCTGATAGTTGCATTAAGCTGGCTAACTTAGTTAGTAGCAAGACCCTTAGGGATTGTTTTCATAAATACCAATTGAGGGATTACGGTCTATGTGGGTTTCTTAGACTGCCCATGAAAGAGCATGAAATTTCGTGTTTTGAGCATGTTTGTGTTATGATTGAAGACATAATGAGCTCAGCCCGGGTTCTCCAGTTAGTACTCTTAGATGAATCATACAAGATAGCATCCATGGAAGATCCAATTGCGAGGGAATTTGGGGAGATGATCCGCGATGTTGGGTTTTGGAACGACTTAGAAGCAGTGCGGTCATTGGTGAGGCTTGTGAAAGATATGGCTGATGAATTTGAGACGGAACGTCCTCTAGTTGGCCAATGCTTACCCTTATGGGAAGAGGTTAGGATCAAGGTGAAAGATTGGTGTGCCAAGTTCCACATTGCTGAAGTATTGGCAAATAAAGTGATTGAGAAGCGGTTTAGGAAGAACTATCACCCTGCTTGGGCAGCTGCTTATATACTTGACCCGTATTACATGATTAAAGACACGAGTGGGAAGTACCTTCCTCCATTCAAGTATTTGTCGCCCGAGCAACAGAAGGATGTACATGACTTGGTCACTAGATTAGTGTCTAGAGAAGAAGTTCCAATTGCAATGAGTGAATTGATGAGATGGCGGTCAGAAGGGCTTGACCCGGTTTACGCACAGGCTGTACAATTGAAGCAAAGAGACCCTAACACCGGAAAAATGAGAATTGCTAATCCTCAGGGAAGTAGGCTTGTTTGGGAGACTTATCTGCCCGAATTTGAGTCACTTGGGAAGGTGGCAGTTAGGCTTATCTTCCTCCATGCTTCGGCTCGTGGGTTCAAGTGTAATGAATCTTTCTTGAAATGGGTTCAAACTCATGGTCGTTCGAGGCTAGCCTTAGATAAGGCTCAAAAGATCATCTTTATTGCAGGTCAATCCAAGCTTGAGAGGCGGGATTTCACTAGTGAAGACGATAAGGATGCTGAACTCTTTGCATCAGTCAATGGTGAGGATGATGTTCTAAATGAGGTTTTTGTTGATCCATGATATGTCATCGTTGCACTTGTTGGGTCTAGAATTATGTTATTTCGTAGGATTTATTGAATTCTTTTAGCCGCTTGCTACTATCCTTCTGCGTTGTATCTGATATTTAGGACCAGCATTGTGGTATAAGAAGCTGCTAAATTAGTAGGATGTTGAATTTTGTATTTATTCTTGTGTTTTATAAGCCTGAACCGAGTCGTTATTGTTCCTATCATGTTAATGACTTGGAGCCTTTTCAGATTTAGCAAAAATGGTATTTTTCCTATGTGAGGATTTCTCATAAGGAGGAAGCTGTAATCTTTGGTTCTGAAGTATAACATGTTTCCAAGGGGACAGCTTTTTGTTTCTCCTTTACATTATATTCAAAGTTTATTTTTCAGTCGATTTACGTTTAAGTCTGCAATGCCATGTCTGTTGCATTGCTATGTTCTTACTTTCACGGCGTAAATTTCTGCCATTTCTACATTCTTTTTACAGAGTACTTAGAATTTACCTGTGTTATCTTGACAATGACATTGTCTACTGTCATTCTGTTCGAAGATTTTTACCAAAGGAGTAGAAAAAGGTGTCTTTTTCTCAAGTTACTCTTGCTAATTGCTTGGTTATTTACGTTTAGAAATTATTGTCAAAGCGTGAAAGTCGTCTTGTTTGTCAATGTCAATTCATGGCTTTTATGTTGCTTGGCCATCGTCGTTGAATTGTTCCCTGTTGTTTTTGCTAGTTGTTAATCGTACCATTCCTGTGTTTTTTCCCTTAGCTAATTGTTGGTTTTGCTTCCCCACACCACTTTTGCTTTCCGACATCTTTCCTCTTAAAGTTGCACCATTTTTGCTCCATTATTCTACTATTACTAAAACTAAAGTCAAATTGTTAAAAGGACCAAAAGTGCAATGCTGATCTTTTTTTTCCTCTCTTATCATTTTGTATGGCAGAAGCTTCTGACTCTGATGCTGTTGGATTAGAAAGGCCTCCTTAATAAATAGGATCACCAAGATTCATACTATTGGTGAAGGGAAAGGTTGTACTCCCTCCATTTTAGCGACTATCTCTAATTTTCAAATTTCCCCTCACAGAAAACACGAGGGCTTACTGACTGAAAATGGATGGAGTACCGAAGCAACATACGATGTTGGATTTCAGAATTCGTAGTACAGGGTTATAATTTTAGCTGGAGCAGGTTTCCGATATCAAAGGAAGTGGAAGTCGTGTTCGAAACTTTGGTGGTTGGCATGGTTTAAGAAAAATGAAACAAAATAAAGTGATATGTGGTGTCATGATATCAAATCAAAGCTTTATAAAGAAATTAGCTTAGGTTTGAAAAGAAGCAGCTCATAATTTTGATACAGCCAGGGACCCCAAGGACTGTCGAGTCGGAAACGATTAGTTGATAACTTGATAGGTCTGAAAGAGATCTTGCAACCTATTCCAATTGTTTTTTTTCTTTTTTTGGTGGTAATCTTGTGATTTATTATAGTTAGCAGTTGATATAGGAGGTATCATAATCAAGAATTGAGTAGGTTAATCACAATTTTAGGGGATGTACATTTCTTCCATTTCAAGTTTGGAACTTTTTAAGTAGTCATGCATTATTTGCCTAGCTTTGTGTCAGTGTCCTCATTCTTTGTTTAGTTATGAATCAATCATTATGGGATGAGTCTTTGTCAACTTGTTTATGCAGGAAATGACATGTTTGTTTAAATAGTTTCACATTGGAACATGCTTCAGTTACAATTTTTGTCTAATCATTTGTGACCTGACTTCTTCTTAGCAACAGATGTTCAAAAGAACTACGGAGTAAAATATTGCAGAAACTGATTATGTGATGCTACTATGGAACTGCATTATTAAACTATTCACCTAGGTTGAGGTTTTGAGGATTTGTTTGTTTTTTTCCATGTTTGCATGTGTGGATTAGAGCAACAGTCAGAAGTCAAAACGAAGAATTTGTGTTGATTGACCCATGCGCCCATGCTCCAACAATGACGCACTGCCAATTGACAATTGAATTCCTTGATATGCTTTAACAATGTAATTGATGTATCGGGGTGTCCATTCGCCACCGTCCACCTACGCCACCGGCCTACCACCGCCCAACAACCAATCTCTCAAATTGAGAATTTACAATTAGCCACAAACCCTAAATTAAAACAAAAAAAATTATTAAAAAAAAACATCAGTTTGATTCACAGTTGTTCAATTAAAATGAATTAAATACATGTTTTTATTTTCAAATTATCATCCATAATTGAAAAAATATGATTTATTTAAGAGGTGGTATTATTAGTTCTGGAGAGAATTAGGTGTAGAGATATTGTTAGGGGAAGGGTAAAGAAATGAAAAATATTGAGCAAAAAGTACTAAGTTGAGTAAAAAAAACATATTGCGAAAATAAACTACGTTAATGCTTGATTGCCAAAGAAAGATATCATATCATAGAGACATGGAGTTAGAATACCATACTTGCTCATAGGTGTTTGGTTCGATCCTCCAATTGTGTTCGAAACTTTTTTTTTCTAGATTTATAATATTATTTACTCACATTTCACCAACAAAAAAAACATTTTTTTTTGAGGAAAAATATTTTATTTATTCATTAATCATTAATCGAGTCCGACACTAAGGCAGTTAATGCGGTTGTAACTTACGTACTTTTAACCCCTTAACTAGCCTCGTTTCCCATGCTATTTGTGCCAATTAGGTTCTTTAGTCTACCTCATGGATGCCTTGTTGTGAGTTGAAGGGGCGGAGTAAGACCCGCTAATTGTCTCGTATCGGATATGCTATTAGGATTAGTTTAAATAAAGTTCTTAGTTTTAGTCACCTCTTTACTGGGGACGGGCAAATGTTCGGTTTGGGGATATTTGATGCGGTTCTAATTTACGTTCTTTTATCCCGTTAACTAGCCTCGTTTCGCATGCTATTTGTGCCAATTAGGATCATTTCTTTAATCTTTAGGTTCCTATTTGTTATTCTATGAGATTTTATGTCTTTTGGAGGAAATGAAGAAAAATGGTCGGAAATCACGTTGTATATACCTCGGTTTCGCACCTCTCGCCAACCACCCAGTGATGATTGGACCGCATGCTTAACATTTGTCGCGATTTTATGAAATTTCGTAAATTCGTCAATAAATGGTAGCTCAAACGCTCATGTCAACCCCTTTGGTCGTCATCTACGTGCCGATATGGTCATTTTGACAGTAATTAGAGTTCATTTGGACTCCGGGTTAAGAACCGTATTCATTTTCTAAAAGTGTCTCAGTCCAAGTCGGGTTTTTCTGGAATTTCTATCGCGCTAATATATTTAATATTATTTTTGACGAAATATCTTGCCTTGCGGAATAAGGAAGTCACGTATCTTCCGCTTTCTTATTCTAAACCGCGGAAATCTTTCTTGCTGCGAAGGAAAGCCTTCATGAAGAAACGCAGCGGGTGTTGCGCCTTCATGTGCCTATTTTTGGGCTGTATTTCCAACGGTTTCGAATATTTTCTGGATCCTTTTGTGAAAACTATACATAAAGAGCTTCGTTCGTCATTGTTTTTCACGCGAGTGTCCGCCCTTCTCTTCTTTCTTTGCATTCTAGACCATGCTATTGCTTTTTGACAATTACATGCTTGATCAATCGACCACGTAAGCCCGAGTCATTTCGTGGTTCCCGTCTCATTTGCCTGACCGACCAATTTGACCAACTACACAATCAATCAATCTTTTAATTTTTTTTTTTTCAAAAAGTTTTCATTTCATTTCATATTTGAAAAAAAATTCAATTTTGCAATAATATCACACTAGACAATTGACAGGCTAATCGCACACCTAATCAAAAATAAACCAACTGGCCTAAACTAATGCAACAAAGGGAGTCAAGATCGAATCCACAGGGAGACAATTGTGTTCTATTTGCTTAACTAAAATCTATCTAAGTAACCAAATTGGGGGGTTGTTTGTTTACTAAACTATAAGTAGTGAAGGCAAGATAAAAGGGATTTAAAAGAATGAGTTTAACAAATATAGGGGAAAATAGCTAGGACTGTCGGTTCATCACGGTCTACAACGGCCAAAGGTAGGGTGTAAGGTCAACAAAAATACGGTCTGAAGGGTAATGAACAGGTCCTCTCGGTCCAGTATTCACCCTAAAATACTTCTAATTTGCTCTCGCTCTAATTAGGGTAATCTATTGTTCGTAGCAAGTCTCTACCCCTTCCAATCTCTCGATCAAGGTCAAGGTTCAACAATATGGTCAATTAATCACATGCATTTAATTAATCAAACCGCAATTAAGATGCGACGATTAACAATTCAACGTACTAAATATGCAAGCCTTAATATCCTAACAGAAAATCTCCATATAACTGTGGCTCCCCTAAATCCTAGCATAAGAAATTAGCTACGCATATTCGGAATAACAACGATAACAATAGTAGGGAATAAAATAAAATTAAACATGATGAAGATCTTGAAATAATAATTAAACATAAACTAATACTAATAGTAAAAGGAACAAATGGAAGGCTGAGAGAATTAAATGAAAAACAAAGAGGAAATTGATTACCGAAATTAAGGAATGAATTACAAGTTTCCGCATTCGAAAGTTTAAGCAAAAGCAACGTAGAAGAAAGTTTAACAGTAAAAAAATATCCTAATAATGTTTACTAAGTCCTTCTTAAATAACAAGAGGAGTAAATTATTAATCAAGCAACTAATGGCCCGAAATTATAAAGCAGATTTCGACCAAAGTAGAGATAAGTCGATCGACCAATCAGAATAGTCGATCGGCCATTCTTCGTCGCGCAGTTCCTGCAATGCGCACTGAACTTCAAACGGCCGCCATTTATTCGTTACTTGAGAAAATAGAGCGTTTTCGGTGGCGTTAGAAAGCTAACAAGACAAGATTTCATCTCCAATTTTCATCACTTGATTATCATTTGTAGAACTCTAGTTATGGCTCTTCAAAGTAGGCACTAGCAATGTGAAGCTTTTAACGTCACTCCAAACTATCACCAATTACCAAGTAAAGGTCTAACTCACCCCTTAACCTATTAAAATGTTTGATAGGCTTCCTTAGGAGTAGGAAGTCTGGTCTATAGCTCTTTAAAATCTCCATATGCTCAAGAATTAGCTTGTAAAGGCATACTTTGGACACTTTTCCTGCAAAAACCAACATACAATACCAAAGTAACAAAAGCGGGGGAAATGGCATATAAAACGACTCCTATAAGTACAATATGGAAGCTAAATGCTATGTCAAATGAATCAGTAAGTGTATACAAAATGCACTTATCAACAATACAAACATCTAATCTAAGCACACAAATTATCCATCATAATTGAATAATCTTTGTGCTTAGTAAGCATGAACATTCTAACACTTACTACAAACTTAATTAAAAAAATTACCAACATAATTAAAAAATGCACAAATTCTTATTCAAGACGGGTTTTCCCGCCTTGTAATTTCCTTTAGATAGTACTCTAGTATTGTTTGACTTTTCAATAGAATTAACCATGTAATCCGGGTTTGATATGGTCTTGACTTTTCAAAGAAATGAACCAATAATGTGATGTAAAAAAAGTAGGGTAAATTCTTATTTCAGACTGGCTATTTCCCGTTTGAAATAAAATGGATTAAATGTAGCTATTCATGATCAAACGTTATTATTTTCTGATAAAATTTTACCATTATTTTCAGGGTAAAAGTGACAACTTTAGTTATAACATTTTGTCATTAAATGGTATATTCTATTAAAAATGGTGACATTTAGTCCGTCTTATTTTAGACCGTCTGAAGCGAGACTTGTTGAAAAAGTAGACATAAATGAGCAATGACAAACATTGGCACACTACTCCATTTGTGTCTTGATCATCATCATTCACACTAATCCATCATGTGTAAAATTTTGTAAGTTCATACTATAATATTGAATGATATTATAATTATAAATTTCAAATAAGTATTTATATATTTTTTATACATGCCCGTACAATTTTGTACAGATTCTAAGCTAATTTAAATAGTACATGAACATTGACAATAATTGTGAAAAATTTTATTAACTAAGAAAATCCTTGAGAGAGAAAAATCCTTGAGAGAGAAAAATCCTTTGCAAATTTTGAATGCAGGAACCCAACCAGGGTCTCCCGCCGGAAACTAGTATCAACCCGGCTTTCACCTTCACGGTTGGGAACACGACGGCCAGTCATCCTGGCTCCTCTTTTCCCCCTCTCCCAAAAAATTCGAAAAGAAAGACGATGCACATAGAAACATTTCGTGCTGAGTCCCCAAGGAATCAATCCGATTCTCCTCCGGCTGGCAAAACCAGTGAATCCGTTGAACAATCCGCGGCAATATCATATAAGGAGAAGGTGCAAGGGTTTGGGTCTGATTTTGATTCATTAGAGGATCTGTCTTTGGATGATATCGATTTAGACTCAGAGGATGACATTGAAGATGGTGATGATGATATCCTCTGTTGGGAAATGTGTCCTCAACAATAGGGCGATCAAATGATTTAAAATCATTATTAAATCTCATTTTAAAGAATACAATTGGGAAGTAATATTGTTACTGTCAACTGGTCAACATATATCGGTAATGATTGGCTGACTAGAGTTTGACATTACTTGTCGTGTGACGGTGGTGATCGATTGACCCCTAGGTCATACCTAAAGGGCAATACTCTTAATTGATTATTTAATTAATCGTATAATGTTGCGAGTTAATTAAATTACTTGAAAATTGACGGACGATTTTGGAAGTAAAATTTACGTATCAAATTGAAATGTGATTAAATGAGATACGGTCTGAGTAATTAAATTATATCATTACTCGGATGAAATTATTGTTTAAAGAAACAATCGGAATTGAATGATTTATTATAAATACAATCTGTTGTGATTTATAAATTGGTAAAATATTTTGGCACAAGTAATTATGAAATTACTAAGTCGGTTTTTGTATGTGACGTATTTTTATTAATACGTTGAATTTTTAATGTGTTAAAAATTACATAACAAATATATGTGACATGTGACATGTAACATATAGACAATTGACAAAAATAATATGGACTCCATATTAGATAAAAGTGCCGAAATAATGGAGGAGGATTAGGCTTAAATTATGTTTATATTTTAAATAGAAAACATAATGATTAAAAGCTATTAGTAGCCATGCAACCCTATTTATCTTGTGAAGACAAATATGGGCATGCATTGGCTCCCTAAAAGCCCCTCCCACCACCGGTTTTCCTAGTGCCTTTTAGAGAGTTTTCTCCTCTAAAAATTATTCATTCATTCACTTATTATTTTCTAGTGTTAGAAAGATAATTTCCTCTCTATTTTTATGATAAGTTAGAGAGATTATTTATTCCAAAAACTCTTCTCCTCTACCCGGTTTTAGGAGATTAAATACCAACTATTTTGGTTCAATTTTATAAGATTAATATTATACTAGATCCAATAATATTAATTAGATTAAGAGAAAGCCTTGGGTATAAAGCTTAGGGAGAGATCTTACACTTAGATCTTGTTCATCCATAAGGAAAGCTCAAGAACAAAAGAAAAGGAGATTTCTTTTGTGCCCTATAAAACCGAAACATCATTGTAAGGACATGATTTCTCCTCTATTTATATTGATGTTTGCATGCATAAAATCCGTTTTAATTTTATGACAAATTAGTTTAGACATATATGAGTATGTTAATATGTATATGAATCTACATTTCCTTCAATCGGTATCATGAGCCACGGTTGTTTGCATGCAAATTGGTTAAAAGTTTTTCCGAGTTATAAGAATAACAAAATAAAACTTGTAAATTTTGTGATTATGATATATCACGAAATCATTACATGCATGTTAATATTTCTGGTCCTAAAGTGTTTTGGGATATTTTGGTTAATTTTTCGGATTTTTATTGTTCATAATTTACAATAATGGCATTTAAATGTGATTTTATGAGTAAAAATGTCATTTTTGGTCTAAAACTTGCTATACTTCGAATTTTTCATTGATTTTTGGATATGTTGTGATACATATTATTTTGAGATAACCTGTAAATTTTCATAATTTTAGGACTTGTTATGCTCGAAAAATGGATTTTTCATTTTTAATTCGGATTTAAAGTGAAAAATAGGTTAATATGAGTTAAATTTCGAATCTGGTCATAGTTTTTTAATATGTTGTCACATGCAATTTTACAAGATGTGTGTAAAATAATTGGCCATAAAGAAGTCCTTATGCATGATTTATGGATTTTTGAAGAAAAATAGCATAAATAGTGACATTATTAGTTAAAAATTAATAAAACATAATCTATGACTTAGGAAAAACGTCTAAGTTGCCTTTTATTATCTTTTTCAGATCTAAAATTGAAAAGTTAATGAATATAATTTTTCCTCATGTTTTATGATTATTTTAGTAAAAATCGATAAACCGCAACATTGTTTTTCCCGGAAATTTTCGAAATTTTTAACCTAAGATTTTGAACATTATGAGTGTCATGGTATTTTTCCAGAATGTTCATGAATTTAAATTTCAAATTTTGAATTTATTTGAAGTTTTGTGATTTATTTGAAGTTTAATAGCTTATTTTTGTAATTTTTGGACTAATTTATGAACAATTTTAGTAATTTAAGTTAATTATGGTCAATTTATTAGTGAAGACTAAATTTTGAGTCCTAAGTGGTTAGGGTAATTAACTTATGCATAAATATGAGTTTATGTATTTTTGTGATTATAAAATGTTGAAATCACGCAAATCCGTAAAAACCGAGTAATATACGATATTGGCAATTTAAAGGCGATTTAGCATAAAATTGAGCATGTTCATACATATTATAATGCTGCATTTTTTCTTTATGATTGTCATAATTTTAATTTATGTAATTTTGAATTATGTAATTTTACTTAGTATGGCCTTAGATTTTAATTGGTATTTCCCGAAATGTATGGGAATATCGATTCGGTTGTAATTTTTATTGTGATCTCGTATCACCGTTTTGTAATTTAATAGATTTATTTTATTTTAGTTACATATGTATAATAGGAATTATGTAATTTATTATGTAATTTTATTCATTCCGGAGTTCCTAAAGACGGATTTCTTCAAGAATGGCGATACATAAAGACGGTGTTACATCGAGATGCGTGCCACAACCGAAGTTCAAGGGACCAATGGAGTTGGTTTCCGAATATGTAATAGTTAAAGAGTTTTTCTATTTTAGGAAGGCCATACTAGGATTTTTTTTTTCTTTTATGCTTGCATTTTATTTTATGTCACATGCATTGCTAAATCGCCATAACTAAACATGCATTGTCTTATCGAGTTCATCGACCGTGTCAATTAGAATTATCGTAGTTCACCGCTTTAGTTCACTTAAAACGTGATAGATAATAAATTGACATGACCTCTCGCTAAAACAATCAATTGAGACTAGCCTTACCAAATAGTAGAAACCATGAAAACCTATTTCGTGAGGGAGTGCACTCGGCCACACCGGGGTACAAACCTTGTTACGTAGGGGAAGTGGGTGATGAATGTTAATCCACCGAATTCATGTTGATGAGGGATGTATCGGCCACACCGTGCCCAAGTTAATGTGGGTTTGGATCATGGACACATTTATTCGAAATTTGGATTGAACTCAACAAAAGTATTTGATAAGGGATGTATCGGCCCCACCGTGCCCTTGTCGATGTGTTTTGGGCTAAAGATAATTGTTAATGTAATATTATCGACCAAGAGTTCTAAAAGTAGAATCGATTAAACGTTAATCCACCGAGTTATATTGATGAAGGATGTATCGGCCCCACCGTGCCTAAGTCGATATGAATTTGGGTCTTGGAATCATTTATCATAGTTGGGTAGAGGTCACTATGTAAATGCTATACTTGTTTACAAGTATTAATATAACGATGAATGTTTTGTTTTCCTTTATTCCGTTATCATATTGTTCTATTTCTTTACCACAATTCATATACGATATCATTTCGTTTTTGATTCAAATCTCCATTAAAATATCGTAACTAAAGACAAATATGAGTTTGCTTCTAAAACCTCAAATGAACCATTGCTAAGGATCTCTTGTAAAGAGTATAGATTAAAGTTATTCATTATCAAACAGGTTTTTGATTCTTGACTAACACATCTACTTGCAATGGATTGTTTTTCCATATACTTAAATGCATTAAGTACATCGAAGCGATAAAATTGTTTTGGTAATTAGTTTGTCAAGAATTCGTAATTGACCAAAATAACGCAACCACTTCAATGAAAGTTTTTAAGACTAAAACGAACAAATGAAGAGTAATCTTCATGAATTCAATTTTGCTTCTCAAAGCAAAGACTCATTGAAATGAGTGGGAACATTCTCTTAAACCGTTAAGATGAGAACGAGGTTCAAGAAGTAAAGATAATAATGGAATTGATACAAGGTAATGTTAAAGGTAAAGTTGTTGAGAATAACGATACTAAACCTATCAATCCCGACCGATAAAGTTTCCATTGTCTTAAAATGTTGGACACGAGAAAGGAAACTACCCCAAATTATTGAAGAATCAACAAGTTAGTTGTGGGACATCTAATGGGACCTTCTTCTTTAAATGTTTATTTGATTAAACATAAAATTTTGCTAATACTACTTCGTCAATATTAGAAACCGGTGGTGGTTTTCATCATTGTACTTGATACATAGGATGATTAGAATATGACGACTAGGAACAATGATATTGAGAGATAGAGTCATTGTGTAATCAATCTAGTTTTGGGTTTATAGTTGTACTTAATTATGACTATTAAGTGCATAAACTCTAAATAAGAATATAAACTTGTTAAGAGACAAAAGAGGTTTTCACTTTTTGTGACCCTATACACCACGATTTGATGAATGGCTAGCCCATTATCAAGGTGATTATATTCTAAACCAAACTAGAATGACATATCATGTAGATGATGTAAGATTCAAATTGGTAGCCCAAGATTAAACCTTAAATTTTGGAATGATGAACGCAAAGAGTTATCAAGTACTCTTGAAACCATTAGATCGTTAATGGTATATGCGTATCTTGTATTCAAAGCAAGATGTCTCGTGCCTTTTGGTTGAAAAGGAGATCGAGGTTATAAATCATTGATCCAAAATAGGTTGATCATTTTCTTTTACCAACGATTTAAGTTGATGCTAATGTGCTCACTTAATAAGGTAAATAGAGAAATCTTTGAAGAAGTTTAAAGAATTCAAGGAATCACGATTTAGTCGTGATGGGATTATCAAAGTGAAGACTTTGATATAAGCCAAAGGAAATGTGATATAGTATCACAAGTTAATCTCTCTTAGCACGCATTATGAAATAATGTGTGATTAGATAAGAAATCAAACGCTATTCGATATGGTTTGGATTTCAATCAAGTTACTTTGAGTTACTTGATCCTTTTGGGGATTTTATCATTTTTGTCTAAATTAATTTTTCCACTAAATCGAATCATATGAGATATGAAATGGTAAGGGTACCATGGTTGTAAGTTTTCACAAGAAACAAATGCTCATTTTTCCCTTTCAATTTTCACGAGTACGACGGGTTTGCGGCTCATGAAGCTGTCTTTCTAAAATACAAGTTTATTTTTAGAAGACAGTGGGAAGAAATTATTCAAAGAGCCACAAAGATGTTATGTCGCAAGAAACTGGTCTTTCTTGGCTACATGAGACGTTTTGTGTAAGACATTGTTTCTTCAAAACCTAGGAGGTTAAAATTCGTCACTTGTTAAAAATGATGAATTCATGTTACTTTTAAGAAAGTAAAGAGCTTATAACTTACAAAGAAATTGTTTGATTCAGATTGATTACTTCTGGAAAGTAATGAACATATGACTTACATAAGAGTGTTTAAGTCACAACTCAATACAAGGCTTAGAGCCATGAAAATCCAAAATAAAAGGCTTGATTAGTGACAAAGGGTTTTGCACTAATAAAGCGAGATTTCAAGGTTTGATTGGTTGCAAAGGGTTTTGCACCAATTGAAATGCTTAAGTCTATTTGGATCTTCTTAGGGATTGTGTTTCATTATTATGAAATACATAGCGAGTGAATCTAAAACCCACTTCTTCAATTAGAAGGAATGTATTCAATACATGTCTTGAGTTTTGAAGATTCTTGCAATCCTAAGATAATGTGAAACTTAAGAGAGGGTCTTAAGTAGGACATCAATGAGTTGGAATCAACATTTTTGGATCATGTGATAAAACACCTCAAGATAAGTCGAGAAGTTGTGTTTATACATGGAGTTTGGTGGGAGTTACGGAAATTTTAATTAGTCCGATATGTGGATGACATATTGATCATCGAGAATGATTTAAGACTTTTTGAGTAAAATAATACATCTTTAATATCTAGATTTATGCAGATAAATCCACATGATATTAGCGTCAGTAAGAAGTCTTATGTTGATAAGATTCATGACTAGTTCAATTAAATTGAACATATTTGATTGATTCCATTTGCTTCCGCTGCCGGATCAATTAAATGAGTAATGATGTATAACACTTCATATACTTTGAGTATGATGAACTGTTTTCAAAATCGAATTTAAGTAATCTTTACCTAGTATATAAAGATTACCCTTAAGTGCTTGCAGAAGCATTAAGGAAGTTAAGCAAAGTGTTTATGATGCAATTTTGTGTAAGGATGTTACACAAGTGACAATTGACAATTGAGATTGCGCATGGTTTCCGACAAAACCATAATCAAAACACATTAAGATGGTTAAGAGACCATTGCGGCTATGTTAATTAAGAAGTAGATTTTCTAGAATCGTTCTAGGCAATAAAGAACAATGAGAGATATTTATAACGGAAATTGAGTACACTTGCAATCATGAGATGTGCAAGAGGATGAGTCCCGTCACTGTGAAAACAGTGGGAGCTATTCTTAGGCTAGAGGACCTATGTCTTGATTGGATCTCGACACGTACTCAGAAAGTTTTGTGATGGAAAGGTGTACATTACAAAGGAAAACGAGTATGTAGTAAGGTTGAGTAAGGTACAAGAAATTGATAAAACCTACTAACCAAAGCCTTCTCAAAGGCTAAACATGATGAGTCATGTCATTTCAATTGAATTGAAATTAACAACTACATGCAAGATCAAATTAGATTATAGAAAATGAAATAGTAATCAGGCATTGACTATTCATATGTGATAATCGCATTTGTCGTTCGAGTTTTTCTCTAAAAACTCCTTTTATACTTTGTTACATCCAAACGGGTTGTAGTGACAAATTGAACCCCGTTAAAGTGAACACGGATTAACATTGTATTCGCCCATAGTCACTTGTATGAGGTGACGTCTCGAAGTGACTAGAGTGTGATGCGATTGATGGCAAGTTCAAGTGCCATAGAGTCATGTGAGATGACTAGTCGATCACATAGGCAGACTGTTAGGAACGTTTTGTCGGGCCTAATGACCGCTTATAGAGTTCTGGCAAATTTATATAGCCTGGTCGTGGCGAGAGCTGCTATAGTATTCAAATGAGTCGATTCTTTTGACTAAAGACTATTCACCTAAGATGGCTCAGTTTCAGATTAACTTTGATTTGTGTTACTACGACCTTCGTAAATGGGGTCAAATGGGCATATTTTGGGTTATGATGGCTGTGGCTAGTCGAAGGGAATGAGTGCGATAGGAATTGTCCATCCCCTTGTCAGGGTTATAACAATATCTCAGGGCCACTCGAGGAGTAATGAACTGTAAATGCGTGGCCACGCTCGGAAAGTATCCAGAGTGGATAAATCCGGTCAATCAGTTATTCTCCAGATCGAGGAAACCACTCTCGATATGATCACTTGCAAGTACGACCCGAAAGACACCTTGCATTGAGTGGGAGATAGTAATAGGACAAGAGAATTGGTGACGCACACTTGTCGAGGACAAGTGGGAGATTGTTGGGAAATGTGTCCTCAACAATAGTGCGATCAAATGATTTAAAATCATTATTAAATCTCATTTTAAAGAATACAATTGGGAAGTAATATTGTTACTGTCAACTGGTCAACATATATCGGTAATGATTGGCTGACTAGAGTTTGACATTACTGTCGTGTGACGGTGGTGATCAGTTGACCCCCTAGGTCATACCTAAAGGGCAATACTCTTAATTGATTATTTAATTAATCGTATAATGTTGCGAGTTAATTAAATTACTTGAAAATTGACGGACGATTTTGGAAGTAAAATTTACGTATCAAATTGAAATGTGATTAAATGAGATACGGTCTGAGTAATTAAATTATATCATTACTCGGATGAAATTATTGTTTAAAGAAACAATCGGAATTGAATGATTTATTATAAATACAATCTGTTGTGATTTATAAATTGGTAAAATATTTTGGCACAAGTAATTATGAAATTACTAAGTCGGTTTTTGTATGTGACGTATTTTTATTAATACGTTGAATTTTTAATGTGTTAAAAATTACATAACAAATATATGTGACATGTGACATGTAACATATAGACAATTGACAAAAATAATATGGACTCCATATTAGATAAAAGTGCCGAAATAATGGAGGAGGATTAGGCTTAAATTATGTTTATATTTTAAATAGAAAACATAATGATTAAAAGCTATTAGTAGCCATGCAACCCTATTTATCTTGTGAAGACAAATATGGGCATGCATTGGCTCCCTAAAAGCCCCTCCCACCACCGGTTTTCCTAGTGCCTTTTAGAGAGTTTTCTCCTCTAAAAATTATTCATTCATTCACTTATTATTTTCTAGTGTTAGAAAGATAATTTCCTCTCTATTTTTATGATAAGTTAGAGAGATTATTTATTCCAAAAACTCTTCTCCTCTACCCGGTTTTAGGAGATTAAATACAAACTATTTTGGTTCAATTTTATAAGATTAATATTATACTAGATCCAATAATATTAATTAGATTAAGAGAAAGCCTTGGGTATAAAGCTTAGGGAGAGATCTTACACTTAGATCTTGTTCATCCATAAGGAAAGCTCAAGAACAAAAGAAAAGGAGATTTCTTTTGTGCCCTATAAAACCGAAACATCATTGTAAGGACATGATTTCTCCTCTATTTATATTGATGTTTGCATGCATAAAATCCGTTTTAATTTTATGACAAATTAGTTTAGACATATATGAGTATGTTAATATGTATATGAATCTACATTTCCTTCATCCTCTGCCCTCGAATTTGCCTCACAAAAGAAGAAAAAACAATCCTTCGCAAACCATGGTGACACTCCCTCATCATCAAAATGTTCGATAAGAACATTGGGTACTTATCTCTCATGCGAAAACTTAATGCAAAATGGTCGATAAAGGGCAAACTTACCCTAACAGATCTCACGAATTCATACTATGTGGCGCGTTTCTCTTCTAAACAGGATTACGACTTTGTTATGACACAAGGTCCATGGATGATTGACGACCATTATTTGACAATAAGGAAGTGGATTCCAAATTTTGTTCCATCAGAGGACAGCATTACTAAGCTCACAGCATGGATTCGAATTCCGAACCTCCCTGTAGAATACTTTAATGCTACGTTCTTAAAGAAAATAGGGTCGAAAATAGGAGAAGTCATCCGTATTGACAACAATACTGCTACTGCACAGCGAGGTCAGTTTACTAGGTTGAGCGTTGAAGTTGACATATCCAAGCCTTTGCTGTCAAAATTTCGTCTATATGGTAAAGTGAATGGTATACAGTACGAAGGTCTCAAGATGATTTGCTTTAAGTGCGGAAAGCTAGGTCATTCAAGCGAAGGGTGTACAACGAAAGAAACTGTTATCACTGATATGGAAGTATTGAATCAAGATCAAAATTCAGAAAGGCCAAATAGTCCTCCTAGTGCACATTCACTTGAAGCAGGTCTTCGGCCTGAGGAAAGCGCGGATTTCGGTGACTGGATGATGGTGAAAAAGCCACCGCGGAGAAAACCGTCTGCTCAGACAACCCACCAACCCGGAAATTTAGGAAACAATAAACAAATATTCAATTACGGTCAATCAGCAAAGATATCAGGAACGAGATTTGGAGTACTGCAAAATAATCCCGAAGATAGTGCTACCCCGAATAATCCTCCCATAGTCCCTGTTTCTCTCCCAAATCCTAATACTGTTATCTCAAGGAATATTATTCAAGCTCCTAGAATCAAGCAAAAGATCGCTTCCCTAAATCAACGTACCAATAATCTTCTCTCACAAGCTAAATATTCCAAAAACAATATTTCCTATTCTAAAAAGGATTCTAATTCCCAAAACAATACTAATTTCCAAAGTAATAATATTCCAACTAATAAGAATAATATTTCCATTACCCCAACTCAAACTCTTCAAGATATTACTAATATCCCTATAGTCAAACCAAAATCTACCAATATCAGTAACCCTACAAAATCCTCTGTATCCTCGAACATTGTTATACCCGCGATTCCCAGTCGTACTCTGACTGGTACTGATGAATCCTCATCCGTACTTCTCCTATCTAGACCGCCCCCTCCCTCAACCTCGCTGCCTCCCACAAAACCCCCAGATAGAGATAATCCCACCAACTCAGGTAGTGACGATCTCAACTTGGCCGGAGATGGCGACCCCTTACCTGGGAATTATGATACGGGAGAGCCCAGTTATGGACATCAAATTCGAATTAATGAAGAACAATCCATCGAAGCTAGTGCTGGAATTATCGATACCATGGAGTATTGATAATGTTCTCAAGCTAGTAAGTCGTGCTTATCTATATTCTCTAAATTATCTACCTGTTCATATGAATACAAGGATTCCAAATTTGACACCCAACTTACCCCATATCACTTTTATGGTATGGAATGTGCAAGGCACGGGTAGTAAAAACAAAATTTCTGCCATTAAAGAAGTCGTGAGAACTTACAGACCTACTGTACTAGCACTAGTAGAAACCCATATGGGAGGGGATCATGCTATCAAATTGGGTAACATTCTCGGCTATGATGGCCATTCTAGAGTCAATGCTGTCGGCTTCAGCGGGGGAATTTGGATTTACTGGAATAAAGAAGTTGTCTCAGTCACTCCAGTAACAGAGCATATGCAGTATATCACTATAGAGGTAGCTAGGAATGGAGAACTTCCCTGGCTTTTCTCGGCCGTCTATGCGAGTCCTGACCCTACGAATAGGAGAGAGCTATGGTCCGAACTGGAAGCATTTGCAAGGAGTAATAACTGTCCTTGGTTGATTGCGGGGGATTTTAATGAAACTCGTTCCCTCAGTGAGAGACATGGGGGTGATCAGAATATGGCTAGACGTTGTGACCGCTTCAATGAGTGGATTGAGAACTGTGAATTGATCGAACTAGCATTTACGGGTCCGAATCACACTTGGGCTCGTGGGAAATCAGTAGAGACGCGGCAGAGTGCTCGTTTAGACAGAGCACTGTGCAGCTCGGATTGGGGACTTCGCTTTGAAGAGGCTATGGTTAGACATCTTCCTGCTATATCGTCTGACCATTGCCCGCTGTTTATTTCACCAAATGGATTTGCTCCGCTAAATGCTGTTAATCGTCCCTTTCGTTTTCAAGCATGTTGGTTAACTCATGAGGAATTTAAGAATTTTATTGAAACTAATTGGCCCTCTGAGGGTATTTTTCCGACCCGTCTTGGAGAACTTTCTCAAAAATTAAAGACCTGGAATGAAGAAATATTCGGCAATATTTTCCGCAAGAAGAAAGAATTAATGGCTAGGATTGAAGGATGTCAACGAGAACTTTCCTTATCCAGAGTGAGTTATCTTATCAAATTGGAAGCAAGGTTGAGAAAAGAATTGGCAGTAGTGATGGAACGAGAGGAATTGTTATGGTATCAAAAATCGCGTGTGGATTTTATTAAAGACGGAGATCGTAATACATCTTTTTTCCAAGTTAGCACGCTGATAAGAAGGTGGAGGAATCGTATTACTACTCTAAAAAACGCAGACGGTATTTTGACAGATGATCAGCTTGAAATAAAGAGAATTGTGATGGATTTTTATCAAAACTTGTATACGGACGAAGGACCAGCAGTTGATGAAGATGAACTTCCGTGGGGAATTTTCCAGGAATTTAATAATAAGGACTGGAGTTGGTTAACGAGACCGTTTCATGTTGCGGAAATTGAGCAAGTTATTAATCATATGGGATCTTTAAAAGCTCCGGGACCTGACGGGTTTCAAGCACTTTTTTATCAAAAAAACTGGGAATTAGTTCAAGCTTCTCTATGTGACATGGTTATAAAAGCTCTCGAAGGAAAAGGAATCCCAGAAGGGCTTAATGATACGCATATCGTTCTTATACCAAAGGTAAATTCTCCTGAATTTATTTCACAGTTCCGTCCTATAAGCTTATGCAATGTAGCTTATAAAATTATTAGCAAGACCCTAGCTAATCGTATTAAGAAGGTGTTGCCTCATGTTATTTCTGAGACCCAAAGAGGTTTTGTCCCGGGGAGACAAATTACAGATAATATCGTTATTTTTCAAGAAGCTATACACTCTATGCGAAAAAAGAAAGGTCAGCTGGGTTTCATGGCTATAAAAATTGATTTAGAAAAGGCATATGACCGTCTGAAATGGGACTTTATTCGAGATACAATGAATGATATGGGATTCCCAGGCCTTCTTGTGGATGTGGTTATGGAATGCGTAACATCTACACGTATGCAGATTCTTTGGAACGGGGAACCGACAGAACAATTCATCCCTTCTAGAGGGGTTCGACAGGGAGATCCTTTATCTTCTTACCTCTTTGTTATGTGCCTCGAGAAGCTACAACAAGCTATTGATCTAGAAGTGCGGAATAATAATTGGAGACCTATAGTCTTGGGTCGACATGGTCCAACTATTACTAATTTATTCTTTGCCGATGATATGGTATTATTTGGAGAAGCTACGGATGATCAAGCTCTAGTCATGCGACACGTTTTGGATCGTTTCTGTCAGGCCTCAGGAGAGAAAGTAAGTTTAGCTAAATCCCGAGTTTTCTTCTCAGGTAACACTGACGCTACTCGTAGAGCTTCTGTTAGCCAAGCTCTCGGGTTCGACGAGACAGATGACCTTGGTACTTATCTAGGAATGCCAACAATTAATGGAAGGGTGACTCGTCATACCTTTGCTCACTTGGAGGATAAAATAAATTCAAGGTTAGCTGGGTGGGCAACGAAACGCCTCTCTTTGGCCGGACGAGACACTCTAGTCAAGTCTACTTTGACCACTATAGCTAATTATAGCATGCAGACAGCGAAGATTCCTAAAACAGTTTGTGACTCGATTGATAAAAAAGCCCGTCGTTTCTTATGGGGTGGAGATGAAAATAAGAAGTCTATCCATCTTATTAACTGGGAAACAATTCAAAAGCCAAAATCTTGTGGGGGACTAGGAATTGTATCTGCAAGACAAGCTAATGCTGCGTTTCTTACCAAATTGGGATGGAGAGTTATTTCCGATCCCACAAGCTTATGGTCACGAGTTTTACGAGCTAAGTACTGCAACAACAGGTGTGATATTGATATTTTTCAAGCTAAACAAAATTCGTCTAATATATGGTCAGGTATTTCAGCACAAGCCAAGACTATTGTGAGAGGCACAGCCACGGCGGTAGGTAATGGTAGAAGAACCCTTTTCTGGGATCATTCTTGGGTGGATGGTATTTGCTTATCCGATCATAATATAGCTCCTATTCCCGAAGCTTCATTGGGTGCAACAGTTAGTGATATGTGGTGTGAACAGAATGGATGGAAATGGGAGTTATTTGCAGACCTTCTACCACAGAATATTCTTCAAAGAATTTCATCTATCTCTTTAACTAACGACCCGGATTTGGAAGATTCTCTTTACTGGCAGGGTACGTCATCCGGTAAATTCTCTCTAAAATCTGCCCTAGGTTACTTGAAAGGGTTTGACTATGATGATACTCCTGAATCTCCTGTCTGGTGCACTATTTGGAGACTTCCAGTCCAGCAAAGAATCCGTATGTTTATTTGGCTTGCGGCCCATGGTCGCTTGATGGTAAATTTTAATAGGGTAAGAATATAACAACCCGACCCGCCACCGTCGTAACACAACCCCGATAAGATGGGATGTGTACATTTGGGCCCATTATTTGTCCTCACTTAAACCCAAAAGCACAAGGCCTTGTTACTAAGTGGTGGGTGGAATTCTTTATAAACATATCAGAAGCTCTATATTTTCCCGATGTGGGACAAATTTTCTCTCAATCTCTTGGGATGTTACAAAGAAGAAATATGGGATCTGATCCTCTTTGTCCCCGTTGTAGTATGGGTGAAGAAACTGTTGAGCATCTTTTCCGTTCGTGCCCCGTCTCAAAACAAATTTGGCAGCTAGTTGGTATTAATTCTGCCAACTCTTTCTTCTATAATACGTCCTTCCCCACTTGGCTAGTTATGAATGCTAGTAACGATGTGGAGACATCAGTTGCGGATTGGCCTATTTATTTTGCAGTCACTTGCTGGTGGATTTGGAGATGGCGAAATAATGTAGTCTTTGGAAGAGATGGGGAGAACCCTATTGACCCTCGTGCTTTTCTTTATCAACAATTCGAGGCTACAAAACATGCTTTTGACCATCATAATATTTTTATTCCATCGCCACGATCCCGGGACACGGAGATTTTCATACGGTGGTTACCTCCACCCCACGGGTGGTCTTTATTAAACACAGATGGAGCTTCTAAGGGCAATCCAGGCCCAGCAGGTGGAGGAGGAATTTTTCGGGACGAAACCGGTAATTTCATTACAGCTTATTATTTTTCTTGTGGGGTTTGCTCTTCTATGAAAGCCGAACTCCTAGCCTTATTAGCCGGGTTGGAGAGAGCGAAGTTTCTTCGCATCTCTAGGCTCCTCATTCATATGGACAATTCCCCTTGTGTCACTCTCATCAATGAAGATCAACTAGTGAGCAACAGTCTAAAATTCATTGTTAAAAGATGCAAAGATTTGATAGCTGAGGACCATTGGAGGATCAAGCTGGAACATTCTTATAGGGAAGCAAACAGAGCTGCAGATTTCCTGGCTAATAAGGGAGTCAATTCTAGTACTTTAATTACGCATTTAGATTCTCCTCCTAGTGAGTTAAGCCCTATTCTTAGGGAGGATATTTTTGGGGTAGCTATTCCCCGTGTAATAGCCAGTAGTTAATTTTCGGGGCTTTGCCCCTCTTTCGCACCAAAAAAAAAAAAAGCTAATTTAAATAGTATAATTGTTAGGACATTCCCAATAATCCCATCATCCCATATCATATCATCAGCACATCACTTCCTTATTCCGCCATAATACTCGTTAGAAATCAAGTGCAGGAGCTTGGTCAATTAGAAATCAACTGTAAGATATTCCATAAAATAAATAAGTATTACATTAATATTTAATTAAGTTATTTTATGGAAATTAAGTTGGTCCATTGTATGGTGGAATTTACCTAGGATTTTGTTTCCACTATTGTCTCCCATAAGTTACCATTCACAATTTAGGAAACTGTTCAGTTGACTCTTTGATGGCAAGAGTCTATATAAGGGGAACATATTTATTCTGATTAAGGTTCACCGAGCCTACCTCATTAAGAAAATACACCATCTAAATTGTGTGAGGCTGAGGGTTTGGAAACCAAGTCAGATTTGAGGCGTAAGGAATTGGGTTATTCATTAAGACAGATCAATTATTTCAAGCAATAGCTGGAGGTAAGTAATCGATCTTTTTTATCGCTTCCGCATTCAGTTTATACATGTTCATTATGAGACTAGAACATGTTAATTTTAAACTATAAAACTTACAGTTGGTATCAGAGCGAGTAATCGCCTCTGCCTTGCTTAATTAAAATTTCCATCATAGAATGTTTTTTTTTCGTATTTTATAAATTCTGCCGTTGGTTGAGGAAATTCTAGCTATGCGAATATGTCCCTGTGAAACATGAATATGAGTATTTATGAGTATGAGTATTGACTTGATTATTGGTCCTAATTTGTATCTCGCCATCAATACCTCGTGGTTTCACTTTTTTGATTTCTTGTTTTTTTTTTTTGAAGGAAAATTTTGATTTCTTGTTATGCATATGTTAACTTTGAAGATGCACTTGTTGGTTGTAGTGCCCTTTTGTCCATAAGTCATGCATACTCCCCTGATTTTTCCATGTGATCCGTACTTCGACGCTATGTTTATTATCTTTATTACTCCATATTGTTTGGTTACTGTCATATACGGAGTTATTAATTATGCGAGTTATTATGGAGTTAGGCTAATTGATCTTATAAGTTTTTTTATATACATAGAGTTGAGTATATGGACTAAAAGGTTTTTAATGTCAAGTGGTTCAAAATTTTATTAGTTAGAGAATAGCCACAACATCTCTAATTAATCGAAATTTTATTTTGAAATCACATGTGGAAACTAGGCATTATTTGTGATTAGTCGTATGTAATATAACGAGACTTACCCACAGGAATCTTGTTGTATGTATTTGTATGACTAATTAGGATGATATATTGAATCTTGTTTCTTAATCTACCCACAGGAGTTAAGAGATGTATATGGTTTGATAGTATTGTCATAAAGTTAAATTTTTTATGTATCTAATTGAGTAGAACTTTAGCCCACATACAAGTTTTATGTCTCTAGATACATATTTGAGCATGTTTTACATTGGTAAAACATGATTAAGTTTAAAGTCTCAACTTTGGTAATAAGCATGTTATTCATTATATTTGCAGTAATTTTACCTGGGAGTTCTACTGATGTCAAATTTGACATTCCTGAATTGAATGGTGATAACTATAAGGTCTGGAAAGAGAGAATGCTACTGCAGTTAGGATGGTTAGATACTGATTATACTATTCGGAAAGACGAACCACCTAAAGTAATTAAAGAAAGCACTAAAGAAGCAATTGATCTTTATGAAAAGTGGGAGAAATCTAATCGCCTCTCCATTATGTTCATAAAGACCAGAATGTGTGCTAGTATTCGTGGTTCTGTCGATCAGCATACTAAAGTTAAAGATCTAATTAAGGCTGCACAAACTATATGTTGATAGAGAGTAGAGAGAATAAGAAGAACAGGAATATTGGAGAGATTATTGTAGAATTATAATAAATTGTATATTGAGAAGTTATTGATATGATGTACATAGAGGAGTATATATAGTGTTTGCGTATAACAAACTCCTAACAACTTTAGTTAGGCTGATGTCATCATCCTAACAAACTAACAACTAACTTTCATACTATATCTCTAATATACCCCCCCTCAAGCTAGATTGATTCAAAACACAATCCTAGCTTGTGAGAGAAATGCTTATGCTGATCAGTCCCTAAAGCCTTGGTCATTATGTCGGCAATTTGCAACCCAGTCCTGATGTGTTCTGTATGTAAGAAGCCTTCATCCTGTTTCTCTCTAACGTAGTGGCAGTCTATACTTAAGTGCTTCGTACGCTCGTGGAAGACAGGGTTTTCAGAGATGTGGATTGCTGATTTGTTATCACAATGCAATGTAATTGGCTTAGGAACTGTTATTCTGAGATCTTGCAGAAGCCTATCTAGCCAAACCATCTCAGAAGTTGTATAAGATAGACTCCTGTATTCTGATTCAGCAGAACTTTTGCTGACAGTAGGTTGTTTCTTGGTTTTCCAAGAAACCAAAGAATCTCCCAAATATATACAGTACCCACTCAAGGATCTGCAAGAGAACTGACACTGACCCCAATCAGCATCACTAAAAGCTGTGAGCTTGAAGCTGGTCTATGATTTATAAAATAACCCTGCATTTACAGTCCCTTTCAAATACTTGACAACGTGTAGGGCTGCCTGTAAATGAGGTTGTCGTGGCTGGCTTACAAACTGACTGAGGTGCTGGACAGTATAGGACAAGTCCGGTCTTGACAAATCGAGATACAAAAGCCTCCCTATGAGCCTTCTATACTGATCAGGTTCTTGTAAGAGCTCACCAACATCAGTGGAGAGTTTCAAACCTTTTTGCAAAGGAAAGGAGACTGCTGTACAATTCTCCATATTTAAATCCTTGAGTATATCAAAGATGTACTTTCTTTGATTCAGCATAATGCCTGAATCATTCCTAGATATTTCCAGTCCAAGGAAATACCTTAAACTTCCCAGATCCTTAATAGAATATGCCTGATGCAGCTGTTTCTTAACACTGTCTATCTCCTCCATTGATGTGCCAGTAAGCAAGATGTCATCCACATAAACTAATAGTACAGTGAAAGCATCATTAACTGCACTGTACTTGGTGAACAATGAATAATCCTGCTTTGACTGCACATAACCCATCTGCTGCAAAAATTTTGTCAATTCTTTATTCCACTGCCTAGAGGCTTGTTTAAGCCCATACAATGATCTCTTAAGCTTACATACCAAGCCCTGACTTGTCTCATATCCCTCTGGAACCTTCATATAGACCTCTTCGTCTAAAAACCCATGTAAAAAGGCATTGTTTACATCTAATTGGAACAATGGCCAATCCTGAGATGCTGCAACTGCTAACAAAGTCCTGACTGTTGTAAGTTTTGCAACAGGTGAAAAGGTATGCTTAAAGTCTTTATCTTTGATCTGGTTAAAACCTTTAGCAACCAATCTGGCCTTGAACCTCTCAACTGACCCATCAGGCTTGTATTTTATTTTATACACCCATTTTGAGCCAATTGCTTTCTTCCCTTTAGGCAATGCAACTAACTCCCAAGTTTTGTTTTTCTCCAAAGCTTGAATCTCTTGCTGCATAGCTGCCACCCATCTATCATCCTGCTTTGCTTCTGAATATCTGTAAGGCTCCTTCAGAACTTCAGCAAGTGAAGCTATATACTCGGGATCATAATTATGTAACTGAGACAGTAACTCTGTCTGTAAGGCTACTGAATGAGCAGATCTCTGTTGCTGAACTGGTAACTTCTGAGTGCAGTGATAATCCTTTAGCCAATAACTCATTTGTCTTGGTCTAGAAGACGTCCTGATTAACCCTTCAGTGCTTGGAATATGTAGCTCTTGAATAACAGGCTCATTAATGCTAGAATCAGGTTGTGCTTGATCAATAGAAATGCTTACAGTCTCAGGAACTTCAGGTGACTCAGATATGTGTTGGTGTGGTTGATCAGCAAATAAAATATTTGTTGATGATGCTGGATTGACTAAGGACTTAGCAGTGATTGCCAAATCCTCAGTTTGCTGAGAAACATAATAGAACTCC
The DNA here is from genome assembly GCF_048544455.1 of Silene latifolia. Taxonomy (NCBI): domain Eukaryota; kingdom Viridiplantae; phylum Streptophyta; class Magnoliopsida; order Caryophyllales; family Caryophyllaceae; genus Silene; species Silene latifolia. The sequence continues at coordinate 110,045,864 of NC_133529.1, read as the reverse complement.
TTTTCTTTGAATACAACATCTCTACTGACAAATACTTTGTGTAGATGAACATCATACAGCCTATATCCTTTCAGATTATGAGGATATCCTAGAAAAATGCACTTTCTAGCTCTATTTCCAAATTTATCAGAAAAAGTAGGAGGCATTGTAGCATAACAAACACATCCAAACACTTTCAAATTATCATAATTAGGTTCATGACCAAAAATAAGCTGAAATGGAGTTAAATTCTGAATAATTGGTGATGGCATTAGATTGATAAGATATGTTGCAGTCAACACACAATCCCCCCAAAACTTGATAGGCAAATTTGCTTGAATTTTAAGGGCTCTAGCAGTTTCAAGGAGGTGCCTGTGCTTTCTCTCAACTCTCCCATTTTGTTGTGGAGTCCCAACTATGCTAGTTTGGTGAACTATCCCTTTACTTTTAAACAACTCAGAACAATACTGTTGCAAGAATTCTGTACCATTGTCTGACCTTACAGTCTTGACTGTTTGATTAAAATGAGTGAATATATATGCCAAGAAATCTTTAAAGAGTCCAGGCACTTGATCTTTATTTTGGAAAAGTATGGTCCAAGTATTTCTGGAGTAATCATCTAAAATGGTGAGAAAATATTTAGCTCCAGAAATAGATGGAACCTTATATGGACCCCATACATCAATATGGATCAAATCAAAACAAGCATTAGCTCTTTTATTGCAAATAGGAAAAGGAAGCCTATGATGTTTAGCAAGAATACAAACTTCACAACTAAAATCTTGTTTTATTGCAGTTTTCATACCAGATACAAATTTCAGTTTACTTACAGATAGATGTCCTAATCTACTATGCAACAATGACAAGGAAGCATGTGAACAAGATGCCTTATTTGTATGGTCTTTAAATTTTGTGTCTAACACCTTAGCAACAATACTGGAGACATTAGAAAATAAAGCAGAACAGTTCTTATTTTGGAATCTATAAAGATCAGCAACTCTTTGTCCCTTAGCAATCACAAGATTACTTGAATGGTCCTGAAAAATGCAGTCATTAGAGTTGAACACAACAGAACAATTACTATGATCAATCAATTTACTAACTGACATGAGATTCTGTTGAAAATCAGGTATATAGAACACATTAATAAGCTTAATTCTATCAGTTAACTGTACTGTGCCTATTTTATGCACTGATTTAACTGAGCCATCAGGCAAACCAACTTTGATAGGAGTTAAAAGAGTAACTACATCAGTTAAAATGTTTATATTATAGGTCATGTGATCTGATGCCCCCGTGTCTATGATCCAGTCATTTAATAAAAATGAGTTATGTACTGCAGAGACAGTAGAAGAAGGAACAATACCTGCAAATTGTGATGAAGATAAAGCAGGTTGCTGATCAGAGATCCTTTGAAGGACCTGATCAACAACAGAAGTAATAATGCCATTAAGAACCTCAGGAGGAAAACCAGTTGAACTGCCAGGCTGAGAAACATTTGCAGAACAACCAGTAGAAGACATCAAAACCCCATAATCCAAAGGTGAATCAAACCCAAGAACATCAGCTGCATTTGCAGTTTTCTTAGAAGAGCCTCCTGTCCCAGAACCAGTAGTCTGAGTAAATTTAGCCTTGCCTTTCCCTTTCTCAGCAGGAAATCCCTTAACTAAGAAACAATTAACAGGATTATGACCAAACTTCTTGCAGTGAGGACACCTGTTTAAGCCAAAACATGTAGCTCTATTGTGACCCTTCCTTTCACAATGGTCACAATACTTATCAGAGTTATCAGCAGGTTTCTTCTGTTCTGGTGCTTTGAAACCAGCATACGCACTTGCTTCAGTGATGATATTAACAGACTCAGTAATCTGTTTCTGCCGTTCAATTTTTTGTAAAAGACCAAGAGCCTTATTGATGCTAGGTAATGGATCCATAGACAGAATCTGTGACCTAACAGTATCATACCCACCATTCAACCCCATCAAGAATTGGATTAATTTCGCAGTGTTTTCTCTCTCAATCATTCTCTTGAATAGGGAACAAGTGCACTGGTCAATCTTTCCACAGGAACACAAAGGTAAAGGGTCAAGTCCATCTAGAGTCTCCCATAGATTTTTCATTTTCCCATAGTAATCAACCAAAGATGAATTATCTTGTGCAATGCCCTCTAGTTCTTTTTTGAGCTGATAAACCTCTAGTGCACTTGCCTGACCATAACGCTCTAACAATTCTGACCATAGTTCTTTAGCAGAGTTAACATACTTCAAGCTATCCTTAATAGATGGTACTAAAGAATTCAGTATCCATTGCCTAACCATAAAGTCACAACGAACCCATTGGCTATGTTTCTTGTCAGTTTTGGGTGGTTTAACAGAAGAGCCATCAACAAAGGAATCCTTATTTTTAGAAGTTAAAGCCATGAAAGCTTCCCTCCTCCAACCCAAGAAATCATGACCCCCAAACAAACTAGTAACAAGACTAGAGGTAGGTTGATCAGATTGAGACAAGAGCAATGGATCATCAAAATATTCATACGCAAAACTAGAAGATGCAGTAACTTTAGGCATATTGATATTATTGAAAAAAGATCAAATAGAACCAACAATTTGTAGCGGAAGCGAAAGATTAGAAGAAAGATCAAAGTTATACCTCTGTAACTGGAACGAAATTACAGAAGAGAAAGAATAAAAAATCAAAGAGATGAAGAAAGAACAGCTTCAATCAAGATCGTGATAGTGATGAAGCTAATGGAAAAACCCAGAAATTCGAATACCACTGATACCATGTACAAACTATATGTTGATAGAGAGTAGAGAGAATAGGAAGAACAGGAATATTGGAGAGATTATTGTAGAATTATAATAAATTGTATATTGAGAAGTTATTTATATGATGTACATAGAGGAGTATATATAGTGTTTGCGTATAACAAACTCCTAACAAATTTAGTTAGGCTGATGTCATCATCCTAACAAACTAACAACTAACTTTCATACTATATCTCTAATAAAGGCCATCGATGGGCAGTTTGCAACTTGTGATAAAGCTCTTGCTAGTACCTTAATAATGCAGTTTTCATTTTTGAGGCTCACCGAGACTAAAGGCGTGCGTGATTATATCATGCGCATGAGGGATATTGCAGCCCAACTTAAGACTTTGGAAGTTACCATGTCTGACACTTTCCTTGTGCACTTCATTTTATGCACTTTTCCTCCAAAATATGCTCCTTTTAAGATCTCTTACAACACACATAAGGATAAATGGTCAATTAATGAACTTATGGCCATGTGTGTTCAAGAGAAGGGCAGATTGTTAATGGAGGAAGGTGAAAAGGTGAACCTTACTGGTGCTTCTTCTTCAAATTAAAGAGGCAAAAGGATCACACTAAAGATAAGGGAAAGGGAAAGATTTCAGCTGAGCCAGCTATTAAGAAGGAGTCTACGTATTTCTTCTGTAAAAAAAAAGGGACACATGAAGATAGACTGCATTAACTTTAAGGCTTGGCTAAAGAAGAAAGGGTGTGACAAACCTAAGGAAACCAGTGGGCAGTGAACTTTCAATTTATTCAGGAAACCAGATTAGTTCACATGTGGAGGCCATTGGGACATGCAGCTTAATATTAAGTAGTGGTTTTATTTTGCATTTGGAAAAGACATTTTATGTTCCAAATTTCTCTAGAAATTTGATTTCAGTATCAAGACTTGTACCTTTGAGTTTTACCTTTAATTTTTCGGACTGGGATTCGAGTATTCTCGAAAATTAAAAATTATTGGTTATATTTTGTCCGTAATTTATATCGTCTTGAATCGCAAAATAATATTACTCATAATTCTATGCATGTCAATGCTGGTTTAAAACGTTGTATTATGAATGAGAATTCCTCTATTTTGTGGCACCGGAGATTGGGACATATCTCCATTGAGAGGGTAAAAAGATTAGTAAAGGATGGAGTACTTGATACTTTAGACTTTACTGATTTTGATACTTGTGTTAGTTGCATTAAGGGTAAGCAAACTAACATGTCTAAGAAAGGTGCAAAGAGAAGTTCTAGCCTATTAGAAATCATACATACGGATATTTGTTGTCCGGACATGAACGCTAATGATCCAAAATATTTTATCACCTTTATTGATGATTACTCACGTTATATGTATCTTTACTTACTTCATTCTAAGGATGAAACTTTTGATGCCTTTAAATTGTTTAAGGCTGAAGTAGAGAACCTATGCAGTAAGCGCATTAAGATTGTGAGATCTGATAGAGGTGGTGAATACTATGGTAGACACACTGCCTTTATTGATGCTTACTCACGTTATATGTATCTTTACTTACTTCATTTTAAGGATGAAGCTTTTGATGCCTTTAAATTGTTTAAGGCTGAAGTAGAGAACCTATGCAGTAAGCGCATTAAGATTGTGAGATCTGATAGAGGTGGTGAATACTATGGTAGATACACTGAGAACGGACAAGCACCTGGTCCATTTGCAAAATTTCTTCAAGAGCATGGGATTATTGCCCAATACACTATGCTTGGTTCTCCAGACCAGAATGGTGTAGCAGAAAGAAGAAATAGGACATTAATTGAGATGGTGCGTTGTATGAGAAGTAATGTTAAACTTCCTTCATTTTTGTGGGTTGATGCTCTTAAGACGGCAGCGTATATATTAAATCGGGTTCCTTCCCAGGCTGTGTCTAAGACACCTTTTGAGCTATTTAAAGGATGAAAATCGAGTTTGAGAGATATACGCATTTTGGGATGCCCGTCGGAGGTGAGAGTGTATAATCCACAAGAAAAGAAACTTGATCCAAGGACTATTAGTGGGTATTTCATTGGATATGCCGAAAAGTCTAAGGGTTATAGGTTTTATTGTCCATCTCATAGTACAAGGATTGTGGAATCAAGAAATGCTAAATTTCTTGAGAATGACTTGATTAGTGGGAATGACCTAATTCAGGACATTGTCCTGGGGAGGGATCATCATGAAGTTCCACCCTCTGATTCAAGTGACAGATTGGTTGTCATTCACACTCCTCATGTTCAATCAAGTGTTACACAACCAATGATAGAAATTCCACAAAATGTTGATCAAAATATAGTAGATCATAATGAGGAAGAGGTTCACCATGAGGATGAACAAGTTCCATTAAGAAGATCTATTCGTGAAAGGAGATCGGCTATTCCTGATGACTATGAAGTATATCTACAAGAATTGGATTATAATATTGGAGCTGATAATGATCCTATGTCGTTTTCACAAGCCGTAAGTTCTACAGATTCTAACTTATGGATGAATGTTATGAAAGATGAAATGAATTCTATGGCATCTAATGGAGTTTGGGATCTCGTTGTATTGTCTGATGGTGTAAAACCTATTGGGTGCAAGTGGGTCTATAAGACTAAAAGAGATTCACTTGGCAACATCGAGAGACATAAGGCAAGACTCGTTGCTAAAGGATTCACTCAAAGGGAAGAAATTGACTACATAGAGACTTTTTTCATGTATCAAAGAAAGATTCTTTTCGAATTGTCATGGCATTAGTAGCTCATTTTGATTACGAGTTACATCAGATGGATGTGAAAACAACATTTCTCAATGGTGATTTAGAGGAAGAGGTTTATATGAAACAACCTGAAGGATTCTTCTCTAAAAATGGTGAGCATTTGGTTTGTAAGCTAAATAAGTCCATATACGGTTTAAAATAAGCTTCCCGCCAATGGTATAAGAAATTCCATGAAGTTATTTCTTCATTCGGTTTCGAAGAAAATATAATGGATCAATGTATATATCTTAAGGTCAGTGAGAGTAAAGTTTATTTTTTAGTGTTGTATGTGGATGATATTTTGGTAGCAACCAATGATAAAGGGTTGCTACATGAGGTGAAACAATTTCTTTCAAGTAATTTTGATATGAAGGATATGGGTGAGGCATCTTATGTCATTGGCATTAAGATCCATAGAGAGAGATCTCGAGGCATTTTGGAGTTGTCTCAAGAGGCCTATATCAATAAAGTACTTGAAAGATTCAGGATGAAAGATTGTTCACCAAGTGTAGTACCAATTGTGAAAGGTGACCGGTTCTGCTTGAACCAGTGCCCCAAGAATGACATTGAAAGAGAACAAATGAAGAATATTCCATATGCTTCAGCTGTTGGTAGCATTATGTATGCTCAGGTCTGTACCAGGCCCGACATTGCATATGCGGTTGGAGTGTTAGGAAGATATCAGAGTAACCCAGGACTTGATCACTGGAAGGCTGCAAAGAAAGTGTTGAGATACCTTCAAGGTACTAAGGATTACATGCTTATGTTTAGACGAACTGAGAATCTTGAAGTAGTAGGTTACTCCGACTCCGACTACGCTGGTTGCATAGATTCACGTAAATCCACATCAGGATATGTGTTTATGCTAGCTGATGGAGCTGTGTCATGGAGGAGTGTGAAGCAAACCTTGACGGCTACTTCTACTATGGAGGCTGAGTTCGTATCTTGTTTTGAGGCTACCTCACATGGTGTTTGGTTGAAAAGTTTCATATCTGGGCTTAGAGTTATTGACTCTTTTGTAGGCCGCTAAGAATGTCTTGTGATAATTCAAATTCTTGTGTTTTATGGCTAAGAATAATAAAAGTGGAAGTCGAAGTAAACACATCGACATAAAGTATCTAGCCATAAAGGAGCGTGTTCAGGAAAAGAAAGTGATCATTGAACACATTAGCACATAGTTGATGATTGCAGATACCTTGACTAAAGGCATGCCAATTAAGACTTTCAAGGATCATGTAGTGAGAATGGGACTTGGTTCCATTATGTAGTACATTCATTAAGTTTTTTGTAAGAAACTTTTATTAAGTTGGATATTTTCTCATTTGGATTTATGCGCATATTTATAAAGTAATGTTGAGAAATATCATTTTGTTTGAACCTCGAGTAAACATGGGGTTTACTCATTAAGTTAAATGTGTGTGGTGTGAGTGACTTGATATATTGTGATACATGGAAGATTAATTCTTGCTCTAAGAGAATTCGTCGCCATGATCCATATGTTGTGTCTCTTGTTAAATGGACCAAGTGGGAGAATGTAAGATATTCCATAAAATAAATAAGTATTACATTAATATTTAATTAAGTTGGTGAATTGGCTATATGTAAAGCCTGATAGACTTTGGATCAAATGGGTTGATAATGTGTACTTAAAGGGTGCTGAATGGCATGATTATACTCCTGGAAATGATACCCCCTGGACCTGGAAGAGCATTTGTAAGGTGAAGGAAAGGATTAAAAGTGGCTTTCATGATAATCTTTGGATTTCTTCGACCAAAGGATACTCTATAAGTAATGGATATGAATGGTTGATGGGTCAGCATCCCAAAACTGCCTGGTCTACTCTTGTTTGGAATAATTGGAACATCCCTAAACACTCTATTGTTGCTTGGATGATTATGCAAGATGGACTAAATCTTAGAACCAAGCTACATGTTATTGGTTTGTGCCCAGATGATGACTGCATTTTATGTGGGGAACAGCCTGAGACTAGTGACCATCTCTTCTCAGAGTGCAGGTTCACTAGTAAGATTAAGGATAGAATTGCAGACTGGATAGGTAAGCAAATGCCTGATCCCACTGCATTAATATCTGCAAACAGGAACAGACTGCAATGGAAGGCCTCTGCGTGTGTTCAAGCAGCATTCTGGTATACCATTTGGTTTCAGAGAAACAGTGCGAGATATCAGTTGTGTGTTCAGAGACCTGACATTGTAGCACAGCAACTGAAGCAGCTAATTCAGAGGAGAATTCGTAATAAAATGTGTAATCTAGGAAGCAATGGTGTCATTGATTGGCAGGCAAGCATAGGATTTATATGTTAGAATGTCTTAGATGGGATTCGAACATTGTCCTTGTAATTATGGCTGTTTTTTGATATAATTAATATACTCACATTTCACCTAAAAAAATAAGTTATTTTATGGAAATTAAGTTGGTCCATTGTATGGTGGAATTTACCTAGGATTTTGTTTCCACTATTGTCTCCCATAAGTTACCATTCACAATTTAGGAAACTGTTCAGTTGACTCTTTGATGACAAGAGTCTATATAAGGGGAACATATTTATTCTGATTAAGGTTCACCGAGCCTACCTCATTAAGAAAATACACCATCTAAATTGTGTGAGGCTGAGGGTTTGGAAACCAAGTCAGATTTGAGGCATAAGAAATTGGGTTATTCATTAAGACGGATCAATTATTTCAAGCAATAGCTGGAGGTAAGTAATCGATATTTTTTATCGCTTCCGCATTCAGTTTATACATGTTCATTATGAGACTAGAACATGTTAATTTTAGACTATAAAACTTACATCAACTACATAGCTTACTTAGAAATCGAGTACTACTTGTCCAAAATTATCATATAGTGAATTAGAGGGATATCGTTTTTCTGACATTGGGTTTCCGCGTCACTATTTTCGTGTGTCATTACTTCTTTTATCTTACTCTTGCATTATTTTATCTCAATTTCGTTCATTAGTCCTTATAAATCACATACAAAGTGACCCATCGTTTCGAGGCTAAAAAGTGTAGGTCACTTTAACCCCTCCGTAAACAATTTAGTTTTGTCAATTTGTAGCTAAAAGAGTAATTAATCCGTTGTTTTGACTATTTAACTTATGAGTTTTTTTTTGTCAAAAGCTACCTAAGATTTGTCTCACTTGCAATTACACTACCTGCTATCATTTTATTTTTTGCGAGACATTACCTTTAATTTTTTAAGTTTTGTTGAAAACTACCAAAACCTATTTTCCGGCCAAATGTTTGTCAAATTCCGCATTGACTTTGTTTACTCCTTTTATCACGTGAGGACTCTCTTTTTCACTCTTTCATTCTGTTTTTCCTCCAAAAAGTTTTAACACCCTCTCTTCCCTCCATTTTTCTTCTTATCCTTATTTAACATCTTCTCTTTATCTCTCTTCTCATTCACAACAATCTTCCTCTCCTACCCCCCTTATCTTTTTTTTCTTCATCTCCATTTGTTGTTTTGCTTAATGTCAAGTACATTAATTAAATCCACAAATCCTTGAAATAAAGGAAAGATATGCAACTGTGGCATCCATGTTGCACTCAAAACATCTTTAAGTGAAGTGTGATAAGAAAAGTTAATCTATTTAAGCAAGGAGTTAAGGAGAAGATGCATTTGAAGGAGCTTGAACTAAAGTGTAATTAGATGAAGATTGAGTTGGAGATATTGAGGTCAGAGAAGAAGAAAACCAAGATATTCATAGGATTGGTGTTTTTAATACGGTTTGTTGTGTATTTTAATGCTTGCTAATGGAAGCTTCAAATAGATGTTGTATTAGGTTTTTGACATGAAATGAGTTGTAATGTACTCAAATACCGGTTTTTTTTTATTACATAATTGCATTGCCTTAATTGAAAGATACAATTTTGGTTTTCAAGCTTACATATTGTCATTGAAATAGTGGATTGAGGATTACAACAAATTCGCCAATCCTAAATGGGTAAAGCATGACGATGGTTGGGAAAGTAAATGAAGTATAGTAAAAGAGGAGTGACGAAGAAGACGGAAGGACTAAGGTAAAGAGGAGAGAGGGGGAAAAATGAGAAAATAAGAGAGTTCCCACATGAGAAATGGAGTAAATAAAGTCAATGCCGGAGTATGACCAAATTTTGGCCGGGAAATAGGTTTTGGTAGTTTTCAACAAAACATAAAAAGTTAAAGGTAGTGTCTTGGAAAAAATAAAATGATAGGTAGTATATTTGTAAGTGAAACAAATTTAGGTAGCATTTGACAAAAAAACCCTTAAATTATTATGTAAAAAGCTTCTCACATGACTTGGTTACAACGTCACAAATATAGGAATCCCCTTATCAAAGCTACAGTTTTATAAATAAGTACTTCCTCCGTGCTACTCATTTATTTTCCTTTGGTTTGGCACAAAGAACACAAAAAGAGGAGGTGACCAATTTCCAACTATTAGACCTAATTGGGTGTGGAGAATTCAATTGTCCATCAAAGGTATTTATAAAAGAGTAAATTATCAATTACACTCATGCTTAATCCACTTTTTTAAACTAACTCCCACGTCAATTTTTTTTTTAAAATTACACCCAAATTAGTAGTTCAGGTTATGATTTGCACCCAATGCCATTTTCATGGGAAAAACTTTATGAAATGACGAAATTGCCCCCGCATGTATAACTCTTTGTATTCATGACTCTTCATTTTTTTTGATTAGGTAATAAAACTAGGTTGATCCTCTAAGGTAGGACCAACATATCTCATCCTTTCGAATGATAGAGGTAAGTTAAAACCAGCGACTTTCAAACCACCTCGAAAGAGTTGGACATAAATGTCCAATAGAAGCCATAAAGTCGGCAACTTTGTTGGCTTCATGAAAGCAATGATTAATTATCACTTCATCAAAGAACTGAAGATCTAATTTTACATCCTTGATAATACTAGAAATTTCCCAAGGAATTTGCCAAGTACTACGGATTGAGTTGATAACACATAAATTATCACCTTCTACAATTAACTTCGAGATTCCTAAGTATTTAGCTGCTAAAATGCCTTCTTTTAAAGCGAGAGCTTCAGCAACAAGAATACTATTAGATCCGCACTTTTTTGCTCCTAGCAAAACGACTTTACCATTATGATCTCTTATAGAATATCCTAGAGCAGCTTTATTACCATCTATTTTTTATCCGTCAAAATTTAGCTTTAGAAACCCATTTTTAGGTTTTTCCCACCAAATTTCTTCCTTACTAGTAGTATTTCTAACTGACACGTCTTTATCAGGATTGTTAAGATCCTTATGTCTAGTCTCATTCCAAATCTTGATGCTATTATTACATAAAAGGATAAGTTTGCCGATATTAAAAAGAACATCATTAAAAATAATTATGTCATTTCTGTGGAACCATGCATTCCACGAAATAAATACAATCTTAATGAAATCGGCTTTTGGAATTAAAATTTTAAGATGATTAAGTTTCTCTATAAAGCTCTGACTTGCAATATTATTGTATATTGCCAAACAATTGTTAAAGCTAATGATATTCATGTCTTGTATGACCGATGTAATCAAGGAACACTTGAAAAATAAATGATCTATATCTTCAATTGGATGATTGCACAAAACGACAATTATACGATTCCTTAGAAGTCAACTTTTCGTAGGGAGACCATCTACACAAGTTTTCCAAAGAAAAAATTTCAATTTTGGAGGAGCATTTAGTTTCCAAATCCAGTAAAATTCACATTTGTCAATATTTCTATCGAACAAGCCTTGTGCTAACCAAGTCGCTGTTTTGGTCGAGAAATTCCCATCCACAGACAACCCCCAAAGAAGGGTATCTGGAATATCATTGTGCGGCAATGGAATATTAACTATGTGGTTAACAATATCATTATTTACACTATATCTGATAACTTACTAACATCTCATTGTTTATCAGGGGTTATGAAATCTCTAACCAAAAGATTTAAATCAAGGTTACTATGACCATCTATATTTCTAGTAAGAGGATAAGAAAAAACCCAATTGTCAGTCCAAAATTTGATATTGCTACCATTACCTACCTGCCATCTCAACCCCTTCCTAAACATGTCCCAAATACTCATGAGTTTACGTCATTGCCAGGAGCAAACTGAATTAGGCTTATGTTCAAAAAATGAACAATTTCTCAAATATTTCTTAGTTACCACTTTGACCCATATATTATCCTTTTCCATAAAATTTTTACTGATGAGTTTTTTCCATTGCCAGGAGCAAACTGAATTAGGCTTATGTTCAAAAAGTGAACAATTTATCAAATATTTCTTAGTTACCACTTTGACCCATATATTATCATGACTCTTCATTTACTTTCCCGTTTACTCCTCTTTCACCTTATTTCTCCCAAATACTTCCCCCAAATATTTTCCCATAAAAATTCCCTAAAATTTCCGTCATAATCCAAATTAAACCTTAATTATTGAGAGATTGTTCATCCATCACCATCTATCACTTAAGTAATTTATATAAATTGTCCTATCTTTTCTTTCGAATTGATTTAATCTTCTTAACTCCACTCTCTTTATCATAAAGGGCTTCCAATGCATAAATGAACCCAGCCCAATCATCAGATGCATTATCTCTTTCCAATGCCGGCTTCACCCAATCAACAATTTCTTTAACAAACCCGATATCCGAGTACAAAATTTCAAAACAATGGGGAATGAGTTACCTTGAGGATGAGGAACACAATGAAGGAAATCAAATTGGGGAAGAGAGAAGGATGAAGAAGGGAATAAATGAGAAGAAAAACATCTAACATAAATATATAAGCTTAATAAAGGAAGGAAGGAAGAAGGGCAAAATCGTCATAAAATAAATGTTTTAACCCAAAAATTTTCAAATTTGAAAGAAAAGTGGTCTGAAACCGATTTTGGGTGCAAATTATAACCTGAGCTATTAATTTGGGTGTAATTTTAAAAAAAAAAATTGACGTAGGAGCAAGTTTAAAAAAGTGGATTAAGCATGGGTGTAATTGATAATTTACTCTTTATAAAATAGAAAAACAAACGTATAACTGACATACCCAAAAATGGAATAGACAAACAAATGAGCGGGATAGAGGGAATATATCTCTCGAATGATACTCAACCTCCAATGCTATGCTCTTAAAAACCTTGAAAAAATGATTTTATCTTAAAAAGAAAAAAAAAAGCACGTCTATAATTAAGACCAAAGACAAGTAGGGGGTATTTATTTTACTGAAAGTGACTACGGGAGAATATTATTCCTTCGTGCACATAACGTTTACTCTGAAAACTATCCCTGCAAACTAGCTAGCTAGTTCGTGGGTGTCACTAAAATGAGGCCGGCTGAGGAATTCTTCTTACAGCTTCATTCTTTGATTAGTTCTTACAGCTTCATAATTTGCTACTCCCTGTGTTTTGTTGCATTATATAATGAGGTTCAACATTCCCTTAATTACTACACTACAATCCGATTTTAAGGGAACAATATTATTTGTTCACTAACTATTAAAAAAAATTAAAAAAAAAAATTGTGAGGCTAAAGAGATAAAGCATGGCCTCTAATTTGCAGAGATTTAGCCCGTTACTTTTGATAGAGATATTTATTGTGTTGGGCATGGTTAGAAGTGGTGCAAGTGTTTTCCAACCAACTCCATGGAAGCTTGCTCATGCTACCTTTTATGGCGACGATTCTGCCGCTGAAACAATGGGTATGTCTCTTGTCTAATACCAAGTATTACTCTATTTCATACGATTCTGACTGATTTCTGATCAACTGATAATTCGGAAATTCCATAGGCGGAGCGTGTGGATACGGTAATTTGTACGACAGCGGATATGGGACAGATACAGCGGCACTGAGCACGGTTCTGTTCAACAACGGTTTAGCATGTGGGAGTTGCTACGAAATGAAGTGTGTTGAATCAAAGTGGTGTCTTGCTAATGCCGCTACAATTACCGTGACTGCTACCAACAGCTGCCCTCCAAATTGGTACCAGGATACTAACAATGGTGGCTGGTGCAACCCACCCCGCGAACACTTTGACCTTGCCAAACCCGCTTTCAACCAGCTTGCTGAAACTGTTGCTGGTATCATCCCTATCAACTACAGGCGGTATGTTTACCTATTCCATTCTCTGGTGCACAATTAATTTATTCTATAGGACCATTTTATAATTAAGACTAGCCCAACTAAAATAATTAACATATTTGTATAAAAATATTTTATTTTAATAATCTAATATTATATTTTGATAACTTGCACATTTAAATATGTCCGGGTTCATCCTAAGATATTGAGTTATCAAAATAAAATTAAAACGCAAATTTAATTAATATTGGTACAGTCATATGCTATAGGACGGTCCTATAGGAGAGTTGCTGTTATTGTTTATATTAGAAAATCTGAGATGTTTGTTTGGATGACGCAGGGTATCATGTCAGAAGACGGGAGGGATAAGGTTTAAGTTTGAAGGGAACCCAAACTGGTTGTTGGTGTACGTAATGAACGTAGGGGGATCGGGAGATGTATGCCAAATGTGGGTGAAGGGAACCAACACAGATTGGATAAGCATGAGCCAAAACTGGGGTGCATCATACCAAGCATTTTCGCAATTGGGAGGCCAAGCTCTGTCTTTTAAACTACAGTCTTATACTACTGATCAGATTATAATTCTGTACAATGTCGCTCCCGCAAACTGGTGCAATGGGATGACTTATCAAGCCGATTCCAACTTCTATTAATTTCATTTAATGGTTGGACAAGCCTCATTCACATTCATGTATCAGGATTTCATTTTTTTTTTCTTGGTTTGTTATCATTTCTATTATTTTGTTTTTTTACCTGCAACGAGGTCTACAAAAGAGTCTTAGGTGAGATCTTTTGGTTTCGGTATATCATCGCTACTGTAACGGGAAGTCGTGAACTCCTCTACAGCACTAACGTTGACGCCTTACTCGTGTAATTCAAACTTTTATCAATATCATTCCTTATTTGTATTTTTCCCATTCTTCTATTTACTCCTTTTTGATCTTATAGTGTATTTAATTTATATTATATATAATATGCAGACATGGGTCATTAGTTGACATTGATGAAAAATGGTTTAACATGACAAAATGCATACAAAGGTATTACCATGTCAATGGTGAAAAATGAAAATAAGTCATATAAATCATCCTCTATTTACTAAAATAATAGGTGAATTTATGAATTTTTCCGCTCAAATCAAACTAACTTCTAAATTGGGCCCTAACATGTTTGATTGTTTGGTTACTCTCAAAAATTAGGCTTCACATTTTTTATTTTTCCATATAAATGTTAAGTCCACCTAATGATTCTTATTATAGTCAATACTAGTTGGAAAGCTCGTGTGATGCACATGACTCCCATTAGGATCATTTTTAACAATATGCATGTTGAACATCCTAAGAATTTTTTGAACAACAAATTGTACGTAAACGTTGGTTTACATGGTCATAGTTTGGTAGTGTGTAGAAGTTAGCTAAATTGATTTTAAAAAAAAATTAAATATGTTGAAAATTGGAACACACAAAACTTTGAGATTGATTTAGTTGATTATTGATGGATCATCAGTCTGTTTAACATAAAAGGTATTTTCTTTAGTATTAATTATATCAGTTGTATAACATTCAAAACACATTTGTATTATGTAGTTATCTATTCTTATTGTTATACGCACCACTGGTTCAGATAATGTACTTGGAGCGTGGAGATGGATGCTTGATTGTGGTGTATGATTACTTTTGCATGAGATTATGATGTTGGAATATCTGCTGACGAGTGTTTGGTTGTGTGTTGTTTTCTTATGTGCTCTACTGTGATCCATTTGATATTGCCGGCAAATGGTGAGCAGTGAGTATTGACAGGTGTGGATGTTTGAGCTAGCTTGCGGGTTTGGATGGGACATCGACGATTCATTTTCGTGTCATAGCTTGTAACAACCCTCATACTTCAAGTGCCTTACCAGGACCACTTAAGGCATGGGAATGCTACCATCTCGGTTACCCGAGGCAATGTATATCAAATAGACAATAACGAAACGTACTTTATTAAATACTCCCTCCTAGTCTCTATTTTCTTCCCTTTGTTTGTGGGCACGTGTATTAAGGCGAGAAATAAAATAAGAGTAAAAGAGTTGGGTGGGGTTTGGT
Organism: Silene latifolia; assembly: GCF_048544455.1. Classification (NCBI taxonomy): domain Eukaryota; kingdom Viridiplantae; phylum Streptophyta; class Magnoliopsida; order Caryophyllales; family Caryophyllaceae; genus Silene; species Silene latifolia. Next base: position 110,030,177 of record NC_133529.1, on the reverse strand, counting down.
GATAGGAGAGAGGTATGAATAATTAGGAGTTAAATAAGGAATTGTGGGGCCAAAATATTAAGGAAATTAATAAAATATGGGTAAAAGAGTTGGGTAGGCCTTGGTGATAGGAGAGAAGAATAAATAAAATAAGAGTAAAAGTTTCCATAATAAGAAAGAGGAATAAAACTTGAATAATCCATTTAAGGAAATAGGGAAGAAAATAGTGAATAGGAGGGAGTATAATTTAAGCGATACAGGTCCAAAAACCAAAACTGTCAAAAAGAAATACAACTGTTCCAAAAAGCTAACTCAAATGAAATAATTAAATGTTCAAGACACAGCGGAAGACTTCTAGACATCTCGTGGCAACTCGACCCAGCTATCCCATGCGCATCATCTCATACCTGCTCAATAAGTCACCATCCCCGAATGGATCACCATAGTTTTCAAAACATTTAAACGGGGTCAGTGCTGATTACACAAAACAAAACAATACAACAGAAACAATACACAATCATCCAATTCTCCAACATAAATCCACACACCTGACTACACACTGAAGTGTGTAGTCTTGCCAGAATACCGCTTCAACGAGTATTCCACACCGCTAGTGGGGGACCGCAGCCGTTCCCACCTAAGCCCCGCTCATCTCATCCGAGCGATAACCCATGTTCCTAAATGTGCACATCCCCTTCTGTGGCGGGTTCCACAAAGGGCGAATCAAGGGCGTGAAGCCACTCCCGCAAGTGACTCCACTCAGCCGAGGGCGCACCTCGCGAACCACAGACAATTATACAACCAACCACATTATACCACAACAATTACCATTTACCAATTTCAATACGATATGAATCACAACAATTATCAACCATCAACAACATTATGTAATCAATACTGAGTAGGGAAACCCTACCTGGAATAGCAACCACAAGACCGTCACAGCAGCTAATCAATAATGCTCCTCTACGAAACCTCATCTTATATTCACATATTCATACAATTATCACCTAATCAACATAATACACCCAAAAACCCCCAATTCTACCCAATTAGGGTTTTAAACAAACTCAACGAAACATTATAAAAATTATACAAGAATCTTACTCTTGACGCAACGAACTCAACGGTGTAAAAAACAAGACAATCCAACGATCCTAGCCTTTGGGATTTGCTAACAACGCAAAGAATGAAAACAACGTAACTCTTTTTCTCTCTTGAAAGGTTTTAGAAAAGTGAAAAGTGATTAAGAAAGATGACGGAATCCTTTTATACTAATCACGCGTTATTAACAAAACCCAACTAAAATAACCCGTAAGACTCACTTACTCGATCAAGTAAGTGACTTACTCGATCGAGTGCCCCTTACTCGATCGAGTGTCACACGTACTCGATTGAGTACCCAATAGGCAGACTACTGTTTTGCGTAAAAACATACTTACTCGAGAGAGTAAGCCCCACTCGATAAAGTACCCATAGATATAGAAAACCGTAGTATTACATAGCTTCCGTCGTTGAGTTTTTAGACTTTTTCACCTTTTTGTTTCCAAATGTAATATGTTTGGATTTTGAGACTTGTATTTACATTTAAACTTTATTTTATCTTAACAAATGTTTCATTATGGTCTATTTGATTTACATTACCTCAGGCAATCGAGATGGTAATGCTTCCATTTGCTAAGGTAGGCCTTGTAAGGCTCTTTGGTAAATGAGGGTTTTACATAAACTACCTCTAGTTTAAATCAATGTTAACTACATCTTTCTGAAGCTGCAAGGAAAAACAAAAAAAACCAAGAATTGAGGACAAAGCAAACAAAAAAGAGCCCAACCCAAAACCGATAGCGAGAATTAAATGGCTGGCGCACAAATGGGTAGCTTCCCCAGATATCAAACATCCCCAAAAGACTATGTCGAGCACTTTGCTTGCCTTCACACAATAGAGTGTTAAAGTTTATACTTGTATATAACAGACACTCACGAAAGTTTAGATTTAGTGCAGCTTCCGTCAACCTACACCGCTCGACCATATTCAGATTTCTTATTCCAAAAAAGTCGGTGATTAACTAAGGAGGTGGTGCGTAAAAGAAAACATATTAAAATTAATTATATGTTGTAAAATAATACAAATACAAAATAAGCGACTATGTTTCACAAGCTATGCTGGGTTTCCATCGTTAATGATGCGATAAAGTAAGTCCACATATATGCATGAGTAGTCCGCTACCCGTCATGGCGGCATGCATTTTTGTTCGACATTTGTTACATCTCCTTTCCCCATCTCCCAAAAAACAATTTCCAAATGCCATTGTAATTCATATATATTACTAAGACAAATGCCATGTTAATTCATTATTACGAGTAGACCTAGAACGAGAACTTTCCAAGTTTCTTTCATGGGTAATCTTCAATGAATCATGGCTAGATACTTTGCGTAAAGATGTTCTTTTAGTATGGGCATCTTGTCCCTTACTCTGATCGTCCGCTTCCCTCATTCTAGATTTAGATCTAGTTGAGTACATTTCCCACTTTAATATGAGATTTAATATTTTAGAAGGATCAATTATCTTAATCCTCCCATTCTGGTCACCAAAAACTTGTTTGTGTGAAAACAAGATTAGTATCTTAAGGTGCCTTGGAGGTCGTAACTACCCTCCTACACTTTTTGATCTACCCTTGAATGCAAGGGTTCCAGCCACGGTTGTAGATGCATAATCTAATAAACAACGCTAAATTACTTATAATAATTTAGCGCTCAACAACGAATGATATAATTCTCAAACTTAAACACATGAATTCCCCACGATACTTATATATCAAGAAGAGTCCAATAACACAACATCAACTAGAGTCTTCGCAAGAGTACTTGAGGATGTTAAATTACAAACTAAGGGATAGATGGCTGATTACCTCCATGATTGGATGGGCTCGTCGTGCTACTTCTACTTCTACTTCTAATGCTAATCTATACTACGCTTAAGAGACTAATTTAAGGATAGACTAAGTTGTAGTTGTTGTTTGTTGTTGTTTGAGTTGTCGTTTGCTTGAATGAGATGCCTCCTTATATAGGCGTCATCCGGCTTCTTGGAAACTACTCATTAGTGGGAGACGGTTAGTAAACCGCCGAGTTTTCTTTAAGCTTCATATGGGCGCTTATCATTCCCCTTAGCCGAGCGCTCTGCCTTTTGGACTTCTCGGTCTTCTTGGACTCCCTTTGTCTTTGATCTTTGACTGACTTGACTTAGGCCCAGTAACTTTATTCTTTAGTTCTCAGGACCACATACCGTTAAAACAATAAATTTAGTACCCTAACTAAATTAGGCGCCAACACTTTTAATAGTATTGTATAGATTTGAGTATGGAGGAGTTGATTTTCACATTGCTTATTTTACCCATTGAATACTTTGTACGGATTGTATCAAATTATCCGCTATATAGCCTCAAATCAATCAAACTTGGTTGATTATGTATCTTAATTTGATTGAAGAATAAATATTTGATTGATAAACTTTATTTAATGATCTGACAAATGACTTTTTATATTTTTTTTTGGATTTGATTGTTTTATCAGAATTCTTGATTTTTGATTTATTAGAGTTAGATTAATTTCTTAAGCAGTGTAGGTTAAGGTGGTGGTAGTGTGGACGGCGGCAAAGAAAGGATGGTCGGGGTTTTGGCCGGTCGGTGGGGATGGGAGGACCGTATGTTGGTGGCCTCGGGCATTTGGGGGTGACATGAAAGAGGGGCAGAGCGGACAGTGACGTGAGCGAGACCTGGCGCGGCGAAGGGAGAAGCGAGTGGCGATGAGGAGGTGGTCGGTGGAGACGTTTGCCGGAAACCGGTGGTTGGGTGGATGGTTGGGGTGATTGGGGTTGACGTAGTACGTGATTTCAATGTTGTTTTTCTTCTTTTTATTCTTTTGTTTAAGCGATACAATTGATTATTGTTTATTAGAGAGAGAAAGAGGGTATAATTGTCAAATGCGTACTGTAATGAGTAAATTGTGTATTGCGAAAATAAACATTTTTTTTTAGTGAGGTAACTGCTAGGGGTGGGCACCGGACCAGAACCGGAATCAGCAAAAAGTATGGACCGGGACATGATCGGATTACAAAAATTTCGGACCGGTAACAAACCGGAAAAATTACGGTCCAAGACCGGACCGGAAATTGAAAAAAAAATAAAAACATTAAATCCGTTCTTTTAGGTCCGGTGACCCGAAAAAATCATTTCCGGACCAAAAAGCGAAATCTTAGAAAATGGTGGACCGTAGACCGGACCGGTCCATTTTTCTGGTCCAGAACAAAATTTGCCCGCCCCTTCAACTTCTTCGTGATCCTGAAAATATTTAAAAAAAAATAAAAAAAAAGGAAAAACTGTCTCACGAACTCCGAACTTGACTTTTGACATTGTGTGTAATTGTGTATAGGTAAAGTATTGTGAAAGAAGAAAAACAAAATGCCGATAAGCAGCAGAGGCATAGCTGCGACTGCTCTACCTACTGCGTTCATCCCATCTTGTGTCTATTCGTCTTCTTCATCATCATCTCTGAAGAGTTTATGGATTCAAGTACCTAAGAGGGGGAGGGGGTGAATTAGGTACTATTTAAAAATTTTCAACTTAAACTTTATTGAATTAAAGTAAGTTGTTTGATGATGTGGGAGATAAGTGAATACATCGATTAATATTGAAGGATTAAACGAGTATTAAAAAAATAAACTTGCTAAAGCCTGAAGATAACAATGGTTCTGACTGTTGCTATTCGTCTTAGCGTATGAAGTACAGGCTACAGACCGAATGTGACAGTATATAGAACTGTTACTCAAGAGTAAAGCAAATGACAAAAACTTAACAAAGTAAAGCAGCGGAATAAAAGTAAACGGAGATCAAACAAGAGATTTTGAATTGGTTCAAAGCAAGAACTCAAGTGCCTACGTCCAATCTACTTTTTATTGATTATTTTAGTGATCTACTCCGACTACTAAAAACCCGTACAATAAAAAGACCAACAACCTACTCCGGTTGCGACACCAACAACCTACTCCGGTTGCGACACGAGTTCAAGGACTACTCCGTCCTAAAACTCTACACTCTAACTTAGAACGTTTACAAGGATCAAGTTTCCACGGACTGATTCTTAACCAGAATTGATATGGACAACATACAAGATCAAACGGTTCATAAGTGAGAGAGTGTAATACTTAAAGCAACAGTTATTATGATTGTAACACTTGAAGACTTTGAAAGCTTTGCAAAATATTAAAACGATTTTGAAATTTGAAAACAATTTTGCAAACTCAATTAAATTCTCAGAAAAGTCTTGAGGAAGAAGTGAGAAGAGACACTCCTTTTATAGAGAGGGTAAGCAAGGGAGGCAAGCTAGGGTCTTGAAAAACAAAAGTCTTCACATGTGATGAAGACTAACTCTTTCCCAAACTTGCACAAAAGAAGGTACTCTTTTAAAAGGCAAAAGAAGAAAAGAAGGTTTATAATTATCCAAACTAAGCCTTTGGTTTTTCAGAAAACAAAGAGTGAAAAACAAGTCACAATATGACAAGCTTAAACAAAAATGGCAAAAAGCAAACTTTGTTTTATAAAAGACCAAGGAGACAAATTGGCACAAAGAAGGAAACAATTTGAATTGATAATTAGCTAAACTTTTTTTTCTAGAAACCCAACTCTTAAAAAGAAATCTGAAAGTCATCGCTTAAATCCAAGCCATTTAAAAAGATAAAAAGGATTTTTGAAAGATGAAATCGAGTTTCAAGTGTTACAGACCATGGTAACAGTTCAGGCTATTGTTACTTGCAAGAGTAACAGTAGTCTTGACTGTTGTTATTGCTTTTAAATACTCTACTCCCTAACTTGTACATTAGATGACACAAATGACTCTAAATCTTTGGGCGATCAACAATTCAACACATCTTAATCCAAGCTTGAGTTGTTCATAAAACCTGAAAAGGTAAACTAAGAGAACACACATTAAATGGGCTTGTTATCATCAATCAAGGGAACCCAACAAATTCCCCCTTTGATGATGACAAGCCCAACAAAACGAATGTTAACAAAACAGAGATTCTATTTCAAGGTCGGTTAAGCAAAGTCAATAGGAGAAGGGACTAAATTACCTTAAGGAGCAAGAGCCTATGTCAAATATGCCAAACAAGATTACATTACCCAAAAACAAGAGTATAAATTAAGAAGGTTAGGCATAGTTATGAGTTAACCAAATTGCAAAGAGATTAAGAACATGAGTTTACCTATTCCCCCTCTTGACATCATCAAAAAAGGCAGGGATGTCAATGTCAGTCAAGAGCAAACACGCATAAGAAAACACGAAAAGAAACACATAAACGTGACAAGATAACAAGGTCAACACAAACGTTTGGTTTAAACAAAGTCCAACCAAAGTTCACCAAGGCTAAATAGAGTTTAAAAGTACACCACCAACAAAAAATAAGAGTGAAAGGCCGTTGGTAAAAAAAAGACAAAAGGGGCAGGGCAAAATAGGCAGGGAGTTGTGCGGGTTAGGGTTTTCAAGGGGAGGAGGCTTGGTCACCATCCGACTCATCACCCAATGGATCCTCATCCAACGGGTCAGCACCACCATCATCACCATTCTCCTTGGTGGAAACAAGAGTGGAGATGATATCCACTTCGCCACGAATTATATCCACAGTGGAGGCAAGAGCCTTGAGAGCCGCATCCTTTTGACCCGCATCTTGCTTCACCCAAGCACTCAAATCCGCAATTTCTTGAAGAATTTCCCCTATGCTACCCGGTCCAACTTGACTAGATGACCCAACCTCCGGATCCGACTTGATTTTCACAGAAATTAATTGTTCATTTTCCACTTTTATCAGCATCTTTCCCATTTGACCATCACTCATAGTATCACACATGTCCAAGGACCCCACAATAGAGCTAATTAGCACCCCATGTGCCTTAAGCATGACTGACAACCACATTCCGTCGGGAAGATGAAGCACACTAGTAGAGGGTTTACGGAGTTTGGCCGAGATGAGGGCAAAACGTTTGAACATGAGCCCAATTAGGTTAATCTTTTTGTGGGTCGCAATGTGATAAATGAGGTATTGTTGGGCTATAGACAATTTTGACCGGTCACCCGAGGGATAAAGAGAACGGCAAAGCATGTTGAAAATTAATCGGAGAGGGGGAGGTATAGTGGTGTTACCGACAGGACCACATGTCACGGCTTTAGGAGAGATGACTTTGGCAACTGCTAAGGGAAAGGCATAAGGTAAGACAACCCAAGTTTCTTTAGGGAGGTCATCATAACCACCGGTTGGGATTTGAAGGGCATTGGCAAAATCAGATTGATAGAGAGTCAGTGGCTTACCATTGACCTTTGCAGTAAGAGAGTCACCCGATTTATCCACCCGAACAGTTGCGAAAAATTAAACCACTTCACTTACAAACACCGGTTCTCGAAGTTCCAATAAATTTTCCCATCCTTGAGCAGCTATCATGTCTCGCACATCATGAAATGCGGGAGATTCATACCAGGACTGATTGTAGACACGAGGGGAATGAATAGCCTTAGGAGACATTAATCTTTCACAGTTTTTGTAGATCGAGGTGGGGAGATCCAAATCCTCAAGTTGTTGACATACACGCGCCATGTCCCATTTGGAGGTGAGAGACACGGAATCAGAGGGTGAGAGATACACCAATTTTTTCTTTGAAGGTTTTGATTTTTTGGAGGGGGGTTCATGAGAGGGTTCATCTAGAGGGACAGTCGCCGGATTGGGAGTAACAGATCCGGTTTCCGTTGCAACTTGCTCAATATTTTCAGTGATAGGGGGTAAGGACGATGAAGATGCTTTCCCTTTCCTCTTGTTATTTTTCTTTCCCGAAGCCGGAATAGGGTCGGCAGATTCAGATGGGTTCACACAACCACTAGACGGAGAGATCTCCTCATTTCCATCATCAACCACAGTAACTGTTTCTGTGGAGGAGCTTGAGACGACGGTGCTCTTTTTTCGACCACCTCGGGTTCGACGCCCAACCATAGTGGAGACCGGAACGTCGTCAGATGAGACCTTATTTGGAGGGATGACGACAATAGGAGTTGGGTGAGGGTTTACGGGTTCAGTTTCTGGGGTTGATGTTAGATTATGATTTCTGAGAAAGGCATAAGATTCTTTTTGAGGTGGGATGGATTTAGAGGTAGGTGGTGGGTCAGTTGATGGAGATGGGTGTGTCATCTTTGGGGATTTGATGGGAATAGTGGTGTTGAAGGATGTTTTAACCGTAGTGGGTAAAAGGGGTTATAAGGTAGGTGAGGGAAGAGGAAGAGTTGAAAGGAGACGGTTATTGTGGGTTTTTTAGAATTTGGACGATGGAGTTAGGTAGGTTTAATGGCCCAAAGTAAATGAAGGAAGGGGTGGTTGGTCGGCCCAATCAATGAGGCCAATCACTCAAAATTAAAAGCAAAGTAGTGTAATATAAACATAAATTTAGATATGAGGTTGAGTGATTATCGACTCACGAGTATGGTATCAATTTTCGGTCAAAAAATGGTATGAGTGCACTTAGAACGAGCAATAACATTTGTCCTCTTTAGTTAATCATTTACGGAAATTAGTAAGACTCACATTAGAAATCACAAGCAATTAATTAACCCAATTTCTAGTCTAAATTTCTCAAAATGTTCTCTAGCAAGTGGCTTAGTAAAGATGTCGTCAATTTGATTTTCGGTCTTACAAAAAATAAGTCTAATATGTCCTTTCTCCACATGATCACGAATGAAATGGTGACGGATATCAATATGTTTGGTTTTAGAATGTTGAATCGGATTTTTGGATATATTTATTGCACTCGTATTATCACACATTATGGGAACGGAGTCAAAAATAATACCAAAATCAAGGAATTGTTATCTTACCCAAAGAAGTTGAGAACAATAATGTGCGGCACTAACATACTCACTTTCGGCCGTTGAAAGAGCCACCGTATTTTGTTTCTTTGATCCCCATGAAATGAGACAAGGACCCAAGAATGTTGCAATTCCGGATGTACTCTTTCGATCTACCGTGCAACCCGCATAATCCGCATCCGAAAAACCTATAAGATCAAATGGACAATATAAGGGGTACCACAAGTAGAGATCTTGTGTTCCAATCAAATACCGAAGAATTCGTTTAACGTCTTTAAAATGGGATTCTTTCGGATTTGCTTGGAACCTAGCACATAAACAAACACTAAAGAGAATGTCGGGACGACTTGCGGTCAAGTAAAGAAGTGAGCCTATCATACCTCTATACACCTTTTCACTAACATTCTTACCTAGTTCATCTTTGTCCAATTTGGACCCGGCTACCATAGGTGTATCATGAGACTTACCATTAGTCATCCCAAATTTCTTAAGCATTTCCTTAATGTACTTTTGTTGATGGATCATGATTCTATCCTTTGATTGCTTGATTTGGAGCCCAAGGAAAAATCCTAGCTCACCCATCACGCTCATTTCAAACTCCGATTTCATTAGTTCCGAAAAATACACATAGAGGAGTTCATTTGTTGCACCAAATATAATGTCATCAACATATACTTGGACGACCAACAGTTTCAGCTGACTGTGACTTTAAGAATAATGTTTTGTCAATGGAGCCTCTTTTAAAACCATTTTCAATAAGAAATTTAGACAATCTATCATACCAACACCTAGGTGCTTGTTTTAAACCATAAAGAGCTTTGTCTAATTTGAAAACATGGTTAGGCAAATCATTGTCTTTAAATCCCGTAGGTTGATCCACAAAGACATCCTCTTCCAAATATCCATTTATGAAAGCGGTTTTGACATCCATTTGGAAAATTTTAATGCCTTTGTGAGCCGCAAAAGTTATAAGTAATCATATGGCTTCAAGTCTAGCTACCGGTGCATAGGTTTCATCGTAATCGATACCCTCTTGTTGGTTATAACCTTGCACCACTAGTCTAGCCTTGTTTCTTATGATTTCTCCCGAGTCATCAAGCTTGTTGCGAAAGACCCATCTAGTACCAATGATGATACGATTAGATGGTCTAGGGACTAAGTGCCATACCTCATTCCTCTTGAATTGATTGAGTTCTTCTTGCATGGCTAATAACCAGTCAGCATCAGTCAGGGCGACTGTTACATTTGCTGGTTCCACTTGAGAAAGAAAGGCATTGTGGCCACAATACGCGTCAAGATGGGCAAGATTGTTGAGGGAGGATCTTGTTCGAATTCCAGAGTTAAGATCACTTGTGATATTTGAGAGTGGAAGAGAGCTTTGATGTTTCCATTTCTTTGGAACAATGGTTTCTTGTTCCCCCACAGTAGTGGCTGTTTCTTTCTGATTAAAGTGGTCATCATCAGCACTGTCCTGAGTTGCTTCATTTCTGGAGGTGGAGGCAACAGTCGTTGGGTCTGTTGCGTCCTGAGAGGAAACAGTGGCAGTAGAGTTACCACGTGTTCCCCCCGGAATGTTGCTCTCATTTGAAGGTAACAGTCTCTGAGGTTGTTGCTGATCAGCGTCATTGTTCAATGCTTCCACTTCCTCAAATACAAAGTCCTTTCGAACAAGACCAATCTCGAACTCATCATCATCATCGTCTTCTTCCACACTTTGTACCTGTCCAAGCATACTAGATTCATCAAAAATGACATGGACACTTTCTTCAATTAACATGGTTCGTTTATTGTAAACTTTATAGGCCTTGCTATGGTCGGAGTAGCCAATAAACACCCCTTCATCACTACGTGGATCAAATTTTCCCAACTTGTCTTTACCATTGTTGTGAACAAAGCATTTGCTCCCAAAGCATCTAAAATATGAAATGTTGGGCTTTCTTCCACGTAGTAATTCGTAGGGAGTCTTATTGATTATACTACTTATCATAACACGATTATGAATATAGCAAAAGGTGTTTACCGCTTCGGCCCAAAAGCTTTTAGGCAACTTACTACATAATAACATGGTTCTACCCATACTTTCAAGGGTCCTATTCATTCTTTCAACCACTCCATTTTGTTGTGGAGTTCTAGGAGCCGAGAAATTATGGTCTACACCATTGTCATCAGAATAAGTACCAAATGATGAGTTTTCAAATTCGGTTCCATGATCGGTTCTTATGGAAACAAGTTTTAAATTGAGTTTATTTTGAATCTTTTTCAACCAAATTAGAAACTCATCAAATGCCTCATTCTTAGAGCTTAAGAAGAGTGCCCAAACGAACCTAGAATAATCATCAACAATGACACACACGTAACGACTACCACCTCTACTTCTAGTCCTCATTGGTCCACATAAGTCGATATGTAAAAGTTGCAATGATTGAAGTGTGCTCACAATTCTTTTAGGTTTAAAGGAACTTCTAACATGTTTACCTCTAGCACATTCATCACACACTTTGTCAAAGTCGAATTTCATGTTAGGAAAACCTTCGACCAAGTCAAGTTTTCTAAGGGTGTTAAGAGTTTTAGTACTAACATGTCCAAACCTTTTATGCCACAACCAAGGATCATTATTCATTACACTCATGCAAGACATGGTATGACCGGATAAAGTGTTCAAGTCGGTTAAATAAACTGTAACACCCCCTCATACCAAGGTGCCTTACCAGGACCACCCTACCATGAAAGTGTGTTACCATCTCGGTTACCCGAGGTTAGTAAATACCAAAAGCGTCTGAACTAAGCACATTTATTAAAGTACCAATAATATAATGTTTATATCAAAACCAAATCCCAACTGATCCAAAGAAATATAATTAAATGTCTAACAACTGATAATCATAACTACGACTCGAACAGTGGTGCTACGACTGATGATGACAATTCCCCCATGACTGTCCCAAGCTCAACAATAGCAATACCTGTCAAGTCTGCTCACCATCCCCAAATGGATCACCGCAGGTTTTACAAACAACAACAACACGGGGTCAGTATTACTCAATCAATGTAAGGCATACAACACGGTAACCAGCTGATCATCCACACTCCCCGGTCTCCCGATCTCACATAGTAACCGACTACACACCGAAGTGTGTAGCCCTTCCAGATTACCCATCGCAACAGGTAATCCACGCTGCCAGTGGGTGACCGCAGCCGATCCCACCAAGTCCAGCTCATCAACGAGCGACTAAAACAAATCCTTGTCCCTTAATGTGCACATCCCCTCCCGTGGCGGGTTCCACGGAGGGCGAACTAGGGTGTGAAGCCACTCCCGCAAGTGACTCCACCACAATCACAAACACACAGCATCACAACTGCCACAACCTCTCCACACCAACATCGTCACAACAACTCCCATACTCCGATGATCAGCAGTTAACAATAATCACAAAACAATCATGCCATAACAATTAACAGTAAACTGAGTAGGAAACCCTACCTTAGTAATCAACAGTAGAATGTAGATCAGACAATCAGAAAGGCTCCTCTACGAAGTCTTATCCTATACAATAATCACATAACACAGTTACATATTGAACAATCCCCCCTTTATTCCCTAATTCCAAACATACAGTAGTCCCCACAAAACATAAAAGACATGGGGAATGAACTTACCAACAGTGGAATGCGAGATTGCACGCAAGGATCACAACGATTGCACACACACGAGATTAAGGGATGATTAGGGAGTGATTAGAGAGTGATTAAGGTGATCGTAAAATGATTAGGGTTAAAATGGAGTTTTAGAAACTGACGGTGAATATAAAAATAACCCTAAACACTCCCGCATCAAACAGCTAAAACAACACTCGCCAGACCGGATACTCGGTCGATTAAAGCTATACTCGGCCGAGTATCCTCTACTCGGTCGAGTATTCTCCATACTCGGCCGAGTATTCCTCGGCAGAACCAAAACAAACCCCACAATTGACACTACTCGGTCCAGTATACAGCTTAATGAAATCCGTAGTATTACAGTCTTTCCCCCTTAAAAAGAACTTCGTCCCGAAGTTCACACTCCAACCTAAAACAAGACAACACAAACACAAAAGGCACACTACAAAACACAAAAAGACTTTCCACAAACATTTGTCAACCCAAAGAACTACACAAAACACCACCAACCCGACTCAAAATAAGGTAAGACACAACCGCGACCATCTCCTACCCCCCTAAAAAGACAACGGTTACGTCCCCGTAACAAAACATACCTGATCAAAAAGGCTAGGAAAACGTTCTCGCATGGCTTCCTCGGGTTCCCATGTGGCCTCTTCCACATTGTGATTGGACCAAAGTACCTTGAGTAAGACCGTCTCACCAGTTCTTGTCTTACGGACTTTGCGGTCAAGAATCTCTTTAGGTACCTCGGCGTAGGACAAAGATTCATCAAGCTCGATGTTCTCCATCTCAAGGATATGCGACGGATCACTCACATACTTCCGAAGCTGAGAAACATGGAAAACATTGTGGACTCTATCCAAAGCTGGTGGTAAAGCCAATCTGTAGGCTACTTCGCCTATACGGTCCAGAATCTCATAAGGACCTATAAACTTCTGACTTAGCTTACCTCTCTTCCCAAACCTCATCACACCTCGCATAGGTGACACTTTCAAAAGGACCTTGTCACCTACTGCGAACTCAATGTCCCTGCGGTGTAAATCGGCATAGCTCTTCTGACGATCTTGAGCTGCTCTCATCTTTTACCGAATCAACTGAACTTGCTCAACCATATCTTGTACCAGCTGTGGCCCTAAAACCACTGTTTCAGAAATGTCATCCCAACAAACTGGACTTCGGCATTTCCGGCCATACAAGGCCTCAAAAGGCGTCATCCCGATACTCGTATGACAATTGTTATTGTATGAAAACTCAATCAGATCAAGTCGATCCTCCTAGCTACCCCCAAACTCCATGACACATGCCCTCAACATGTCCTCTAAGGTTTTGATGGTTCGCTCAGTCTGACCATCAGTTGCCGGATGAAAAGTTGTACTCATCTTCAAGGTTGTACCCATCAACTCTTGTAGTTCTTGCCAAAACTTGGATATGAATCTCGCATCACGATCAGAAACGATATCCTTGGGTATACCATGTAACCGAACCACATGTCTCCTGTAACCCAATGCCAGTTGTATCTTAGACCAAGTATCTTTCATTGGAACGAAGTGAGCTAACTTAGTTAACCGATCAACAATCACCCAGATCATGTTGTTACCTTGCTGTGACCTAGGCAATCCCACAATGAAGTCCATGGAGATTGACTCCCACTTCCACTCAGGTACTTCCAAGGATTGTATCTTTCCTTGTGGTCTCCTTTGTTCACCTTTGACTCTCTGACAGGTCAAACACCTGGCCACGAACTCAGCTATATCTTTCTTCATGTTTGGCCACCAGAAAGTCTTCTTAAGGTCTTTGTAAAGCTTATCGCCACCCGGGTGAACTGAATAAGGAGTGCAATGAGCCTCCGTCAAGATCACCCTCCTCAACTCCGCATCTTCAGGAACGCACCATCTCCCATCAAAACGGACACTCCCATCTGTATGGATAGAAAACCTGGAAACTATCCCACTCTCTACTCTTGACTTCCACTCTTGAATCTTAGGGTCGAACTCCTGTTTACTCTTGATGTTCTCATATAACTCTGGTTCGATTGTCAAATCCTCGATGGCATCTCCCTTCCTTAACATAAAGATCCCCATCTTAGACATCTCATCTCTTAGCTTCAGCAAGGACATGGCCGTACATAGCGAATAAACGCTCTTCCTACTCAAGGCATCTGCAGCAACATTAGCCTTACCCTCGTGATAGATGATCTCCATATCATAATCTCCGATCAGCTCCATCCACCGTCACTGTCGCATGTTAAGCTCCTTCTGAGTGTAGATATATTTTAGGCTCTTGTGATCAGAAAACAACTTGAAAGTTGCTCCATATATAAAGGTAGTGCCTCCAAATTTTAAGAGCAAAAATAACTTCACCCAGCTCCAGATCATGAGTAGGGTAGTTCTCCTCATATGGCTTTAGCTGTCTCGAAGCATAAGCTATGACTTTCCCTACCTGCATCAAAACACAACCAAGACCATTCTTTGAAGCATCGGTATATACCTCAAAGTTCTCACATCCCTCTGGCAAAGCTAGGATAGGAGCTGTGGTCAAACGTTCCTTTAAGGTCTGAAACGCCGTCTCACAACTCTCATCCCAGACAAATCGGGTCTCTTTCCTCATCAGAGATGTCATAGGCCGTGCTATGGTAGAGAAATCTTTCACAAATCTCTTATAGTAGCCAGCAAGGTCTAAGAAACTCCGAATCTCAGCAACATTCTTCGGTGATTCCCACTTGGTTACGGCCTCAATCTTACTAGGATCCACAGATACCCCCTTCTTGGATATCACATGCCCCAGAAAAGCCACCTCCTCTAACCAGAACTCGCACTTAGATAGCTTGGCGTAAAGTTGATTCTCTCTCAGAGTCTGCAAGACTATCCTCAAGTGCTCCTCGTGTTCTTCCTTAGTCTTAGAATAGACTAAGATGTCATCGATGAACACAACAACAAACCTGTCTAAGAACGGTGTAAAGATACGATTCATCAAGTCCATGAAAGCTGCTGGTGCATTGGTCAACCCAAAAGGCATCACCACGTACTCATAATGACCATATCGAGATCGAAACGCTGTCTTAGGAATATCTTCATCTTCTATCCTCAGCTGGTGATAACCTAACCTCAGGTCAATCTTGGAGAATACACCCGCTTCACTTAACTGATCAAACAAGTCATCGATCCTGGGCAAAGGGTACTTATTCTTCACTGTGACACGGTTGAGCTCTCTGTAGTCGATGCACAGTCTCATACTCCCATCTTTCTTCTTCACAAAAAGAACAGGGGCTCCCCATGGTGACACACTAGGCCTGATATAACCCTTGATTAGCAACTCATGAATCTGCTTTTTCAACTCTGCTAACTCTTTAGGTGCCATACGGTAAGGTGCTTTGGATATCGGACCCGTTCCCGGTTTAAGCTCCACGCTGAAATCAACATCCCTCTTGGGAGGCAAACTCGGTATCTCCTCAGGAATGACATCGTCAAACTCTCCCACCACAGGTATCTCAGCAGCTGTCTGCGGCTCTACTCGGCGATCTCTCACATGACAGAGAATCAAGGGGCACTTCTTCCTCAAACATGACTTTAAAGTCATCACAGCTATGAACTTACACTTAGGTTTTACTACAAACCCCCGATAGGACACTCTGACACCCTTAGGACCCTTTAAGGACACTCTCTTTTGCCGACAATCTATCGTGGCATCATACTTACCCAGTCAATCCATCCCGACAATCACCTCAAACCCATCCATAGGAAATTCTAACAGGTCTACCGGTAGGTCTACCCCTCCAACCACCATAGACACTCCCTTATACAACTTGAGACATGACACAGACTCCCCTGACGGTATGAACACATCGTCTTTTACAACCTCAAACTTCCCCAAACCCATAGACAAAGCATGACTCTTAGACACAAAAGAATGTGTAGCCCCCGAATCAAACAAAACAAAAGATGGTACATTATGAACAAGAAAGGTACCGGTAACTACATGAGCATCATCTTGCGCTTCCTGTTTGTCCATCATGAAAAGCTTCCCACTGTTCTTTTGTCCTCCACCCTGAACCGAAGCATTGGAGGTACTTGGCTTAGCTGTTGAATCTTGGGTGGTGGTGTTGTTCTACCGCTGATATGATCCACCACCACTGCGGTTATAGCTGCTCTGGTTGCCCTGTCCACCTCGGTTGCCCCATGAACCTCTCGGTCGGTTACTAGCAAAACTCTGAGTTGGCCCGTGGGAGAGATTCCCATGCTTATTTCCTGATCCGGTGCTAGGCCTGAAACTGGTGCATTCCCGTTTCCTGTGGCCGACACCACCACAGCCGTAACATGTTATGTTGGAGTTGTCACTCACACTCCGACCTCCATTCTTGCCCCAGCCTCGAAAACCCCCAGAGCCATTACCCCCACCAGAAAAAGCTTTGGTGTGGTTGTAGTTACCCTTCTTGTTGCCTGACTGACTGTTGCTTCCACTGTCAGCCTTCCTCTTTTCAGCAGCGGTCCTCTCGTTGATCTCCTTTGAGAGATCCACCATCCTCTTAGCTTGACCCGCTCTTAGATACACTTCCTTAAGGTCAGTAGCAACCCCAGCTGCCATACGATTCATGATCTTGGCAGATAAACCCCTCTCAAAGCGGAGAGCCAAACCCCTCTGCCCTAGCTGCATGTCCTCCACATAACGAGATAGCTCTAGGAACCGGTGATAGTAATCAGTGACTGACATCTCCTCAGACATGGTGAAGGAATCAAACTCAGATCTCATCTTGTGTCGAATATGCTCTGGCACAAACTGCTCTCTCATTGCGCTCTTCAGCCCAGACCACAGAATAGCTCCCAGACCTTCGGCCTGGTAATAAGCTCTAGCATCATCCTTGACGTTTTGCCACCAAACAGCAGCTTCACCCCTCAGGTAGTATACTACCTGCTCAACGATCATGTCTTCGGGGCACTTAACCATTTCCATGAGAGCTTCAATCTCACGGTGCCACTTCTCGAGCAGCTTTGGTTCCCCTACCCCTTCATATGTGGGAGGGTTGAACCGAGCAATGTTGATGCTGAGCTGAGTAGCATCCATCGGCTTCTCATTTCCCTTTCCCACATTTTTGAGGGCTTCAATGAGGGCCTCTTGTTGCTCAATCATGCGAGCAACCTCATCAAGAGTCATCTCGGAAGCTTGAATCTGTGCAGGGGTTCTTTTGGGCGGCATTTTGAGTTGATAATAAACAAGGAAACGTAAGCACAAAAGCCTACGGCTCAAAATGTAACAATCTTCCGCCAAAAGAACACTCGGTCGAGTATCAAACAATACTCGGTCGAGTAACGACTACTCGGTCGAGTACTCCAGGTACTCGGTCGAGTTGTCGACTCCAGTAGCCAATCTAAATAACCCAGAATTCATACTCGATCGAGTATAAACGACACTCGGCCGAGTAGACACTACTCGGTCGAGTACACTTCTTTACTCGGTCGAGTAAACACAAACAGTAGCCACTGCTACTTACTGTAAAACTACACTCGGTCGAGTGCTTGGTTACTCGGTCGAGTACTCCCTACTCGGTCGAGTACCTGCCCTGCTCGGCCAAGCCATACCAAAGACGGGTTAAAACAGTATAAAGTCCCCTATCATGCTTTATATTCCCTCATCAAACACATAACAACAGGAACTAAAATGCCACGTTATAAACACATAGCCATACCATTCATTCACAGGTGAATCCAATACACCAAAATTCACATACCCATTCTTTCTACTACTTTTCCAAATCACCAAACTTACGAATTCCACATATAAACTTCCAACCATCACTTATTATCAACATGAATCGTCATATACATGCACATACAAGACACAACACTCAACACACTTCCCCATGTGACCGGCTCGAGTTAATAAGGGCCAAATTGCGACTCCGGGACGTCTCCCGAGTCTTTGCGGTAGCTCCAAACAACTCTCCCTGGGTTCATTTTATTTAGACTCCCTAAGTTCATTAGATTCATTTGTTTAGGTGCCGGAATCTTTAGCTCTGATACCACTTTGTAACACCCCCTAATACCAAGGTGCCTTACCAGGACCACCCTACCATGAAAGTGTGTTACCATCTCGGTTACCCGAGGTTAGTAAATACCAAAAGCGTCTGAACTAAGCACATTTATTAAAGTACCAATAATATAATGTTTACATCAAAACCAAATCCCAACTGATCCAAAGAAATATAATTAAATGTCTAACAACTGAAAATCATAACTACGACTCGAACAGTGGTGCTACGACTGATGATGACAATTCCCCCATGACTATCCCAAGCTCACCAATAGCAATACCTGTCAAGTCTGCTCACCATCCCCAAATGGATCACCGCAGGTTTTACAAACAACAACAACACGGAGTCAGTATTACTCAATCAATGTAAGAGCTGATCATCCACACTCCCCGGTCTCCCGATCTCACATAGTAACCGACTACACACCGAAGTGTGTAGCCCTGCCAGATTACCCATCGCAACAGGTAATCCACGCCGCCAGTGGGTGACCGCAGCCGATCCCACCAAGTCCAGCTCATCAACGAGCGACTAAAATAAATCATTGTCCCTTAATGTGCACATCCCCTCCCGTGGCGGGTTCTACGGAGGGCGAACTAGGGTGTGAAGCCACTCCCGCAAGTGACTCCACCACAATCACAAACACACAGCATCACAGCTGCTACAACCTCTCCACACCAACACCGTCACAACAACGCCCATACTCCGATGATCAGCAGTTAACAATAATCACAAAACAATCATGCCATAACAATTAACAGTAAACTGAGTAGGAAACCCTACCTTAGTAATCAACAGTAGAATGTAGATCAGACAATCAGAAAGGCTCATCTACGAAGTCTTCTCCTATACAATAATCACATAACACAGTTACATATTGAACAATCCCCCCTTTATTCCCTAATTCCAAACATACAGTAGTCCCCACAAAACATAAAAGACATGGGGAATGAACTTACCAACAGTGGAATGCGAGATTGCACGCAAGGATCACAACGATTGCACACACACGAGATTAAGGGATGATTAGGGAGTGATTAGAGAGTGATTAAGGTGATTGTAAAATGATTAGGGTTAAAATGACGTTTTAGAAACTGACGGTGAATATAAAAATAACCCTAAACACTCCCGCATCAAACCGCTAAAACAACACTCGCCAGACCGGATACTCGGTCGAGTAAAGCTATACTCGGCCGAGTATCCTCTACTCGGTTGAGTATTCTCCATACTCGGCCGAGTATTCCTCGGCAGAACCAAAACAAACCCCACAATTGACATTACTCGGCCGAGTAGGCTCTACTCGGTCGAGTATACAGCTTAATAAAATCCGTAGTATTACATAAACATCTTTGACACGTCTTCCTTCGAGAATTAATTCATGAGTAGTGGCATCAATTATTCGACAGAAATTAGCACTAAATTCCACAATATTACCCTTGTCACAAAGTTGAGAAATACTAAGGAGATTATGCTTCAAACCTTTGACAAGCCGCACGTTGTCGACACAAAGTAATGATGACTTACCAACCTTTCCAATGCCAATTACTCCACCCTTTTTGTTGTCACCAAACCTTACTGTGCCACCATTATAAGCTTTAAGTGAGAGGAATTGGCTTCTATCACCCGTCATGTGACGAGAGCATCCACTATCCAAGTACCAATTGCGGCCACCTCTCACCAAGCCCTGCACAAGATTAGACTTTGAGTTTAGGAACCCAAACAAACTTGGGTCCCCTTTTGTGATCAACATATCTTACGGTGTCTTTCCTAATCCATATTTGCTTTATAACTTTAATGTTCTTGTTAATGTCATTAAGTCTTTTTCTGCAAGCATTGAAGACATGACCATTCTTACCACAATAATTGCAAATAATGTATTCGGGAAGACCAACGTATTTCCTTCTTCTAAAATCGGTTTTAGGCTTCTGGATGTAACAGTCTGTCTGACTGTTCCATTTAAAGCCCAAGCCGGCAACTTTGTCACATCTTTCGGATTGACTAGTGAGGAAATTTAAGACGGTTTGACTTCCTTCCCATTTCTCAGTGATATTCTTAGCATTCACAAGTTCTTTAGTCAATTCATTGACTTTGGTGAGAAGATGCATGTTCTTTTCTTTTTCCCTTTTGAGTTCATCATCCTTCTCAATTTCTATAGACAACCTTTTTTCAACTATGAAGTCATGAGTGTGAGCGTTGAGTTTAGACACAAGATATCCAATTTTTTCTTTAGACTCCTCATACATAGATGTCATTTCATCAAGACGTTTGTTTAGATCAACGAATTCTTCGGATCTTTGGTGAAGATTAGATTTAGAAGTGCTACATTCGGGCATACCCTTTTGAAAGAAGGTAAGCCTTTCGTGAAGAACTCCTATTTCTTTCTTGAGATTACCTACGTCACCCTTTAGACGCTCGTTTTCATTGACCAAACATTTGACGTTTTCATTTGACTTGTCTAAGTCTTTGTTGGAAGCAACAGTTTCAGACACTGTTTCTCTCAAGTCTACTATCTCAACCACAAGGTCATACACTTCATTTTCAAGAGCATCTTTGTCCTTCAAAAGGTCATCACGTTCCTTGGTTAGCGAGGAGACTTGCATCACCAAGGTGGTGGTGACATTTTCAAGGTCAGAGACGTCTGTGGGGGTCATCTTAAGACGCTCTAGTTCCTTAGTCAAATGTTTGTTCAATTTGTTGACTCTTTTTACTTCATCATAAGCCTCAGAGGTGACAGTGACGCTGTCTGTTGCTTTTAGTTCATTCTTAAGGTTAAAGTTTTCTTGAGCAATTTCTTCAATTTCATTTTTCATGACATCAAGTTTATCATTTTAAAACCGACACTTATCAAAAAGTTGGTCAAGAAGCTTACATACTTTTTCTTTGGAGTAAGTTCTAGCCTTGGCCTTTAGATGATTTACCTCATTGTCGGAATCGGATTCGGAGTCATCGGGATTAGCCATGAGGCATCTAAGGTGTTCAATTTTTGAAGTTTTTGAGACTTTGTCCTTGAGATGACTTGTAAGACACATTTTGGCCTCTAGTTCCTCATCTTCCTCGGAGTCGGACATTCCCCAAATAGCACTCATGACTTTATGTTTGTAGTCCTTTTTAACTTTATCTCGTTTTTCCTTAGATTTGATTTCATCCCACTTGGGACATTCTTTAATTTGGTGAGTTTTATCACCACACTTAAAGCATCCCACGGTGGAATTAGGTCGTTTCTTAGGAAAGCGTTTTTTCGAGTAATTATTTTTGAACCTTTTATGTCCTTGACCATTGACTAACCCGGCTAGATTCCTTGAGAACATAGCAAACTCGTCTTCCTCCTCATCTTCTCCATCACTTAGAGAGGACGTGAGAGCGAGACTCTTTCCCTTTGAGGACTCACTAGAATGCTTGTCGAGATTGAACTCGTGAGCCATTAGTGATCCCATTAGTTCATGAAGAGATAGGGTTGACAAATCTTTGGCTTCCTCTATGGCGGTAACTTTGGGTTGCCACTTAGAGGTTAGACTACGAAAGATTTTCCGAATGATGTCCTCGGACTCGAAATTCCTTCCTAGACTCTTTAGCTCATTAATAATACAAGAAAAACGTGAAGAAAAGCTATTTATGGACTCGTCCTTTGACATTCTAAACATCTCATATTGTTGCATGAGAAGGTCAATACGGTGTTTTCTAACTTGGGAAGTCCCCTCATAAGCAAGTACAAGAGAATCCCAAATAGATTTTGCCGTAGGACATCCAGAGATTCGACTAACTTCCCCCTCACCAACACAACGTTGAAGAATCGACATTGCTTTGGAGTTCTTTTCGGCAAGTTTGAAATCATTTTCATTGTAATCTTTTTCCTCTTTGGTTTTGGTGAAACCGTTTAGCATGTCGGTTTCCTCACTAACAAGAGGTCCATTTTGGATGATGGTCCAACATTGATAGTCAATACTTTTGATGTAATGTTCCATTTTGAGTTTCCACCATCCAAAATTCGCACCGGTAAAGACCGGGATCTTGGAGTGTTTCTCGGAATCCATTACCCAAGAATCAAACTCTAAGGGCAATTAGCCTTGATCAAGAACACGAGGCTCTGATACCAATTGAAGAGTTTATGGATTCAAGTACCTAAGAGGGAGAGGAGTGAATTAGGTACTATTTAAAAAAATTCAACTTAAACTTTATTGAATTAAAGTAAGTTGTTTGATGATGTGGGAGATAAGTGAATATATCGATTAATATTGAAGGATTAAACGAGTATTAAAAATGTAAACTTGCTAAAGCCTGAAGATAACAATGGTTCTGACTGTTGCTATTCGTCTTAGCGTATGAAGTACAGGCTACAGACCAAATGTGACAGTATATAGAACTGTTACTCAAGAGTAAAGCAAATGACAAAAACTTAACAAAGTAAAGCAGCGGAATAAAAGTAAACGGAGATCAAACAAGAGATTTTTGAATTGGTTCAGCAAGAACTCAAGTGCCTAGGCCCAATCTACTTTTTATTGATTATTTTAGTGATCTACTCCGATTACTAAAAACCCGTACAATAAAAAGACCAACAACCTACTCCGGTTGCGACACGAGTTCAAGGACTACTCCGTCCTAGAACTCTACACTCTAACTTAGAACGTTTATAAGGATCAAGTTTCCACGGACTGATTCTTAACAAGAATTGATATGGACAACTTACAAGATCAAACGGTTCATAAGTGAGAGAGTGTAATACTTAAAGCAACAGTTATTATGACTGTAACACTTGAAAACTTTGAAAGCTTTGCAAAATATTAAAATGATTTTGAAATTTGAAAACAATTTTGCAAACTCAATTAAATTCTCAGAAAAGTCTTGAGGAAGAAGTGAGAAGAGACACTCCTTTTATAGAGAGGGTAAGCAAGGGAGGCAAGCTAGGGTTTTGAAAAACAAAAGTCTTCACATTTGATGAAGACTAACTCTTTCCCAAACTTGCACAAAAGAAGGTACTCTTTTAAAAGGCAAAAGAAGAAAAGAAGGTTTGTAATTATCCAAAATAAGCCTTTGATTTTTCAGAAAACAAAGAGTGAAAAACAAGTCACAATATGACAAGCTTAAACAAAAATGGCAAAATGCAAACTTTGTTTTATAAAAGACCAAGGAGACAAATTGGCACAAAGAAGGAAACAATTTGAATTGATAATTAGCTAAACTTTTTTTCTAGAAACACAGCTCTTAAAAAGAAATCTGAAAGTCATCATTTAAATCCAAGTCATTTAAAAAGATAAAAAGGATTTTTGAAAGATGAAATCGAGTTTCAAGTGTTACAGACCATGGTAACAGTCCAGGCTATTGTTACTTGCAAGAGTAACAGTAGTCTTGACTGTTGTTATTGCTTTTAAATACTCTACTCCCTAACTTGCACATTAGATAACACAAATGATTCTAAATCTTTGGGTGATCAATCATTCAACACATCTTAATCTAAGCTTAAGTTGTTCATAAAACCTGAAAAAGTAAACTAAGAGAACACACATTAAATGAGCATGTTGTCATCCATCAACGGAACCCAACAATCTCCTATCTCCATTTCTAACAACTTCTTGTTTTACACTCCCGGGGAAGTAGCAAATAAACCCCAAACGTTTGCCCATATGTGCATTTTAGCCCCATCTCTTTCTTTAAGTGCAAATTCACCCCATTAGTTATCATTTATGTGCAATTAAACCCAACACACGATTTTCATGTCAATTTCTCGCCGGAGAAAATTGACATAGCGCCGGAAATATGATTAGGACTAGGTTAACTAATTTTAAAAAAAATTATGATTTTTATATTGTAAGCTGGCAAAGTCGTTTATTTTCTTTACAACAATCTAGGTATTTCCATCCATTCTTGCGCCCGTTTATCTACTCTACACTTATCATTATTTCATTTCATCAGTAGCTCAATTCCAGAATAATTCCTTTCTAGCAGCTATGTTTACCCACAAGTCAAAAGGTAATTTTCTTGTGATAAATAACTACTAAAAAAAACTCAACTTAGCTTTTCCCCAATTTTGTTTTGGAATTTCCTTTGGTACTAGGGGCAAACTTTCAATTACCAGATAGGGATGGACTTATGGGAATTTGTTTGTAGACTGAAGAAAAATTGAGGTGCAAATGGAGAGATCATTAATTTGTTAAGAATTTGGCAGAGAGAGGGAGTTGGGAAATTGGGAGGGAGTGACTTGGATTAGATAGACATGTAAAATGATGTAAAATTGAAATATACGACAATAGGTGGTGAGTAATTAAGTTTTTTTTTTTAATTATCTTACCTAAGCCAATTCACTTGATCCTAGTCATATTTCGGATGCCATGTCACTCTTCTCCGGCTATAAATTGATATGAAAATATTATGTTAGGCTTAATTGCACATAAATGATAACTAATGGGGTGAATTTGCACTTAAAAAAGAGATGGGGCTAAAATGCACATATGGGCAAACGTTTGGGGCTTATTTGCCACTTCCCCTTTACACTCCTCCCTCTCTTCTTAGCTTCTCTAAATTACGTCTTTTCAACAACTTCTCTTCTCCTCTTCCTCCTTCCGCTCTCCGGATTCATTCTCCTATTTCTCAGGTTCCTCAACTTGTCTCTCCTTCTATTTTTCTTCTTATTCTTATTCCTATTAATTGAATTCATTTTTTTGATTTCTTTTATTCATTGCGCAGGATAATATGAGTTTGCCCGAAATTTAATAAGCTATTACACGAGGAATAGCCACCCTAAGAATATCCTCGCCAAGGATGGATGGCAACTCAGCTGATTTGCTAGCCAGTCCGCGGCTTTGTTAGCTTCTCTATAAACAATAATTATTGTGTAAAACTGTTTTATACGATTGTTATCGTAAAACCATGTGTTATAGCCCCCTCTCTTTCCCTCACAAATGATCAAGACGGAGGATTTTATTTTTAATCAAGGGGAATACAATTCATCAATTAACCTAGAAAAAGTTGTTGCGCTTAATTACAGACGGAATTCATGGTGGATATGAAGTGTGAAGGATGTGTAAATTCTGTCACCAATAAATTAGAGACGGTCCAAGGTATTCTATTAATTAATCAACTTCAATTACGCATGGTTTCTCAATAAATGCATATGGTGATCTAACAAGAGGTCCAGCCAGTACTGGGAAAATGTACAGTCCGCCAATCCAAGGCAGTGAAACTGAGGTATTCTCCCCTTGTTCAAATAAGATTGATCGCCATTTCATTTAGTCTTGTTCAAATTAATGGCTTTCTATACTTGTGATAATTCTGTGTTTAACCTTGATCAAAGTAATCAAATTGAACCTGCCAGAAAAAGTAATCAAATTAAAAGGCTGCCAAATGAGATTGCAAGATTTCAATCATATATAGATGGACATTTAGGATATTACCCTTTTTATGTTCAGATGAGCTAGAATTGCAGTTAAAAAGTTGTCCATCCTCTTAGGGTTGATTTGGTCGTCTATGGCGTGGCAGTTAAATTGGAATAGATTCTTGAGGGAGATTTATTAGTGGACGGAACACTGCAGACTATTTGAGCAATTGAGCTCAACTCTGCAACTGAAGTTTCTCTTTTGCAAACTCAATTGCAGCATAATCCTCTTAGGGTTTATGATTGTTTTTTAGTGGTTTAAAGTCCAGAGAAATATAAGCCAAAGTTCTGAAATTTTCAGTAGCAAAAACAATGAATACCAAGGAGAATTTGTTGTTTTTGTGAGGAATTTTCTTATTATTAACGAGAACATTAAAGGCATGAAATTAACTAAGTACTCCAGGAAGGTACGAAATTAACTAATTACTCCACGAAGGTACGAAATTAACCAAATACTCCACGAAGGTATAAACAAGGATAATAAT
This sequence comes from Silene latifolia, assembly GCF_048544455.1. Taxonomy (NCBI): domain Eukaryota; kingdom Viridiplantae; phylum Streptophyta; class Magnoliopsida; order Caryophyllales; family Caryophyllaceae; genus Silene; species Silene latifolia. The sequence continues at coordinate 110,003,769 of NC_133529.1, read as the reverse complement.
CTTCCTACGTAATTTTCGATTAAGGAGAATAGCTCTCTTATGGTTAAAGAAAGACAGCTTCTTTCCACTTTGTAGAGTTTGATATGCTTCTCTTGATATGCAAACTAATTGGTTGGATTTTCGATCAAAGAGTTGAAGCTTGGAATGGCTTTCCGCATTATCTCCAGTAGAGCCACTCATTAATAGAGCTTCTCCTCCGATGCAGATTATTGTAATTGTTGTTTTCGGAGAAGTTCAGAGCTGCTGTCCAATCAGAATCCACAGAGGCTGAACTAATCTTTGATTCTGTCGAAACTCTTCAGTGATCAAAAGCTCCGTTGATTGCATCGTTAATTTCAGTCATCGTCGGCCATTTTCCTGTTCAATTGAATGAGAGATTGATTTGGTGGTTTTTTGCAATTTTTTAGGGTTCTCCGTGATTTGGGGGATTTGTATAAATGATGAAGCGACTATTTGGAGTTGTTACAATCTACCTGCAAAGTTGCACTCCAGCTCTTCATCTGTATCCCCCCTTGTTGGAGCAGAGTTTGTGATGGAGGTATGATTGAATTATGTTTGTCTCAAAAACGACCTATTTGAAAGGGAGTGTTCTGCAAAATGACGACAACTCATCTTCGATATGCAGTTGGTAGTAAGTCTCAACATTCTAAATCACTGAGTTTATTTTCATCACTGTCAACTTGTATTTTAAACTTATAGAATCATAGATCATAGAATGGAGGTCCTCCATACTTTGGGTTTGTTTGAGTTTGGTAAGCAACTTTAACCTAAGCACCAACCTACTTTACTTGTCATTTCTTTCTTCAATGTCTTATACACTCTGGTTGCTGAGAAATAAGTAACAAGCTTGGCTACAATGTTAGTAAAGGAACATTCATTTCTCTTGTTTACATTTATATTATATTATGCACCTCTTCTTGCTCTCTCTTTCACTTCACTTCTTCACTTTCTCTGATAAACACTGACTTCCCTTAGCTTTCTTCTTTACTCCTCTGAATAATGAAGCCGCCTCCTCCACCTGAGGAATTTGCCCTAAAGGAGACTTCTCCCGCCATAGCCGGGGCAGGGGTTGCAGGGCAGAGGCTCTCCTCCACCTATGATCTTGTGGAGCAAATGCAGTACCTCTATGTCCGGGTTGTCAAAGCCAAGGAATTACCTAGCAAGGACGTAACCGGCAGTTGTGACCCTTGTGTGGAAGTCAAACTAGGGAACTACAAAGGAACCACAAAGCAGTTTGAAAAGAACACCAAACCTGAGTGGAATCAAGCGTTTGCTTTCTCAAACGAGCGTATCCAAGCTTCCATTGTGGAGATTTTTGTCAAGGATAAGGATAATTTCATGGGAAGAGTAATATTCGACCTTAATGAGATCCCCAAAAGGGTCCCACCAGACAGCCCTCTTGCCCCACAGTGGTATAGGCTTGAGGACCACAAGGGTATGAAGTTGAAAGGAGAGCTCATGTTGGCTGTCTGGATGGGGACTCAAGCCGATGAGGCCTTTCCCGAGGCTTGGCATTCTGATGCAGCTTCTGTTAGTGGTGATGCTGTGGGTAAAATCCGGTCCAAAGTTTACCTTTCACCTAAGCTTTGGTATGTTAGGGTTAACGTGATTGAAGTTCAGGATTTGGTGCCTCATGATAAGACTCGTTTTCCTCAAGTCTATGTCAAGGCAATGCTTGGAAATCAGGGTTTCCGGACCAAAACCTGCCAAGCTAAGACATTGAATCCAATGTGGAACGAGGACTTGCTTTTTGTAGTTGCTGAACCCTTTGAAGAACCCTTGTTATTGAGTGTCGAAGACAGGGTTGGGCCAGGAAAGGATGATTCTTTAGGTGTCTGTATGATCCCCTTGCAAAATTTGCAGAGGAGGTGGGATCATAAGCCTGTGAATACCCGTTGGTATAATCTCGAAAAGCATATAATCGTTGATGGGGAAAAGAAAGAGATCAAGTTATTTGCAACCAAGATCCATCTAAGGATATGTTTAGACGGTGGATATCATGTGTTGGATGAATCGACCCATTATAGCAGCGATTTGAGGCCAACTGCCAAACAGATGTGGAAGCCGAGCATTGGAGTTTTGGAACTTGGGGTTTTAAGTGCTCATGGACTGATGCCAATGAAAAGCAAAGACGGACGAGGGACAACTGATGCTTACTGTGTGGCCAAATACGGGCAGAAGTGGGTTCGAACAAGAACCATCATTGATAGCTTCAGCCCAAAATGGAATGAACAATATACTTGGGAAGTTTTCGACCCTTGTACAGTCATCACAGTCGGAGTTTTCGATAACTGTCATTTGCACGACAACAATGGCATGAGAGATTCACGGATCGGTAAAGTCAGAGTCCGACTCTCAACCCTTGAAGCTGATCGAGTTTACACACACTCGTATCCTCTCATAGTCTTGCACCCTTCAGGAGTAAAGAAGATGGGAGAAGTAGAATTAGCCGTCAGATTCAGCTGTTCATCGTGGATAAATATGCTTCATATGTATTCACAGCCTCTTCTGCCCAAAATGCATTACATTCACCCATTGTCTGTCATGCAGCTTGATAGCTTACGACACCAAGCAACTCAAATTGTGTCGACGAGATTAAGCAGGGCAGAACCTCCATTGAGAAAAGAGGTTGTCGAATACATGTTAGACGTGGATTCTCACATCTGGAGTATGAGAAGGAGCAAAGCAAATTTCTTCAGGATCATGAACGTCTTAAGTGGGATGATTGCAGTTGGAAGATGGTTTGATCAGATTTTCAATTGGAAGAATCCTATCACAACTGTCCTTATTCACATCCTCTTTATTATTCTTGTAGTATACCCAGACCTGATTTTGCCCACCATCTTCCTTTACTTGTTCTTAATAGGAATTTGGCACCATCGGTGGAGGCCTAGGCACCCGCCCCATATGGACACCCGTCTATCACATGCTGATGTGGCGCACCATGATGAGCTGGACGAAGAATTCGACACTTTCCCAACTTCTCGAGGAAATGATTTCATTAGGATGAGGTACGACCGCCTGAGAAGCATTGCAGGGAGAATTCAGACGGTTGTAGGAGATTTGGCTATTCAAGGAGAGAGGTTCCATTCGTTGCTCAGCTGGCGAGATCCGAGAGCCACTGCATTGTTTGTGACATTCTGTTTGGTAGCCGCCATTGTCTTGTATGTTACCCCATTTAAAGTGGTGGCCCTTTTTTACGGCATTTATGTGCTGAGACACCCTAGGTTCCGCCAGAGGCTTCCTTCAGTCCCAATTAACTTTTTTAGGAGGCTACCTGCTACAACTGACAGTATGCTGTAAGTGGTCATCTTCTGTTGAATTAGACTGAGTGAGTTAATCGTTTGATTTCTGTAATGTAGTTGCTATTATTTATTACTTTAGTTAATGGGTAATCAATGTATGTCTCGAGACTTTAGCCTGTGGTTCTTACAATTCCGTAATTGATAGTACTAGTAGATTTTACTGAGTATCAAGATTAGTGATTACTTAGTCATGGTGTATACAATAGTTAAAAACTTAAAATTGCATTGCTATAATATTGATGGAGTTTAAATTAGGATGGAGCGAGGAAGTAATCTTTTGTGGTAGTTTTCTAGCTAAATGGATTGTAAAGGCAAATTCTCATGTCCTTAATGTTACTGTATGTGGTTACAACTTTTTACCATTGGTAAAATAAATAATAAGTTAGATTTTTTTCTTTTTTGACGTGTTGGACATATACGAAACGAGTTGTACGGTGCGTTCTAACTTGTTTAAGAGAGTTCTAAATATCCGTCGGTAATTTTAAGGGGAACTGGTCCCACTTTGAAAGTTTTGGCGAAAAATCTTACTCGTCTACAAAAAGATCGTCGAAAACTATTGATACTGAAAGCTACCGTCCAAGGTTTTTTAGTCGATCGGGGCCCGAAATAAAATATCTTAAAATTCGTCTCACAATCACTCGGCCATGATGTGTCCTAAGGTTGTAGAAAGGCATATGGTTTGAAATAAAAACTACTTTCCAAATCACATTAAAATTAGACGAAACAAGTTGTATACTGCATCATTCTAAGCTGTTTCAGAGGGTTCTGAACATGCACTAATAAGTTTCAAGGCATATTCCACCTAAATCCCCTTACGGACAAGGTTTCAAGTCTCACAAGTGTCAGAAGATTGGCCAAAACTACCGATTTAGTTTACCGGGGAAGTGGTAAACTAGCCTCTTAAGTTTGCATCAATGTGAGAATAACCCCCTTAACTTTATTTTGGTGTAAATAACCCCCATAACTTTGCTCTAAAGTGAAATCAAGCATCTTTCTACTTTTCCGGTCAAAATTTCGCCGGATTGCCAATTTCTCACCATTATCTCATATGTTCTACATATTACGTATAATTTTCACCCTTTCTACTCTATATATTATACAAATGCATGTATTGCAAGATTTATACACCTTATTTTAGCACATTTTCCAACAATTCATATATCCTACCACTCTTACCTCTGACTTTTTCTCTCCCTGACGTCTTGTCTATCACCTAGAACACTCAACACCAACATTATTACTTCTTTTTTCCTTTTCTCAACTTTGCCAAATAAATAAATTTATTCTTAAAGAAGCGAGCGAGGAGAGTTCCATTGTTGACGATGATTCAGAGATTTAAACTAAATGATATCATGGCATTCTATTCTCAAAGAGGCGATAACAATCTCAGGTTTCCTTGTTTTCTCCGAGCCAGTTGTTTACGGACGTAGCAATTTAATTTTGTAAAAGTTGCACCCAAATTTCAGTGTTAAATTATGAGCAATTATACGTAATATTGGTGAGATATTGGTGAGAAATTAACAATTCGGCGAGATTTTGACCGGAAAAGTGAAAAGGGCTTGATTTCACTTTATTACAAAGTTATGGGGGTTGTTTACACCAAAATAAGGGGGTTATTCTCACATTGATGCAAACTTAAGGGGCTAGTTTACCACTTTCCCGATTTACCATTATTATCCATGGTTTTCGGGTTGACTATGGTCACAGAATTCAAGGCCCCAAAATTCGAACCAAAGTTACTCTATAGCATATAAAAATGTTCCAAGGTTGTAGTAGAGACATATGATTTAAAATAGAGACAATTAACAGCCTTATAAATATTTTTTGAATCGCGTGAGTTTCAATCAAAAATCTCATTCGTGTCGGACGGCATTTTGCTTTGGTAACCTATTTCTCTCAATTAAAATGCTAATGTCACAAATTCCAAGTCTCTCTCACAAAAGTGATTGGGAACACATGAGTTTAAATAGAGAGAGTATATATTACGGTACAAATTCCCTTACTACTAAGAGAATAAAAATTCTCTTAGTTTTTCCTCCAAAAAGCATATAACTATATAAGGTAACAAGTAAAAAAAATCATTGCATTATTATTTTTTCAATTAATATATTTTTATAAGGATTATTTCATGGGAATAATCCCACTTATGGCCCCTCTGCAAATAACACTTCATCCTATTTGTAATTTGAATTAAATCCATCCTATTCACTAATCTATCCATAACACTCTCATGCGACCGGAAACCTGAAGAACAGGTCACCCGTGTTATTTTATAGAATTGAAGCGTGTTCAACAATCTTTAAACACACCAAACACTCCCTCTCTTAACTAAAAAGCCATCAGCCATGGTAGCTTGAAGTACGAATTACGAAATTGATTAGCTACGTCTCCATATAATTCGCTCTCTCCACCCATCAATTCGTACCCATCTCAAGCCACCATAAAATTTGCCCCTTCACCCATCAATTCGTGAACCAAGCACCATCACGACATTCATCACCATCACCGAATCCACCACCGCACCAACCAGGTGTTACCTCTATTCGCGCCACCACCACCACCTGCAACAACGGCATCAACGCCAGGTATCTCCACCAATTCGACTCACCTGCTCCTTCGTGGACAAATCTGAGCATCATTATAGCTACCTTAAGCCGTCACATCACCTCCACATTTGTTCTCAGTTCGAGCACCGTGCTCGCATCAACCAGCCACAAGAGCAGCGTCATTGAACTGAATCGGAGCACCACCATGACTCACCTTCGTCGTGCCGAAAGCAACTCAATTTGAAATAAGTCACATGGATTCCGCTACAATTCAATTTAACATACCAATTTGAATTAATTAAGATTTTCTAAAATTCAATTAACATAAGAAGAATAAGGGAGAAGCAAAATCAAAAGGGAAGTGGAAAATAAAAAACGGAATAAGAAGAATAAGGGCGAAAGAGAGTCAAAAGAACAAAAATAGAACACAAATGTTGAAGAAAGATGGAGGAGATGTGAAAAAATGGCAGAAATCAGTCGAAAATAGTTATATAAGGAGGAGGGAGATTGTAACCTAAAGTTACCGGTCATGATATTAAGTGAGTTCGTTACGGAAAGATTAGTGAATAGGATGGATTTAATTCAAATTACTGATAGGTTAGAGTGTTATTTGCAGGGGGGCCATAGGTGGGATTATTCCCATGAAATAATCCTTTTTATAATTAAACTCTAATCTTTTTAATTAAAATTCATATTTATGACTTTCATTAAAATCCATAATAATTTATAATGCAATCATTTATCCATAGCTATTAGTTTCATGCAATGATATAGCATTATAGAGTTAATTTTTATAGTAAAGTAAAAATGGTTTAAGACAAAATAACTTAACTTAAAATGTCTTTTGATGGTAATAAACTTTTCTTTTCCACCTCTTACTAAAATTATATTAGCATTATAATTGTATACCATAAAAATTCGTACCTGCGATAAACAATAAAGAGGAACAAAATAATATGGAAAACAAAAGTTTTATGCGATAAACAATAAAGAGGAACAAAATAATATGGAAAACAAAAGTTTTATTATTGAAAGATTGAAGGTTACAATTTTCGTAACTCTCTTGATTCCATCTCTAAGGGATTTAGGGTTTTGATAGGGCTACGAGGGTCTTATTGACTTAATCTCGTAGGGAGGAAAGATGGGGTCTTTTTGTGACTTATTCCATCCTACCTACAATTTGGTAGTAGGAAGACGGACGGGGTCGTTTGAGACTTAATCCATGCTCTCCTCTAAACCCTAAAGATGGAGTTGTATTTATAGTAGAGTGGCTTTGAGGGCAAGATAAAGATTTCTAAATATCTAAGATATTATCACAATACTTATTGATAATTATTTAATACTAAAGATTTTGTTAAAATAAATAGATACCAAAATATAAAATTTCGGTGTCTACAATAACATTAAAGGTACAGTTAATTTGTGCAATTAATTTAATGAGAATGTCTCTTTATAAAACAAAACTAAAAAATATCGTGCTGTAGCACGGGGATCTACACTAGTTATATAACAAGACTATTTTACATTATAGGACGACAGTAAGTGGATTATAAATCTGATGTACTACATCAAATGATATAGTTTTTGAGCATTAAGATAAAGTTTTTGAGTTTTGTTTTAAAAATTATGAGTTTTATTAGAAAGTTTTTGAGTTCATTCTTTTCAACATAAAATTAAAAAAATTTCAATATAACTAAAAAACATTACATATAAGCTCAGAAAAATGAGTTTTGAGTTAAAAAAAAACTAACATGTAATTTTTAAATTTTATAAAGCTCGAAAAAAATACACAAAAACTCAAATATATATGGAGTTTGATATAATACGTATAATCCTTTTTCTCATAAGACGAGCATAGTTAGTTCAGGATACACGACAGACCCTTTAAAAAAAATAAAATAAAATAAGGTAAAACTGTCGCCCGAAGTCCGAACTTGACTTTTGACATTGTGTGTATAGGTAAAGCATTGTGAAAGAAGAAGAAAAAAAAAAATGCCGATAAGCAGCAGAGGCATAGCTGCGACTGCTCTACCTACTACTGCTTTCATCCCATCTTGTGTCTATTCGTCTTCTTCTTCTTTTTCTTCTTCGTCATCATCATCCCCTATCTCCATTTCTAACAACTTCCTGTTTTACTCTCCTCCTTCTCTTCTTAGCTTTTCTAAATTACGTCTTTTCAACAACTTCTCTTCTCTTCCTCCTTCCGCTCTCCGGATTCATTCTCCTATTTCTCAGGTTCCTCAACTTGTCTCTCCTTTTACTTTTCTTGTTATTGTTATTCATATTAATTAATTTCATTTTTTTGATTTCTTTTATTTATTTTCGCAGGATAATATGAGTTTGCCCGAATTAGTGGTACGTCTTCCCAATTATATAAACAATAATTCCTTTTTTATTTTCTTTTTTGGTGCAAATGAGGGGCGAACCCGAAATTTAATAAGCTATTACATTACACGAGGAATAGCCACCCCTAGAATATCCTCGCGAAGGATGGATCTTAACTCAGCTGATGGATAATCAACAATCGATTCCACTCCTTGATTTGCTAGCCAGTCCGCGGCTTTTTTAGCTTCTCTATAAACAATAATTCTTGTGTAAAACTGTTTTACCCGATTGTTATCGTAAAACCATGTGTTATAGCCCCCTCTCTTTCCCTCACAAATATGATCAAGACGGAGGGATTTTGTTTTTAATCAAGGGGATACAATTCATCAATTAACCTAGAAAAAGTTGTTGCGCTTAATTACAGACGGAATTCATGGTGGATATGAAGTGTGAAGGATGCGTAAATTCTGTCACCGATAAATTAGAGACGGTTCAAGGTATTCTATTAATTGATTAACTTCAATTACGCTTAGTTTTGTGGAGATGTCAGAGTCTCATATATTTGGGTGGAATGTGTACAGGAGTGAAGAGTATTGAAGCGGACTTGAGCAATCAAGTAGTTAGAATTCGAGGCTCTTCTCCTGTAAAAACCTTGGAAGAGGCTTTAGTGCAAACAGGTCTTACCGCTCGCCTTATTGGTCAAGGACTGCCTGATGGTTGGTTCCAAATTTTGACTATTTGTTTCTTTCTTTCTTCTAAGCTTATGAATTTCTGTATGATTTTTTATACTTATTTTGTTGTTAAACCTTAGAATCGGCTTAATGTTCAGCCTACTCGCATATGTGACTTACGTTCATATAGAAGTTGCTGGGATCCGAGAGAGGGAGGGAGGTCCAAATTTTCACATGCTTGTTACAAGAACATTTTATTGATGACGAGCATGGGGCAAATTGTGTCTGTTTGTGAAAGTTTGTGGTATTGGTTTTCTCAGTCATGACTTGCGTAAAATAAGGGATATGCTTCACAAATAGTAAAACATGTATTCTTAAAGTGTAAGTTCTTGGTATTTCATGGCTACCATTTGACCAATTGTATTATTTACAAGTGCTGTATGAAGCTGTGTCTTGGCTTAAAGGAACACCCAGCTATGGTCTTTTGTAGAACAAATACCTTCATGGAGTTATAAGCTGGGTCTGCACTGCTCTTAAACTGTAGCTTGCATGACATACGAGGTGTGGGGTGAATGCCCTACATCTTTGCAGTCCAAGTATTTATCGGGCCTTTGCATTTTAGCAGATACTCTTGCAGTTCTGCCCAAACAGTTACAAATTACAATGGCCATACCACAGCAAATTATCAAAATATTTGTACATACAATTTTGTCATGGAATAGTTAGGATAAAGATCTCATGCTAGTAATTGTAGTAAATCTCAGTTTGAATCTTTGATAGTTGATCAAAATCTGATCTTGGTTCTGCTGTATATGTTTTCGAGGTTTGAACTCTTGTCATTGCTTCAAATAAGAAGCTAGAACCAATTCTCCCACTTTACATTAATAATTTAGTTATTTGTCTTTTACTAGTATTTGTCATTTACTTCTTTGATTGTAGTTCTTCAGTGGCTAACCTGATGTATCGTCAGATTTTCTCGTATCTGCGGCTGTGGCTGAATTCAAAGGCCCTGATATATTTGGAGTTGTTCGATTAGCCCAGGCAAATATGGAATTAGCTAGAATTGAGGCCAATTTTAGCGGGTTGCCACCTGGAAAGCATGGTTTCTCAATAAATGAATATGGTGATTTGACAAGAGGTCCAGCCAGTACTGGGAAAATGTACAGTCCGCCAATCCAAGGCAGTGAAACTGAGGTATTCTCTTCTTGTTCAAATAAGATTGATCGCCATTTCATTTAGTCGTTCAAATTAATGGCTTTCTATATTTGTGGTAATTCTGTGTTTAACCATGATCAAAGTAACCAAATTCAACCTGCCAGAAAAAGTAATCAAATTAAAAGGCCGCCAAATGAGATTGCAAGATTTCAATCATATATAGATGGACATTTAGGATATTACCCTTTTTATGTTCAGATGAGCTAGAATTGCAGTTAAAAAGTTATCCATCCTCTTAGGGTTGATTTGGTCGTCTATGGCCTGGCAGTTAAATTGGAATAGATTCTTGAGGTGGATTTATTAGTGGACGGAACACTGCAGACTATTTGAGCAATTGAGCTCAACTCTGCAACTGAAGTTACTCTTTTGCAAACTCAATTGCAGCATAATCCTTAGGGTTTATGATTGTTTTTTAGTGGTTTAAAGTCCAGAGAAATATAAGCCAAAGTTCTGAAATTTTAAGTAGCAAAAACAATGAATACCAAGGAGAATTTGTTGTTTTTGTGAGGAATTTTCTTATTATTAACGAGAACATTAAAGGCACGAAATTAACTAAGTACTCCACGAAGGTACGAAATTAACTAATTACTCGACGAAGGTACGAAATTAACTAAGTACTCCACGAAGGTATAAACAAGGATAATAATATTCCTACTTAATCGATGCCAGAAAGGTCAAAGATTAAGGGACTCCAGGAAGGAATGACGGTTTTTGCACAAAACAAAGTCTTTTTCATTAATCAAAATCTACCGTCTTACAATGCATTTCATCCACCTTATGTAGAAGTTTACACGGGAACTTACCACCAACCCTAAAGATTTGGGTCTCCGTCTGTGTTTAACCCTAAAGTTTTTTAATATCTAATCAAAGTCGAAAACATAAGCCGGCATTATTGACATATATTCTCAATTTCACACAAACAAGCAACCCTTCTTTTTCTCTTCCCTAACTCTAAAAGAATACCCACAAACTCCACCGCCAACTAGCGACCAATACTCCACCAGGGACTTGCGGCCGGCAAATATATTGATCCGCGACCACCAACGGTCAAGCCCTTGTTGTGATTTAAAGGATATTTTACGCAATGCTCACAACGTTGGAATTTTAAGTGTGTAAATTTTAAATCCGTGAAACAAAATTTTGAAATCAGCAAACTCCCACTTTCTCATATGTGAATACGGTAGAAGATAAAAACATTTTAAATGGAACTACAAGGATGCATCTTTTACTTGGTTTGGCACTTCAGATATTTACCGGTGTAGTGTAAACATTATTACTCCTGACGTGTGAGTGTCTCTAAAGTATAAACAAATGAGTTTTTTTTTATGCCAAGTGCTTTATAAAAAAACTTATTATTAGGTTGCTGAAAGTTGGATATAGACCAACCAAAACCACCCTGATCCATCGCGTCTGGGTCTGAGTCTACTGATTTTAGACCCTTGCGGATATGGGTCGAGTCTGGGTCCCAGGTTGGTGTTTCGGATCTGTGTTTGGGTCCTAGTGGACCCGACCCATTGCCATCCCTTCTTGAGGTGAGTTGGGGATTGGTAATTTGCAGAAAGGAGTGTGCTTTTGAGCATTTCATGGTCCAAAAACAAGAGAAAAACATGGCTTTCATTCAACTACAATTGGGGACAAAATGGACCACCACAAAAAGGTGTCACCATGTACAACCATTTTGAGACGTGTATCCTTAGCCCAAAAGGAAATATTCCTCTCTTCCATTACCTTGCAGTATGATCCATATGAGACTAAGTGACATATTTTGGAGTCATGGTGAGAACAAGTGAAAGGGCAAGGTTACATGGTTTGGAATTCTGTTCGATTCGAATTCGGAGTTCCGAGTACGAAGTTCGCTGCCTATAGCTAACAGGGTTCATAAGAGTGCATAAACCGGGTTCGGAATTCGGATTTGAAAACCAATTAGAGTAAATAACAGAAGAAAATTCTACAACAATAGTAAAAACTTCAAGCAACTTAATCTTCCACATTCTAATTTCAAACAAAACAACAATAGTATTCTTCCAAAAATCAGAATTCCTACAGTACTACTACTACCCACATCTTAACTCCTCTAACCTAATTACCGAGTCATCTAAGTAAGCTCTCTCGGGATTGATATCCCATTTTTTGGATGAGCCTTGCTTGTAGGTAGCAATTAAGCGAGAAAGCAGCCGAATATTTGAGTGGATAAATACAAGCTTATCCGCTTGCGCTCCGTTGAGTCGGTTTCTCTTGGTATTGACTATATACGAATACGTGCTCCACACCCTCTCAGCCGATGAAAACTACTTATCGGTTGTGATAAAACTCTCAATGCTATTTCAGTCAACTTTGGAGTTTGTTAGCCGTATGTATTCCACCACGATATTGGATTCATGATGGCCGCATCCACCATCGCTTCACGTGACCCAAAAATGCCTTCTTTGGACTGAAATGCTGAAAGCTGTTGACGTAAAGCCGTACAATTGGGTCATTTTTGGGTCACGTGAAGCGATGGTGGATGCGGTCATCGTGAATCCAATATCGTGGTGGAATACATACGGCTCACAAACTCCAAAGTTGACTGCAATAGCCTTGAGAGTTTTATCACAACCGATAAGTAGTTCATCGGCAGCACGTATTCGTATATAATCAATACCAAGAGAAACCGGCTCAACGGAACGCGAGAGGATAAGCTTGTATTTATCCACTCAAATAGGCTGCTTTTTCGCTTAACTGCTAGCTACAAGCAAGGCTCATCCAAAAAAATGGGATTTCAATCCCGAGAGCGCTTACTTAGATGACTCGGTAATTAGGTTAGAGGAGTGAAGATGTGGGTAGTAGTACTATAGGAATTCTGATTTTTGGAAGAATACTATTGCAAGTTTTTGTTGTTTTGTTGGAAATTAGAATGTGGAAGATTAAGTTGCTTGAAGTTTTTACTATTGTTGTAGAATTTTCTTCTGTTATTTACTCTAATTGTTTTTCCAAATCCGAACCCGGTTTATGCACTCTTATGAACCCAGATCGCTATAGGCAGCTAACTTCGTACTCGAACTCCGAATTTGAATCGAACCGAATCCCGAACCACGTAACCTTGTGCTAGATTAGTTGAGATTATATATATGGTAAGATAGTCTAACAACAGGTTCCTTTTTAAATTTAGGGTTTAATTTCAAGTCTTGAGAACACACTGCATGTTCCTTAATAAAATACAAGTATTTTCCTTTTAGTATTACTTTTTTTAGGATCCTCCTCCTACTATTGTCTATGTGTCATGCTAGATTAGTTGAGATTATATATATCCTCTTTGGTAAGATAGTCTAACAATAGGCTATTTTTTAAGTTTACCCCTAGGTAAATGTCATTCCTGGTTCCGCCCCTGTATTAGCATAAACAATTCTGTTCTAAGAATGAACAATGTTAACAAAATGTCCCTATTCTTTGATTTCTGGTAAAGCTGTTAACCCATAAGGTGTAAGTTAACTGATCCATAGGATTATTTACCTTGTTATTCTTCTGTATATTTGAATCCTCAGCTCAAGTGAGTTAAATTGTTTAGTTATCTTCTTTACTAGTTTTTTTTTTCTATTAGCTCATTTACCAATTGCTTCCGCTAACTGCTCCTCAGTTTGCTAAAAACTAGCTTTGGTATCAGACTTGAGCTCTAATGATCTTCTATAATGATCTTTAGTGCTCTTCTTTACTTGCCTTGAATTTATAGGAATTATACGATCCTTTATCAACACGCCGTATTTATGCTTGAGCTAGTTAGCTAGTTTTTGCCTATTCTGTAATGATAACCAACATTTATGCATTCGGGACAGCCACTTGGTGACCTGGGAACACTAGAGGCAGATGAGACAGGAGAAGCTTATTATTCAGGAAGCAAGAAGATGCTCAAGATTGTTGATCTGATCGGACGGGCCATTGTATTGTATGGAAGCGACGACAAATCAGATTCCGGTCTGGCAGCTGCTGTAATTGCTCGGAGTGCGGGAGTAGGCGAGAACTATAAGAAGCTATGCACGTGTGATGGAACCACTATATGGGAGGCCAAACCTGATTTTGTGGCTAGCAAAGTATGATATTCGTCTTTTTACAGCATACCTATACCTTGTTAAATTGTATGGTTTGTGCATTCTGCAGTTATATGGATTTTGAAGAGAACATATTTTGAATAAGCTGTTGAGCGATTGTGCCGTTTTCCTTTAGATTTTTAAATATACCTCTTTCAACTGCAAACTGTTTGCAAGTTTGATGAGTAATATGGAGCTGATGTAATGGAAATTTGTAACTGAACTCTCTGTATTAGATGTATAATCAAGAGTTGATCTTTCAAAGGGAAAGTACTGAAGTTCATAATTTTACATGGTTAAGTTCTTTACCGGCTGTGACTGAAAAAGGTAAAACATGAAACCTGATAGGCGGGAGATTCTCGATATCTGAGGCAGTATTCTCGGGATCGTTTAGGATTGCTTTTGTACTTGGTTAAATAGCATACACAACAACAATATCAGAGCCTTAATCCCAAAATGATTTGGGGTCGGCTGACATGAATCATCTTTTAGAACCGTCCAAGGGTGAACGCACATCTCAAAATGCGAAAAAAATATAAAAAAAAAATAATTGAAAAACAAAAGGGGAGTGACACATAATACAAAAGCCCGGTAAACTTATATAGGTTTTAAAATAGAAATCCGGATTTCTTTTATAAAAACTTAGAATTTAAATCGGGAATAAAAATTAAAACGATTTTGAAAACTGAAGTAAAACTTAAGGTTCTGTAATTAAAAGTGAACCAAGTATTAATATATAAGAAAATTATTAAAAAGGTGTAATAAATCTGAAAAGAACAAATAAATTTTTAAAAATTAAATAAAAACATTAAATATTTCAAATAACGTCAAATACTAAAAATCCACATGTATCATTGCCCTCCATTGTGCCTTATCCGTCACCATTCCCTCATCAAGCCCGAGAAATCTCATATCGTCAGCCATGTCTGTTTTGGTCTCCCTCTATCCCTAGCAACTGTTTCTGTTCCCCAGGTCTCCAGCCTCCTAACTGGTACGTCCATAGGTCTCCTTCTCACATGGCCAAACCATCTTAGTCGGTTTTCCATCATCTTGTCCTCTATTGGCCCCACTTTCACCTTTTCCCTAATCACCTCATTCCTTAATTGATCTTTCCTTGTATGGCCGCTCATCCACCTCAACATACGCATCTCCGCCACACTCATCTTTTGAATGTGACAATGTTTCACGGCCCAACACTCGAAGCCGTAAGTAAGGCAGGCCTAATCGCCGTGCGATAAAATTTTCCCTTTAATCCTTGAGGAATACCTTTATCGCATAAAAACCCTGTAGCACTTTTCCATTTCAACCATCCCGCTTTAATTCTGTGAGCCGCATCTCCATCTAACTCCCCATCTTTTTGAATAATAGATCTTAGATATCTAAAGAAATCTGACCCATCAACAACATTTCCAACGAAAATAACTCCTCACCTCTGTCGATCTCGACCTTACCACGTTACTGAACTGACACCTCAAATACTCGGTCTTACTCCTACTTAGCCTAAACCCACGAGTCTCCAAAGTATGCCTCCACAATTCCAACTTTCTCCCAACCCCCTCTTTCGTCTCATCAATCAACACAATATCATCCGCAAACATCGTACACCGAGGGATTCGTCCTGAATATCCCTTGTCAACTCATCCATAATTATAGCAAAGAGAAAAGGACTATGTGCTGAACCTTGATGCACCCCAATGATAATGGGAAAATCTTCCGTTCTCCCAACATCAGTACGAATACTTGCACTAGCCTCCTCATACATGTCATTTATGAGGTCAATATATTTTCGAGACACACCCTTTCTCGCCAAAGCCCACCAAAGTACTTCTCTCGGTACCCTATCATATGCCTTTTCCAAGTTAATAAAAATCATATGAAGGTCTTTCTTCTTGTCCCGATGGTGTTCCATTAACTGTCTCGTGATAAAAATCGCATCCATAGTCGATCTCCCAGGCATAATTCCAAATTGGTTATCCGAGATGTCTACACATTTCCTAAAACTTTGCTCGATTTATTATCCGCTCCCATAACTTCATCGTATGACTTATAAGTTTAAATCCCCGATAATTGACACTCTTGAATATCACCTTTATTCTTATACAAAGGGACAAGAGTGCTTCTCCTCCAAGCTGATGGCATCTTTTGCTCCTCCAAATCTTGTTGAACCCATTCAATTCCTTTCTCCCCTAAGCACCTCCAAACTTCAATGGGTATACCATCCGGCCCCTCTGCTTTCTTCGACCTCATCTTCGTTAACGCCTTTCTAACTTCACTCTTTTGTATTCTACGCACAAATTCCCGATTAACCATGCTTGGTGTTACTTGCACATCCCCAAAACCTTGCTCTTGATGTCCATTGAATAAAGTATCGAAGTAAGAACTCCATATAGCTTTTATTTCGTTATCCTGAACCAGAACCTTGTCGTCCATATCTTTCACACACCTAACTCTCCCAATATCCCTCGTCTTTCGGTCTCTTATGCGGGCCGGTTTATAGATATCCTTCTCTCCTTCTCTCGTGTCCAATCTGGCATACACTTCTTGGTTAACTTTTACCCTCGCATCACGCACTGCCTTTTTAGCGGCTTGTCTAGCCTCCTAGTACTTTTCAAAGTTCTCATCACTCATGCATTTCCCTAAAACCTTATAACATTCACACTTTGTCTTTATCGCTTGTCTCACCTCATCGTTCCACCAAAATGTGTCCTTACTTGATGGTCTATTTCCTTTATATTCCCCTAACACCTCTCGCCAAATCCTTTACGACATGCTCCAATTTATCCCACGTTGCATCTATATCTTTCTCCTTGCAATCCGACCAAATACCGCTACTTCCGACCTTATCCAAAAACGCTTGTTGATTTTCTCCTTGTAGCTTCCACCACTTGATTCGCGCCTCACCGATTACCTTTCTCTTCCTCAAGTCTCTCCTACCCCGAAAATCAAGCACCAATTGCCTATGCTGTGTTGCGGTACTTTCACCGGGTATGACCTTGCAAACGGTGTACTATTTCCTCCACACATTCCTTACCAAAAGGAAGTCAATTTGACTAGCATTTCCTCCACTCCTATAAGTCACCAGATGAGAATGCCTTTTCTCAAACCAAGTGTTCATTATACCCAAATCATATGGTAAAGCAAAATCTAATATGTCACTTCCTGCTTCATTTATCTCCCCGTAACCAAAACCCCCATGAATACTCTTGAAGCCAACTCGACTAGTACCTACATGCCCATTGAAGTCATCACCAATGATCAGTTTCTCTCCAATAGGGACTCGTTCTACAACCTCTTCCAGGACTTCCCAAAAGGCTCGTCGAAAAGAAGCATCCAATCCTACTTGAGGTGCGTAAGCACTTATGATAGTCATCACCTCATCCCCAACTACAAGCTTAATGCTCATAATCCTATCACTCTTTCTCGATACTTCTACCACATCATCGATATAATCTTTATTAATGACAATACCCACTCCATTACGACTTTTGTCCTTACCCGTGTACCAAAGCTTATAAGCCCAAGGCGCTACCACCCTTGCTTTATCTCCGACCCACTTTGCCTCTTGTAGACACATTATATGCACCCTCATCCTTTTCATAACCTCCCCTTCCTCAGCTAATCTCCCTGTCAAAGAGCCGATATTCCAAGTACCAAAACGTAACCTACTATCCTTCCTAAAGTCATGCCCTGATTTCTTTACCCGCTCTTGACCATGCTTCCTGGATCCAAACCCATTTGACACCACACCTATTTGACACCACACCCATACTTCGATGTGGTGCGCTACTTTCGGGCGACGACCTAACAACCCTTGCATATTTTTCACTACACCCAGGCCTAGATAATGTAACGCACCCTTGCCTATTTGACACCACCCCCAGGTGTAAAGATGGCGCATCGCTTTTGGGCGACGACCTAGCAACTCGCACATACTTTTCACTACACCCGGGTCTAAGAAGTGCAGTGTAACACCCCCATCTACCAAGGAGCCTTAACAAGACCTTCCCTAGAAGATAAGGGCGTTACCATCTCGGTTACCCGAGGTCACTAATAATCAAATGTCGATAGAAGAACGGTTATGTTATATTACAAGTGAAAACAAACAACTGATGATATAAAAGATACAACTTAAAACTACTATCAACTACGTGAAGCTATATCTGCCATGACTCGTGGTAGACTCATCCCTCCAAGCACCCAGCTATGATCCATATATCCACCTGCTCAGACCGACTGCTCACCATAGTGGATCACGGCAGACACAACAGAAACAGACAACACAATAAAACCACACAAGGTCAGCAACTGAGATAACATTTATGTAAAAGACACCACACACTACAAGAACACACACACACACACGCACACCACAGATTACCAATTGCAACCAGTAATCCACACCGCCAGTGGGGGACCGCAACCGTTCCCACCTAATCCCCGCTCATCTCATCCGAGCGATAACCCATGTTCCTTAATGTGCACATCCCCTCCCGTGGCGGATTCCATGGAGGTCTAATCAAGGGCGTGGAGTCGCTTGGTGAAGTCACTCCCGCAAGCGACTCCACTCAGCCGAGAGCGCACCTCGAGAACCACGGACAAACAAACACAATCAGCTGTACTACAAAAATCACCAACTTCTCTACCAACACAACATTAACAACTACCACAACCAATCACATTACTGACTATAAACCAACCAAACAGCATCAACAGACTCTCTAGACAATCAGCAGTACTGAGTAGGCGAACCTACCTTTAGCAAACCGCAGCGACTCCGCGTCCGACCAAAAGATACCAATCAACCATGAAAACCACCTATACAACCATCACAACTATCTGTTACTACCTTTATAAACATAATTGAAAACAAAGACGATAATTGATGACGACGACATACCTATAACACAGCAATCCGGCGTCAAGACCGCTACCCGACTCAAACCTCCCATCTCTAAGGTGTTCTCACTCACAAAGGCATCAAGGAGGTGAAACATGGTGAAGGAGAAGAGAGGTGACGACATTTAGGTTTAGGAAGAAGGTAGGAAAATGATTTGGCATTTCACGATTTACGATTTATAATTCCCCGCTGCAAACCCGTTACTCGATCGAGTAACCAACTTACTCGATCGAGTGACCTCTATTCGATCGAGCTCCCAAGCTACTCGATCGAGTAGCCTCAGCTAGATCGAGTAACACACAGACCAAAGCTCACATCGTCACAAGTCATTACTCGTAAGGTTTCCTAAGGTCAATATAGGTGTTTAAGGTCAGTCAACGTCGGTCAACGGGTCCCTAAAAGGACGGGTCTTACAGTCTTCCCCTCTTAAAAAGAACTTCGTCCCCGAAGTTTGACTCATCCTCCCCCGCGACACAAAGACCAAGGAACCGAGGTAACCACCACTGTTTATCCGACACAGGTCAACGCGATCGTTTAGAAATACCATCCCGCTATGCATGTTCATCAGCCATCATCATCATCTACCCTAGCACATATTACACAGCACGATTCCCCATCGAATCACCAAACACACATTGTACACAGGAATAACCAACTCGACTATTAATTGCACTCATCTCATGTTATTACTCAAACGTAAACCAACACAACTATCAGACTACTCCTTCATCAATTACTTGCCAACAACTATCGGTTACAAAACACTCAAAAACGACAGTCCTACTACTGATTCACAACAACGCATGCATCATTCATTCCACTCTATTACTTCCACCACACAACACAATTCTACTAAC
The DNA here is from genome assembly GCF_048544455.1 of Silene latifolia. Taxonomy (NCBI): domain Eukaryota; kingdom Viridiplantae; phylum Streptophyta; class Magnoliopsida; order Caryophyllales; family Caryophyllaceae; genus Silene; species Silene latifolia. The sequence goes on along the minus strand of NC_133529.1, from coordinate 109,983,892 downwards.
AACAACTCTACTATTTGCTACTAACATCCAACTTCATGACAACATAGTGAACAATTACTTGAAAACAAGATACAACAACATGTTATTCTATTCAACAATTATAAACTGCTACTCAATTGCACAACAACTACTACGAAATTACTCAAACAACCACTTTAAATACTATAAAATGTCATAAAAATACTATAAAATTGTCATAAAATGCTATAAAACTGCTATAATTTCGACATTTTCCCCGCGACATTACTCTTCCCCTCTTAAAAGGAACTTCGTCCCCGAAATTCACCAACAAAACAACTTTACGAAAACACAAGTCAACAAAATATTATTCCATACTGACATTACTAACAAACCATATTACGCATTTTGACTCATGTCGACGATGACACTTCCCTGACATTATATACACATGACTCATATATATGAAACTATTGGCAAAGTGAACCACACAATTAGGCATTCTATCCTCAACTATCAACCATGGCATCAATTACTTCATTATACCACCATACAATTTATGCAATAAGAATTATAACCATTACCTTTAACCAATATAATTTAGCATACGTAATTATATAACCACCACGGAAATTGTATAAATTACACTAATATGCACAATTGTATAACTACCGTTGAGACGGAACAATGATATAAGACATTCACAACAAGAGACATTATAACAAGAGCCACCACATGAAGATAGAAACAAATGTTTAAACGAAATAGGCATCCAACAGTGGCACTCGATCGAGCTTGCAAGGCACTCGATCGAGTTAACCTTACTCGATCGAGCTTACCAGGCACTCGATCGAGTATGTCAAGATCAGAATGCATCCATAATGTCACCCCTACAGTTACTCGATCGAGTGAGGGGCACTCGATCGAGTAGCCACAGGTCAAAATCCCCTAAGGCGTCACTTCATAAGTCCAAAGCAATATACACACGAGTCGGAAACGTATTCCCAACACCAATATCCTGCATAGAAAGTCTAAAAAGTATCTAAAATACGGCCTTATGGCCACCATACAAACCAGAGTCTAATAAAAGTGCCAAACAAAACAAGTATCAACAACTACAAGTCCATGTAACAAGATAGAAATGAAAAGGAGCATCATCACTCCATAGCCTGCTCATCCATCATCTCATCTCCACCTCCGCCTCCAGACGTGCCCGCTCCAGCTGTACCTGCACCTGTGACCTCACCCGCGCCAGAATCGACTCCCACTCGCCGCGGTGCCAAGCAACCGTAGGGGTAGCTCGTAGGCTCTCCCCAAGTAGACCGCTCCACGCCATAGGAATGGAAGACCCCGCTATCATCTTCAACGCCTCTCCACCACACCGGCTGGGCCGCCTCGGTCCCGATGCCCTGAACATAAGCCCTCTAATGGAGGTTCCGGAGTGTCAAGGTAGTGGACACCCTCTCCGTGAGCTCACTCACTCTCATCTCAGGGCTGAAGAAGGAATGGTAGCTGGGGAACTGAAACTGTGGAGGCACAGGCTGCTCTGGCTGGTCTCAACCATGCTCTCTCTCACCCGTCGCAGACCTCTCCCCACTCTAGGCTGTCTATCCTCGGGTCTAGCCTGATCCCTCTTCGTCGGCTCAGGCATCACCTCCAAAATATCAACATCAATGAGGTAAAACTGCCTACCAGGAACCTCCTCCTCATCATCAGAATCTACTGCCACCACTGCCGCCGGTAAAGGCTCGGTCACGGGTAGGTGCTCAGGGTCTGGTATCCTCATCCAACTCATCCCCTATACTCTCCACGTTAACCCACCATCCTCCAAAGTCCTCAACCATTTCTGGTCGAGAAAGTACTCACGGTCCAAGGTAGGCACCGTCGGGGTCAGAGGTGTATAGGCCGAGGAGGCCTCAAAAGTGGTAAGACGCTCCGCCAACCGTGTGGCAATGGCACAACAACTCAAGAAACGGGTGTCAGAAGAGGCCATCAAAGCTAGGCTAGCACACACTATGGCCGGGGCACTTAAAGAGACTCTCGGGGCTCGGGTGGGGTTAACGTACGCCGCAAGCAACATCACTTCATGTGAGTTAAGCTTACTCACATCTCTCCGCTCATAGAGTAAACATGTCAAATCACAAAGAAAGATCTTCAAAGTGACGTGTTGAACATCGTTTATCAACATGTTGCTAGAGGTGGGGGCGGGTTTGCCGGTAAAGCAAGGCATAAGACTACTGGCTCCACACTCAGTCGGGATGTCCCTAAGGGCTCTCTTCTATGGTCTAGCAAGGCCGAGGTGGGTGGAAAACATATCCATGGTCAGAAAGAAGCTAGTGTTCATGAGACAGAATTCGACGGTCTGTTCCTGTTAGAAATCTAGATCTCTATACTCAACATATTCATATTATGTAGTGATTTTAATTTAGTCATAAAATTAAAAGGTGATCTTATGCATGCAAACTATAAACAATTTAAAGAAGAAATCTTCATCTTACATTGGTATTTCGGTTTATATGGGCACAAGAGAGTTCTCCTTCTCTCTTGTTCTTGTGCTCTCCTTAATGGATGAACAAGGATCCAAGTATAGGATCCCTCCCAAAGTAAAATACCCAAGGTAAACTCTTAATCAAATTAATACTATGTATACTAGATTAATATTAATTTAGTGTAAAAATTGACCCAAAAATATTTGATTTTGGTCTCCTAAAAACCGGTTTTAAGAGAGAAGGTAGAGGAAGGTTTTTGTCTTTCTAAAAGTTCTTATTTTTAGATGATGAATGAATTAGCTAATACAATAAACTATCATGTAGTGCAAATGATAAAATATAAGGCAAAACCCTTGGTTTGGCTCCTATGAAAAACCGGGTAAGGGGAAGAGGAGGGAAGAAGAGAGAGCCAATGCATGCATGAGTTTGTCTTCACAATGACAACTAGGTTGCATGGCTAGTCTATTAGGGAAATGATTATGTTTTCCATTAACATAATCAACATAATATTAGCCTAATCCTCCTCTTAATTTCGGTACATATGTAAAATGGAATCCATTTTATTTTTGTCAATTTGTCAATATGTCACATGTCACATAAAATTGTTATGTATTTTTAACATATTAAAAATCAACGTATTAATAAAAATACGTCATATACAAAAATCGACTTAGTAATTCATAATTACTTGTACCAAAATATTTTACCAATTTATAAATCACAATAACTTGTATTTATTATAATTCATTCAATTTCAATTGTTTCCTTAAACAATAATTTCATCTAAGTAATGAAACAATTCGATTACTTAGACCGTATCTCATTTAATCAAATTTCAATGAGACACGTAAATATTACTTCCAAAATCGTCCGTCAATTTTAAATATTTTAATTGACCCGTATCGTCATACGATCAATTAAATGATCAATTAAGAGTGTTACCCTTTAGGTATGACCTAAGGGGATCAATCAAGTCACCACCGTCTCACGACAAGAATAATGTCAAACTCTAGTCAGCCAATCATTACCGATATGTGTGGACCAGTTGACAGTAAAATATTACTTCCCAATTGTATTCTTTATAATGAGACTTAAACATGTGATCATCATGATCAACAGTCGTGATCGCATTATTGTCGGAGGACACATATTCCAACAATCTCCCACTTGTCCTCGACAAGTGTGCGTCACCAATTCTCTTGTCCTATTACTATCTCCCACTCAATGCAAGGTGTCTTTCAGGTCGTACTTGCAAGTGATCATATCGAGAGTGGTTTCCTCGATCTGGAGAATAACTGATTGACCGGATTTATCCACCATGGATTCATTCCGAGCGTGGCCACGCATTTCCAGTTCATTACTCCTCGAGTGGCCCTGAGATATTGTTATAACCCTGACAAGGGGTGGACAATTCCTATTGCACTCATTCCCTTCGACTAGCCACATCCATCATAACCCAAAATATGCCCATTTGACCCCATTTACGAAGGGAATGAGTAACACAAATCAAAGTTAATCTGAAACTGTGCCATCTTAGGTGAATAGTCTTTAGTCAAAAGAATCGACTCATTAGAATACTATAGTAGCTCTCGCCACGACCAGGCTATATAAATTTGCCAGAACTCTATAAGCGGTCATAAGGCCCGACAAAATGTTCCTAACAGTCTGTCTATGTGATCGACTAGTCATCTCACATGACTCTATGGCACTTGAACTTGCCATCAATCGCATCACACTCTAGTCACTTCGAGACGTCACCTCATGTACGTAACTATGGGCAAATACAATGCTAATCCGTGTTCACTTAAACGGGGTTCAATTGTCTCTACAACCCGTTGGATGTAACAAAGTATAAGGTGAGTTAATCGTAACTCAAACGACAAATGTCAACATCACACTTGGGTAGTCAATACCATATTACTACCTTGTGATGCATATCGTAAGTGTGTAAACACTTGTTGATTGCAATAGAAGTTTAACATGCCATGTGTCCATGTGTTCAAACTTCTTATAATTGCATTTCCCTTTACATCCATGTTATCTTCTCATAGCATGAATCTTACCAAGTGTATACTTAGGTTCCCAACCTCGGTTTTGGTTCTTTATCTTGAAAGAACTTCCTTGTCGATTATCACATAACGAACGAATTTGTGGTGAATGATATAACTTGTACTGGTCAAGTACTTCATCCACACATAATGCACTAGGTATATGTTTTGTAGAGTCTTGCAACAATTTGTCAAGATGATTAGCCTAGCACTTCTCACAAGTTCTAGCGTTTTAGGAAAGATTAGTTTTGAGCAACTTCTTATTCAACTAAGTATCTTTCCAAAACTTCTTATTTCTCCTTTTAGTTTGAAAGGCTTAGGATTCTCATAAATCCTTACGTGTGTTCGGATTTTCTTTAATATGTGCAACCTCTTGTCACATAACAAAGTATTCTGTCAAACACTGAAATCGCTCATTGGATTCTTCTCGAGAATTCATGACGTTTCTACTATGGCTTACCAATGATTCATTATGCTCTTATGCATATGATTCATAATTGGACATGTGCATGATTATTCTAATGGCGGAAACATTAGCAACTTTTAATCATGTTATCAACTATATTTAGGTTCAAAGAACGACCATGACTGCTAATGGCAATTCCATTTCCATTTAAATGAATAACCTACGTTTCTCGTTGATTCGATGTGTATGTCTCAATACTAATCCAACATCTCATGATGTGATTGGATTCATCATAGTCCATTTTCATCCAGAATTGAAAACTCAAATTCTCCTTTGTGAAGGAAGGTATTAGCTCGTCATTCTTAATGAGTAATGAGTTACAAACTTTTACAAGATGATTGCTCCCACTAAATACCATGTCTTCACATGATAATTTCCAACTCCCACTCAATTCCACATGTTTCTAATTTACTACTTAATCGAAACATTTCAAGAATTGAAATATAAATTGCATTGCCAAGTTATTAAGATAAAACCATATATGTTCCCATCATATCCTTTCAAAATACCTATTTTGAAGAGGTCTCATCTTAACCAAATGGAAAGAGATTTTAATCTCTATCTCATTCATTTCATAATGATGCGCGGCAACGTCATTAGTTTAAATATAAATAATATTTAACACACGTCCTTCTCAAAATACCCATTTCGGAAGGAGGTTTAACCATTTCATTTTCATAATGAGGTTAAGTAATGACATTTGCGTGGTTAATTCTTAACTTAGCTATTGAGGATATCGGTATATCAATCCTTGCAATTTCTAGTCATAAATCTCGTTTGTTTTCTAGCATGTAACTTTGATTCATTTAGGCTCTTAAGTAAATATCAATATTGAAACTATTGGTCAAAATCATAAACTAGTCAATTAAGACATTACATTAGTCATTCTTCTTCCAAAAACTTTCTTTTGGTGTCCTCACGTAGTTATCTTAAGAATATGTTCTTTCGATTACTTCACTTGGTCTCTTTAGTCATGTAGAACTAGTTGAGACCATAGATCTCATCTATGGGTATGCTATAGATATACCTTCATTCAAATCATTCTTCATTGCGTAGATCTCATTTACACAAGTACACAAACTTATCTTGGTGTGTGTTGTGTCCTCATTTCTCTCCCACTCTATCTTTAGAATAAATACACTAGAGACTCAAAGATAGCATATGAGACACAAATAATGATTTTGAAGTATGAGGAAAAATATTTCATAGGTTGACTAATAGTTTTAGATTTCGTAAGTGTACTTGGTGATTGACATTCCTTTAAGAGAGTTCATTAACTCAATATCACTTTATAAATGATCATACACAAGCCTTAAGCATGTGGACATATAATGAGTCCCATCATTATAGTTGTCTATTAGATCACTTAAGTGAGTAATCATATGTTTCTAAGAACAAGCATGTAAATACGAATTTTAGAACAAGGATAAAATGATAAAACGGGTGACTTGGGTTGCAAACCAAGCCACCATTATCCAAAATACAACCAATTATCCAAAATACCTTTCCATGTGGAACACGAAAACTTAAAGGTTCTAGAATCCAAAACATAATTAAAATAAGACAATAAAAAGCGAAGCTCCATGAAAGCTATTCCTAGCTTCTTGATGGTTTCTCAAGCTTGCTTTTCTTTTCCCTTGTCTTTGCTTGGTGGAGGCCCTATTTACAATAAAAAGGGAGATACATTATCACAACTTTGTATCACAATACCATAGTTGAAATAGAAACATAAAAGAAAGGATAGTCATTTACCTACTGGAGTAATCTTTCCAGCCTTAATATCACCAAGGTATTTGGAACAATTTCTTTTCCAATGTCCAACACCATTACAATAATGGCATTTATCAAGAGGACCCTTCTTGATTTTAGAAGTGCTAGCTTCATAAGTCTTAGCTTTGGTGAAAGTGGGAGCTTGTTTCTTACCCTTTCTCCCATTCTTCTTGAATTTCCCCTTGCTTTTGGTGCTAATGTTAAGCACATCTTTGGGTGGGTTTACATTTAACCCCATGTCCCTTTCGGCTTGCACAAGTAACTTGTGCAATTCTTCAAGAGACACATCCTTGTCTTGCATGTTAAAATTCACCCGGAATTGAACATACGCCTTGACTTTGGACAATGAATGTAGAATCCTATCTACAATGAGCTCTTTGGGGATTTCAACCTTTTGAATTTTCAAGGTCTCGACTAGCTCCATTAATTTGAGCACATGAGGGCTAACCTTTTGGCCCTCTTTGAAGTCGAGATCAAAGAATGCCGCGGCCGCCTCATATTGGACGATCCGCGGAGTTTGTGAAAACATTGTCACAAGCTTGGAGTATATCTCATTAGCGGTGCCCATCTTAAAGGCTCTCCTTTGGAGATCCGCCTCCATCGCAAAGATCAATACATTTTTCATTGCGGCGGATTCCTTATGGTAAGCATCATATGCTTCCCTAGTGGCGGCGGTCGACCTAGTATTAGGTTCGGGTGGAGAGGCCTCGGTAAGGTAACGAAGCATGTCGTCACCTTGGGCGGCTAGTTTGAGTTGGGCATCCCAATCGGAGAAATTTGACCCATTCTTTTCAAGTTTACATCGATCCATGAAGGATCGGAGCCATGACGAATTAGCGAGAGGTGTGACGTTTGGGTTTGGTGTAGCCATTTGTTATGAGAAAAAGAAGTGGTCTACAAAACAAAATAGAAGGAGTAAAACAAATGTCGTTTTCAATATAATAATAATAATACTCGTAAAAATTAATTTTAATTTTAAACAAGTATATTGCATTTATCTAGTGACCTCTACCCAACTTAGATAAATGATTCCAAGACCCAAATTCATATCGATTTAGACACGGTAGGGCCGATTAAACCCTTATCAATATAACTCGGTGGATTAACGTTTTAATCGATTCTACTTCTAGAACTCTTGGTCGATAAATTACATTAACATTTATCTTTAGCCCGGAACACATGCGACTACGGTCACGAATACTTCCGTTGAGCTCAATCCAAATTTCGAATAAATGTGTCCATGATCCAAATCCACATCAACTTAGGCACGGTATGGCCGATGAAACCCTCATCAATATGAACTCGGTGGATAGACATTTATCACCCACTTCCCCTACGTAACAAGGTTTGTACCCCGGTAGGGCCGAGTGCACTCCCTCGCGAAATAGGTTTTCATGGTTTCTACTACTTGGTAAGGCTATATCTCAATTTATTGTTTTAGCGAGAGGTCATGTCAATTTATTATTTATCACGTTTTAAGTGAACTAAAGCGGTGAACTACGATAATTTTAATTGACACGGTCGAAAAACTCGATTAAAAGATAATGCATGTTTTAGATATGGCGATTTAGCGATGCATGCAACATTTAAATAAAATGCAAAACATAAAATAAATCCTAGTATGGCCTTCCTAAAAAAGAAAAACTATTTAACTATTACATATTTGGAAACCAACTCCATTGGTCCCTTGAACTTCGGTTATGGCACGCATCTCGAGGTAACACCGTCTTTATGTATCGCCTTCTTGAAGAAATCCGTTTTTATGGAACTCCGGTAAAATAAAATTACATAACAAATTACATAATTTCCTATTATACATTTGTAACTAAAATAAAATAAATCTATTAAATTACAACACGGTGATACGAGATCACAATAAATTACAACCGAATCGATATTCCCATACATTTCGGGTAATACCAATTTAAAAACTAAGGCCATACTAAGTAAAATTACATAATTCAAAAATTACATAAAATAAAATTATGACAATAATAAATAAAAATGCAGCATTATTATATGTATGAACATGCCCAATTTTTTTTATGCTAAATCGCCTTTAAGGAGCCAATATCGTATATTACACGGTTTTTACGGATTTGCGTGATTCAACGTTTTAAAATCACAAAAATTACATAAATTCATATTTATGCACAAGTTAATTACCCTAACCTCTTAGGACTCAAAATTAGTCTTCACTAATTACTTGACTATAATTAACTTATATTTCTAAAATTGTTCATTAATGGACCTAAAATTTAAGTAATAAAAATGCTATAAACTTCAAATAAATCACAAAAATTTCAAATAAATTCAAAATTCAAAATTTAAACTTATGAACATTCTGGAAAAATACCATGACACTCATAATGTTCAAAAACATAGGTTAAAATTTCGTAAAATTATCGGAAAAACTATGTTGCGGTTTATCGGTTTTAACAATAAAATCATAAAAACATAAGAAAAATTATATTCATCAACTTTTCAATTTTAGATCTGAAAAAGATAATAAAATGCAACATGTGACGTTTTTCCTTAGTCATGGAGTATGTTTTAGCAATTATATACTAATTAAGTCACTATTTATGCTATTTTTCATCAAAAATCCATAAATCATGCATAAAGAATTCAATATAGACTATTATTTTACACACATCTTGTAAAATTGCATGTGACAACATACTAAACTTCTATGACCAGATTCGAAATTTATCATATATTAACCTATTTATCTTCTAAATCCGATTTTAAACATGAAAAATCCATTTTTCGAGCATAAGAACTCCAAAAATTATAACAATTTACAGGTCATCTCAAAATAATACATGTGATAACATATCCAAAAATTACTGGAAAATTCGAAGTTTAGCTAATTTTAGTTCGAAAATGACATTTTATTCATAAAATCATATTTTTAATGCCATTATTATGTAAGATGAACAATAAAATCCATAAATTAACCAAAATATCCTAAAAACATTTTAGGACCAGAAACTTTAACATGCATAAATTATTTTCGTGATATATCATAATAACACAAATTAAACAAGTTTTATATGTTAATCGTATAACTCGGAAAAACTTTTAACCGATTTGCATGCAAACAACCAAGGCTCTTGATACCGCTTGTTAGAAATCTAGATCTCTATACTCAACATATTCATATTATGTAGTGATTTTAATTTAGTCATAAAATTAAAAGGTGATCTTATGCATGCAAACTATAAACAATTTAAAGAAGAAATCTTCATCTTACATTGGTATTTCGGTTTATATGGGCACAAGAGAGTTCTCCTTCTCTCTTGTTCTTGTGCTCTCCTTAATGGATGAACAAGGATCCAAGTATAGGATCCCTCCAAAAGTAAAATACCCAAGGTAAACTCTTAATCAAATTAATATTATGTATACTAGATTAATATTAATTTAGTGTAAAAATTGACCCAAAAATATTTGATTTTGGTCTCCTAAAAACCGGTTTTAAGAGAGAAGGTAGAGGAAGGTTTTTGTCTTTCTAAAAGTTCTTATTTTTAGATGATGAATGAATTAGCTAATACACTAAACTATCATGTAGTGCAAATGATAAAATATAAGGCAAAACCCTTGGTTTGGCTCCTATGAAAAACCGGGTAAGGGGAAGAGGAGGGAAGAAGAGAGAGCCAATGCATGCATGAGTTTGTCTTCACAATGACAACTAGGTAGCATGGCTAGTCTATTAGGGAAATGATTATGTTTTCCATTAACATAATCAATACAATATTAGCCTAATCCTCCTCTTAATTTCGGTACATATGTAAAATGGAATCCATTTTATTTTTGTCAATTTGTCAATATGTCACATGTCACATAAAATTGTTATGTATTTTTAACATATTAAAAATCAACGTATTAATAAAAATACGTCATATACAAAAATCGACTTAGTAATTCATAATTACTTGTACCAAAATATTTTACCAATTTATAAATCACAATAACTTGTATTTATAATAATTCATTCAATTTCAATTGTTTCCTTAAACAATAATTTCATCTAAGTAATGAAACAATTCGACATTTAGACCGTATCTCATTTAATCAAATTTCAATGAGACACGTAAATATTACTTCCAAAATCGTCCGTCAATTTTAAATATTTTAATTGACCCGTATCGTCATACGATCAATTAAATGATCAATTAAGAGTGTTACCCTTTAGGTATGACCTAAGGGGATCAACTGGTCACCACCGTCTCACGACAGTAATGTCAAACTCTAGTCAACCAATCATTACCGATATGTGTGGACCAGTTGACAGTAAAATATTACTTCCCAATTGTATTCTTTATAATGAGACTTAAACATGTGATCATCATGATCAACTATCGTGATCGCATTATTGTCGGAGGACACATATTCCAACAGTTACACCGCATCATAATGAAAAGAAATCATGAACTCCAAAGTCAGAAAAGCATAGGAGTGTTTCCTAAGACGATACAACCCGGTCATACCCAAAGTCTCAAAGATGTGTCTCACATCAGTCTCAATTCCTAGGTCCGTCAAGATGGTAGTATCAATACAGCGGGTAGGTCTCATACGACGTTTCTGTAGCTCAATAAACGCATCTCTTTGCTTGAAATCGGCAAAGACGATGGTAGGGTACTCCGGTACAGATGGGACCGTAGGTCCCCCACTCTCCTCACCAACCTCAGGCACAGAAGCCCTCCCCCTCTTACTGTGACGGGTACCAAATGTAGGTCTCGGCATCTGTTTGCAACACATATTTTAGATACACAACAAACACTTACTTGAAAACATATAAACTTTCATATATATTCATAGAAAAAGGACTACTATATACACACTTTCACCAAACAATCCAAAACTTCAAGTATACAACTTTCAAATTCTAGTCAGACGGTCTCACAGCTACAAAAATATTGGAGAGCATCACTTCAATTAACATATCAACTAGCAAATTTAAAGCATTAAACTTTCAAAATAATTTTCCAATTAAAAAACTATCAAAAGATTTTGGGGTGATTTTCAGTTTGGGGCACTTTTAAGACGGAGTTTTAAGGCAAAATTTTGAACAAAATTCATCAAAATCAACACTAAACATGATACCCATAACATACACTACTTAATTTTTCCCTTTTCATATGCAAAAGACAACCAAAAATCAATTTGAATCCCCAAACCCTAGAAAATTCGGTACTGACAAACCCCCAAATTGATTCGATTTTTCTACCTTAGCATCAATAATGAACAAATTAAAGTAATTAAATCGTGGTACAACAACTATAAGCAATATTTCATGCATATAAATCAAATTTTCAGAAAAGTTCCAACAACTTACATGTTTCTAATCAATTAAAAACATAGAAAAGGATGAACAATCTTACCTTGAATGATTAGCAAGTAAAAAGGATGAATTAAACAAGAAGAGCACCAAGAATTCAAGCACCAAATCACAAATTTGGAGAACAAGAAGAGGAATATAGAGGATTTAGGATTTAGGTATAAAGAGAAATAGAAAGAAGAAAGATAGGAAAAAGGTATAAGGAACCCGTAAAATCCCGTGTACTGTTCACTTACTCGATCGAGTAAGTAGGTTACTCGATCGAGTGGCCTCTATTCGATCGAGTTGGGGCTACTCGATCGAGTTTTCCCTGGCAGATCCATTTTTTTCGGCCTTATAGCCCCCTAACTAGATTGAATAAGGTCTACTCGGTCAAGAAAGGTTTGGTACACGGTTAAAAGTTTCAACTGTAGTCAACGATTCCTGCAAAACAACAACTCGTGTCGATTCCAAAATGTATTTGAAAATCGTCACAGATTATTATATTCATTCACAACACATTATCACTGTATGGGTAAAAATACCCTCTCATTTTCATCATGACGTGGCAACTCGCTATTGGGTAAGATAGAGGCACACTGATCAATGACAAGGCAGCAGGCTGCTAGACCAAGGAAGAACAAGGGGGGATGAACCTGGACGTTCAAGTAATACAAAGGCCACGGTTGAACTAAATAACAAACAGCCAGCAGGAACTTTGAAATGGTCAGCAAGAACATTGCGGTTATCAGCGGGAGCTTTGACGAAGTCAGCAACCACTTCCTATTTCATAGGAAGTGGAGCATATGGTTGAGAAAACATAGGGACATGTGCGACAATTCAAGGAAGGCTATAAAAGAGCAACAAACTCAAGGCATTCGGGATCATCAACTCCACTCGAAGAAATACCATTCATCAGCCTGCAACACTCAATAACTAACACAAATAGAATCATATACACCATTTGTGTCATTTGTACTTAGCCATTTGGAGATCTTTCTGCTATTCCTCCTGATTGTTCCAGCTAGGTTTATCCTCGAATTCTATTATTACTAGTGGATCATTGGTGGGATACCATTCCCCCCGCGGTTTTTCCCATATTTTGGGTTTCCCGCGTCACCATTTTGCTTGTGTCATTTGTCTCTCTTTCTTTTCGTTTGTTTCTCTTTCGTACTAGTTGTTTACTTTCGTTCTCGCTATATTCTTACTATCGATCTACTTAAGTCTTTAATATCGTATTTTAATTGGAATAGCCGCATTAACTCACAAATATTTAGTCGGTAAAATATTACGAAGTAATACAAAGGCCATGGTTGAACTAAATAACAAACAGCCAGCATGAACGTTGAAATGGTCAGCAGGAACATTGCGGTTATCAGCAGGAGCTTTGGCGAAGTCAGCAACCACTTCTTATTTCATAGGAAGTGGAGCATATGGTTGAGAAAACATAGGGACATGTGCGACAATTCAAGGAAGGCTATAAAAGAGCAACAAACTCAAGGCATTCGGGATCATCAACTCCACTCGAATAAATACCATTCATCAGCCTGCAACACTCAATAATTAACACATATAGAATCATATACACCATTCGTGTCATTTGTACTTAGCCATTTGGAGATCTTTCTTTTGTTCCTCCTGATTGTTCCAGCTAGGTTTATCCTCGAATGCTATTATTACTAGTGGATCATTGGTGGGATACCATTCCCCCCGCGGTTTTTCCCACATTTTGGGTTTCCCGCGTCACCATTTTACTTGTGTCATTTGTCTCTATTTCTTTTCGTTTGTTTCTCTTTCATACTAGTTGTTTACTTTCGTTCTCGCTATAATCTTACTATCGATCTACTTAAGTCTTTAATATCGTATTTTAATTGGAATAGCCGCATTGATTCACAAATCTTTAGTCGGTAAAATCTTACCAAAACAATTTGGCGCCCACCGTGGGGTATTGTGGTTAAAATCTTGGTTAAAATACCTCTTTTCGAAATATCCAAATATCTCTATAGTTGGTCATGTCAGGATCCAATCGGAACGTATCTGATACGATGAGTACATCAGCGCAAACTCCAGTAGTAGGGACGCCGCCAGCAACCTCCGATGTTCCAACAACGGCGGTCCCTACCACCAGAGTGACTGTGCATCAGCAAAGCCTCCTTACTCCCCCAAAATCACAGATTTGGGAGCAGGGAAGGTTGGAAAATCACCAGTTATTAATACTGTACCCAAGCCTAATAGGGATGGGAGTCCGCAGCGCCCAGGATCACCAGGACACCTGACATGGGCGCGTTTCTCAGGAGCGTCACAACCGGATCCGGTACAACAGTTGCTCCAAGGATGACATCCTTGCAGCAGGCGGTGATAGGGCTACAAAGGGACAACCAGTCCTTGCAGGAAAAGATAGATGCAATGTCACCCCTGGGAACGACCCAGCAGATGGCAAGGTTAACACTCGGCCAGGGGAATGCCAGGGAGTACTCAGGGAGACTACTGCCGCAAAATCTAGTGACCAGGCTCGATATGGATATGCTGCCACCAGGGGTAACCACACCACCCGAGCAAGTATATCCAGCAGGAACGGTGGCCACCCAGGGTACAATCCAACCACCAGGGGTTCCACCACCACCGAGGATGCCGCAAACGTACCCTATGGTACTCAATCCTGTGGGATTAGGAGCACTAACTCCAGATCCCATTCCAACAACCAGCAGTACGCCAGTGGTACCAAGAAGCAATCCAGGGGAACAGTCAGCAAGAAATGTATATCCCGGGATGTGCTCCTATATGTCATATACTCCGGACAACCAGTTCAGGCCTATTGTGAACTCAACACCATTACCTGGAAGCTACATGGTCCCTCCTTACATGTCAGGAGGAACACCAAATCCATATGGGGATTACTTCGTACCCCACAACCAGGGTATGGGGATAGGAAGCCATGTAGAACAACAGTTGCAGGATATCAGGTCCCTACTCAGCAAGGTTCTAGGGTTACCACGTCCCATGGAGGTGTCAACCCCAGAGTGCTATGCGGATTCCCCATTTGTGGACAGCATTGCCCTTGTCAGCATGCCAAAGGGGTTTACCACGCCGACAATGACGTTGTATGATGGAACAGAGGATCCGCTGGAGCACATCAACCAGTACAAACAGAAAATGATGGTGGTTGCAGCAACAAGGCCTGAAAAGGAGGCATGAATGTGCAAAGGATTCGGTTCCACCTTGTCAGGAGCCGCACTCCAGTGGTTCGTTAACCTTCCCAACAAGTCTATTTCCAACTTCGCGGGGTTAGTGAACGTCTTTAATCAACGATTAAAGCGATCAAAGCGAGAAAAATTATCCAGTGATCTATACCGGATCGTCCAGAGGTTCGAGGAGTCCACCAGGGATTATCTCGCCAGATTCAATGTGGAAAAAATATCTATCTTTAGGTGCGACCCTACAACAACAGTCAATGCCTTTAGAAGGGGACTGCATCGCGACTCTGATTTGTACAAGGATCTCACCAAGCACTCATGTGCCACCTGCGAGGAAGTCAAACAAATGGCAGAGGCTACTTATCGCCTAGAGAAGGATGAGGATAGAAGGGACCTGTACGGAACAGATTCGCCCAGCATAAAAATCACAACAGAGAAGAAGAACGAAAGAGCCAAACCTTACAACAAGAACACAGTGAACAAAGTCTCAGGAGAAACAGAGAGCACCGAAGCTCCACCTAAGCTCAGCGAGTATGGGTTCACCACTGGACTTGCTGGGGTATTGAAGGCAATCAGAGAACTAGGGCAGAGGGTCAGGTGGCCCAAGAAGCCTACCCCAGGGAGAACGACAGAAGAGATGCCAGCAAAAGGTGTGAATACCACAACGATATTGGCCACAATACAGAAGATTGTGTAGTACTACGAAAGGAAGTGAAGCACCTCTACAATGCTGGATGCTTGGATCAGCTGCTTCCCAAGGGAGCGAAATCTGGAAAGGTCAATACTGCTGACCAGGCCCAACCATCCCCACCTCCACCTTACTCAAAGATCATGAGCGTCATCACAGGAGGATCGGAGATATGTGGTCTCACTTATTCAGCAGCAAAGCGCCATGCAACCGAGACCAAAGGAGATAAACCAGAGTTCTCCCTCGGGGTCAGCAGACAAGATCTACCAACAATCTCATTTGACGAGGCAGACATACCCGATGAGGCAGAACACTACCATGACGCCTTGATCATTACCCTTTCTATAGGGAATTGTTTTTTAAAAAGATATTGGTAGATACAGGAAGCTCTGTGAATCTAATAATGCTGAAAACCTTGAAGAACATGAAGTTCAGCGAGAAAGACCTAGTGCAGAAGGCAGTACCCTTGGTAGGCTTCAGCGGAGAAACTAAACAATCCCTTGGAGAAATAGTGATACCTACCTTTGCAAGGGTTATGAACAAACAGGTACGGTACTTGGTCATTGATGGTCCGTCAACTTATAACGTGATACTTGGAAGGCCTTGGATCCATGAAATGAAAGCGGTACCATCAACGTACCATCAGAGCCTGAAGTTCCCCACACACTGGGGGGTACAGGAGATACGGGGAGATCAAAATGTCGCTCGGGATTACTATAAGAACGCTCTGAAACCCACTGCAGCTGGTCCAGCATAGCAATTACAGAAACTGTGCGTCCATAGGGAGTATATCGCACCTCCCCAGGAGGAACTCGACGAAGTAGTCCTGGACCCACAGTTTCCAGCAAGAACAGTGATGGTAGGAGCTGATTGTGCAGGTGACATCCGTGAGCAGATAACTGAATTTCTACGTACTAACATGGATTGTTTCGCCTGGTCACATAGCGACATGATTGGCATAGATCCAAGTGTAATTACACACCGGTTAAATGTAGACCCCAGCTTTCCTCCACCGGCAGAGAAAAGGCGGAAATTTGCTCCCGAAAGGAACGAGGTGATAAACCAGAGGTAGACAACCTCCTGGCAAGAAAGATCGGGGAAGTTAACTACCCAGAATGGCTCTCGAATGTTGTGGTTGTACCCAAGAAGAACAACAAGTGGAGAGTATGTGTTGATTTCACAGATTTTAACAAAGTTTGCCCAAAAGACCCGTTCCCCCTGCCGCACATTGATTCCATGGTAGATGCAACAGCAGGGCATGAGCTACTTACCTTCCTCGACGCCTGGAGTGAGTACAACCAGATAAAAATGGACCCTAAGGATTAGGAGAAAACAGCCTTCAGATCTAACAGAGGCTTGTACTGCTACAATGTGATGCCCTTTGGCCTCAGGAATGTCGGTTCCATCTATCAGCGCCTGGTGAACAGAATGTTCAAGGAGGAAATAGGGAGAACAATGGAAGTTTACATTGACGATATGGTAGTCAAATCCGAGAAGGCAGAACAACACATGTCCCACCTGGAAAATACCTTCTCGATCCTCAGAAAATACCATATGAAGCTGAACCCCCTGAAATGCACTTTTGGAGTCTCCTCGGGGAAATTCCTGGGGTACTTGGTGACGCAAAGAGGGATAGAGGCCAACACGGAGCAAATCAAAGCAGTACTCCAGTTAGAATCTCCTCAGAAACCAAAGGTCGTACAGAGGCTCATAGGACGGGTATCAGCCTTAAACCGGTTCTTATCAAGGTCCTCAGACAGGTGCCGACTGTTCTATGACATCCTGAGGAAGAGCCAGAAGTTTGAATGGACGCAGGAGCACGAAAAGGCATTTGGGGAGCTCAAGCAATACCTAAGCACCCGCCTCTTCTCTCCAAGCCAGAACAGGGAGAACCACTGTACTTGTATCTGTCAGTAACAGAGGCGGCTGTAAGCGCTGTACTGGTACGAGAGCACGAAGGTATGCAGAAACCAGTATACTATATAAGCAAGTCTCTGTTACTTGCAGAGACCAGGTACACATCTCTAGAAAAACTCGTTTTAGCACTTGTAACTGCTTCGTACAAATTGCGTCCCTATTTTGAGTCACATACAATTTCTGTGACACCCTTAAAATTTAGTGTTATCTAATTACTTAAATGCGTAAATTCTACGGAAAAACTGGTAGGATACGTTTGTAAATGGTTCAACTAGATAAAACCTGCAATTTAAAAAAAATTTCTAACTAAACCATTCACAACCAATCCAACTCAAGAAGTCCAACATTCCCAGAAGCGGGTGCCAAAACCCTGTAGAAGCTGATGAACTACTTTACATGCCATAGCTAAATAGAAAGTAGAATGATACAAACCCAAAATAGAAAAAGGGAGACATATGTCCCTTCAAATTATATACAAAACCAAAAGTTAAAAGGTTATATACATAACCAAAAGATAAAAGGTTTCTACAAAAGAAAGTCAAACTAGGTCCAAGGTTCCTTGCTCACTAGCTCGTCTGTGACCCCAAGAAAGAATCAACAACCTGTCAATCGCATTTTATACAAACGCGAAAGCCACAATTCAGTGGGGAGTAACTTCGAGTCCTCCCAGCCACGAATCGTCAAAATTAATGTACATGTAGTAAAACATGTGAACAAGATGATAAAGAATTCAATTATCAATCATTCTAACATATGAACCCTAAACTGACCAGACTAAACTAACATGTGAAACATTTAACAAATTGTAATCCAAACTCTATCAACCATAGCCGGCTTGCATCTCACCTTCTATGATTCATAGAATCATCAAACAAGAAAGGGCAATATATGAAAGACAGGCATAAGTTCTTAGCACCGTCAATAGTCACTTTGTAACTCGAGTCTATACCACGAGGTAGGGAAGGTAATCGAACCGGTATCTTGGCTCAGCGGTTACTATTAAGAAAACATGGCCAAGAGACAACACAACCCTAGCCTAAAATCTGCGCAGACCTAGACATGCGGATACACACCACCGCACCCAAGACCCACAACTTTTTTTAAAACAAAGTGAAGTGAGTACCCTAAGGACACCACCGAAGGGTTGGCTAGTACTTAAGCTGACCCCATACTATCAAAATAAGTACCTGAGGTCATGCCCCAACTTGGATATAAATCCACTAGTCAGGAACACAAAGGCTATCAAGCAGTGAACATATACTCGTCAGAGACTATAAAGACCTATCTATGATGAAGGCCGAAATACTCACCTAGGACCTAGTCCCACTAGTCCCACTTGAATACTTTAGCCCACACCACACAAGACTCACCACACAAGTCATTTAAGACACCCACTTAACCATAAGAGGGCAAAAAGTCCTACTTACCAACATAAAATCTAATATTCTATCATGTGAAAGGCTATATACAGCATACAATCCAACAGTTCCTCAATAAGTACTCAATACTAATTTCCAATCCTAGCAATTCTAACAATATTTAAGGCTTTAGGGGAAACTAGGGCCATTACTACAAAATAAGAAGCTATTTAAATTCAACTAACTACACATGTGAAATAGAGATATAATAAATGGCCTAAAACAAGAAAAAGGCCGATTATCTAAATCATTCAACCGAATTTTTACCCGCAACCCCACCCTGCGGCAGTGCGGGTCAAATTGCGGTGACCAATCACTCAATTAATCGACATCGCATCGATCCAAAGGGACTAAGGCTCGATTTTGGCACAATCAACAAAACATTACAATTATCACTATAAAATTCATTTTGAGCCTATTAATTACCATTTCATTTTGTAAATTATCCTAACATGTGATAATTGTCGATATAACATAATTTTTCTACCATTAGCATAACTTTTAGCTACTTTTATGATTCCCTTAACAAGTTTAACCATGTATACTCATTCTAATTATATCCTTGATGAACCTAAAATGACGGACAAAGCATGGAAAACCGCGAAACAAGCAACGGACCGACCCGGACCAACCGTGGAGCTAGCCGTGGGCCTGCCACTGCCTGCCGCCGGGCCGCCCCACCCTTACTCCTCTCATTTTTTTTTTCCATTTTTACTCAGTATAAGACCGCCTGAAAATTAATTAATCGTCCCCAATTCAACTTTGATAATTTAAACTAACAAAAGGCATAATTTAAGCATAGTTTAAGCATGCATGCAACAAATTTATCATGTGAAAACTACTATTCAAACAAAAATCACCAAACATACAAAAACAACAAAGATTGTGACGATAATTCGCCGAGTAACTCGAAATATGTTACCTTAAGCTAGAAAAAGAGCAATTAGCACCTCAAAACCCAAACCCTAACTAGCAACTATCCGCTATCTTCGATAATATACGAGTCCCCGAACTCGTCCTCCAAATCTTCACCTAATTAAACAATAAAAACACCATAAATAAGCATATAAACCGAAATTTCCGAAAAGTGGTCTTAAAACAACTTCAAGAAAACTGAAATTAAATTATACCCAGTTGTAGATCGCGGCGAGGGGATTCCGGAAAGGTAAATTTCGCGAAAAACCGATAAGAAACGAGCAAGTTATGTCGATTTTTAGCTTGGAATGATGAAAATGGTGTTTTTTTAAAAAGTAGAAGATGAAGGTAGAGGAAAACCAGAAAAAAGAAAGAAAAGGGAGGGGGAAGCCGTGTAAGGGAGAAGGAAAGGAGAAAAAGGAAGTGCGGGATTTTTAGTCGGGATTTTTACGAGTCGGGTTTGACTTGTTTCAATAATAATTAAATCCGTAAGTCAAATGCAAATTCCGTCAAGACCAAAGTCTTTAAACACGAGATTACAATAAAATTGAGTATTCATACGACCCATTTCCAAATTCGTTTACCCAACGTTCAAACGAATTGTCATTTTCCCCCCGATACGCCCTTATTTCGAAATAAAAGATTTTACACGGTTTAAACTATTTTTAAACATTTCAAAAATATCAAAATAAATACTTTTCTTCAAAATATAATAAAATTATATTTCTTTGAATTATTTTTACTTTAATTACCTTAAATATCAAATTTTATTTGATTAATAAATTATTTCCAAATATATTAATCGGTCCGAAATTTACGGGCGTTACAATCACCCCTCCTTTTAAAAAGTTTCGCCCTCGAAACTTAGAAGGAAAAATTATAGTTATAAGAAAATATAGGTATCCTTTCAATGAAACGGTGATACTCTTGTTGATCAGACAAGAACATCCATATTCATATCAAGATATAAAAATATTTCTACACCAATAAATGAGAAAACCCATTATTGGGACGTCACCAACAACGAGATTTAACACTCACTAATGTTAAAACCATTGAAAATCATAAAAGCATTTTCAAACTTTTAGTTTAAAATTCCATAATAAGAACAATATCTTACTAAATTATGATTATACAAGGCTTAGTAACTCGGAAAAAGAGTAAGAAAAGGAATTATTACACAAAACGAGAAATAGCTTAGATATCCAATCGAACATTAGGGTTGAAAGAGAGTGAGAAATCATTTTCAAATGTTATAGAAAGAGGTCAATTTGTAGATTTCACTCCAAATTAAGGAAAAATAAACCAAAAGTTTACTCAAACTATATAGAATCTATGCAAGATGGAAAACAACTCGGGAACGAGAAGTGCAAGTCGCGATAGGGAACTCACACCCAACAGACAAGAAGGAATTGAACTTTTGAAGGTGGATTTTTTGGATGAAGTCAATAAAGATGTCAACGAACAAGACGCTTTACTCAGGAGGTCAAATGAGTTCCATAAAGGCGAACACAACGGAACAAGCCAGAATAGTAAGAATACAATTGTCAGAGATCGGAATTAGGAAGATCGGTACATCGAGAAAGGTTCACAATCCTATTTCCCAACAATATTCCAATTCCAATAGAAAGATTCCTCAAAGGATTAGATATAAAGTCCCAATTTACAATAACATTCCAAAACAACTTTCACAAGCCTAAGGTCAAGGCTTCCAACAAAGTTATATTCGTATCCCACTAGTGTCAACTATGGGTTCCTCAAATTCTACAAGGTTTTCATTTCAAAACAAGGTAGTGACATACCAACCCCAAAATCCGAAAAATTAATAGGATCTCACGTTCCTCTATCCTTTTATTTATTAAGGATTGCCAAAAGCGGAACTACACTCAGCTACAACACCGTCCCATCATCTCAAGTACTCAATGCGACCTCAAGGTCTATAAAACTATAGGATTAACAAATTCTTCTCAAGACTAAGTCTCTCTCAACTCCAGAACTTACAAGAGCCAACTAATACCAAATTACACCACCAATCCATTCTGGTCATCCACATCTCAAGGAATATTCTTTCAAATTTGACATCCTAAAACTTACTTACCATCAAATTCCCAAGGAACAAGGTCTTAATTGTAACCACACTTTATCTCCTCAAAGTTCCTAAAACCATAAGTGCAACTATATTCTTTAACCTAACAATTGGTGTCAACCAAACCATTACCCTTTCTAGTTACCAAAACAAGTACTAAGACTTCCCAACAATGTAGCTTACTCTCACTCTCATAACATACTTCAAGTAGTAATCAATATCACCCTCTAAAACCAACAAATAATCCCACATTTAACATTTCCCACATGATAACATATACACTATCAAACCCTCATATCCAAAATGATTATGGAAGCCCAACCCAAACTCGGCTACTTAGTCAAACCTATATCCTCAAATCACATCTCACAAACTCTGTAAACATGGTCAACAGGGTACCAACTATACTAAGGAGGTAAGGAGTGATAACGGAATAGAGAAACAGTAAAACATTTCTGAAGGGTGCATGCATCTGACAAGTTAGGAAACTAAGGAGTCAGACCGTAAAGATAACGATTGACAAAAATAAGAGGTATTCGAGTTAAGAAGATATCTCGGGAAAGAAGAAGATACGTAAAATTTAGCATAAAGACAAGGTTCAACGATCGTTAAAGAGAAGGAAAGGAGAATAGAAGCGGCACAATGAAAGGGTTCCCACTTACCAAACACTCATCAAAGCTTATGATCGATATGATAAGGTTACTTCACTAAGGTGCTTAACAAAGCCCCAAAAGTCTACCAAATTATAAGACTAACAAGGACTCCACAATGGTAGGTATTCCTCAACTCAATTGGTTCTAAGAGCCAAAATCAATTCACCACACAAATTCATTTGTTACCACCCATGTCCCAAAGTATCTTCTTTACAATTCTCGTCCTTGAACTTCACTTACTATGTCATCCCCAAGTATATCATCTCACCACTTAATACTTCTAGTCTCCGATACCATAAATTGGAATCACATCCTTGAAATCACGAACTACATTGAACAACATTCCACCATAATTCCCAAATCCAGATATGATTACTAAGATCAACCACGTGTTCTCAAATTTCGAAAGGTCAACAAGGGCTACTCTATACTAGATTTGGTCAACTTAAAAGGTTTAACAAACTAACTAATTCCAAAGTACAATACCAATCCATTAAGCAACATCAATGTCCTATTGTATTCCTTTCAATGCCTACAAGGATTAGGGCTAACTATCATACCTTTAATTCTCCACAAGAAATATTGAGACTCTCAAATGAAGTAGCTTAGGTTCATTCCATCTTATGTGCTAAGGTAGTACCCATGCTTAATCATCTATAACAAACAAGCTCTCTATAGACATAAATCCCAAGGTATTTCTCTATTCACTAAATTCTCATATCAAGCACAACTAACAAGACTAACCAAAGGATCCCAAATTATATTCTCCTATACAACTCAAACCTTAAACAATCCATTTCTCCACTCGTTCACGCCCTCCAATGATACATTCTCTCAAAACTGGGTTCTCTTGAACAAGGGAACTATCCTGCGGAATAAAAGGAAGGTGTCCACATGGACTTTATTATAAGATGAAAACGAACCTAAGATGAAACGGGAGAAAGAATTACCAAGGCGAGATAAGAGGAATTTGAAAGACGAATGACCAACGAAAATGGAAGATTAAGGTAAGATACACCGAATACGAAAAGAAATATCAAGAAAGTGGAAGCATTCTACATTTGGCATAACCAACCTTTAGCGGCACCAAAACTAATAACTAACAATCAACAAACCTAACAATTAGCAATCACAAACAGACTACCACATAAAATCCTAATTCTACCCATCCTACCCTTCTCTCAAGTTTATTATTTAAAGGTCCAGTGATTTCTAAGTGGGGTGCACAAACGTGCGTCGGGAGCAATAGGCTCTGATACCAACTTGTGACACCCTTAAAATTTAGTGTTATCTAATTACTTAAATGCGTAAATTCTACGGAAAAACTGGTAGGATACGTTTGTAAATGGTTCAACTAGATAAAACCTGCAATTTAAAAAAAATTTCTAACTAAACCATTCACAACCAATCCAACTCAAGAAGTCCAACATTCCCAGAAGCGGGTGCCAAAACCCTGTAGAAGCTGATGAACTACTTTACATGCCATAGCTAAATAGAAAGTAGAATGATACAAACCCAAAATAGAAAAAGGGAGACATATGTCCCTTCAAATTATATACAAAACCAAAAGTTAAAAGGTTATATACATAACCAAAAGATAAAAGGTTTCTACAAAAGAAAGCCAAACTAGGTCCAAGGTTCCTTGCTCACTAGCTCGTCTGTGACCCCAAGAAAGAATCAACAACCTGTCAATCGCATTTTATACAAACACGAAAGCCACAATTCAGTGGGGAGTAACTTCGAGTCCTCCCAGCCACGAATCGTCAAAATTAATGTACATGTAGTAAAACATGTGAACAAGATGATAAAGAATTCAATTATCAATCATTCTAACATATGAACCCTAAACTGACCAGACTAAACTAACATGTGAACCATTTAACAAATTGTAATCCAAACTCTATCAACCATAGCCGGCTTGCATCTCACCTTCTATGATTCATAGAATCATCAAACAAGAAAGGGCAATATATGAAAGACAGGCATAAGTTCTTAGCACCGTCAATAGTCACTTTGTAACTCGAGTCTATACCACGAGGTAGGGAAGGTAATCGAACCGGTATCTTGGCTCAGCGGTTACTATTAAGAAAACATGGCCAAGAGACAACACAACCCTAGCCTAAAATCTGCGCAGACCTAGACATGCGGATACACACCACCGCACCCAAGACCCACAACTTTTTTTAAAACAAAGTGAAGTGAGTACCCTAAGGACACCACCGAAGGGTTGGCTAGTACTTAAGCTGACCCCATACTATCAAAATAAGTACCTGAGGTCATGCCCCAACTTGGATATAAATCCACTAGTCAGGAACACAAAGGCTATCAAGCAGTGAACATATACTCGTCAGAGACTATAAAGACCTATCTATGATGAAGGCCGAAATACTCACCTAGGACCTAGTCCCAGCTAGTCCCAGCTTGAATACTTTAGCCCACACCACACAAGACTCACCACACAAGTCATTTAAGACACCCACTTAACCATAAGAGGGCAAAAAGTCCTACTTACCAACATAAAATCTAATATTCTATCATGTGAAAGGCTATATACAGCATACAATCCAACAGTTCCTCAATAAGTACTCAATACTAATTTCCAATCCTAGCAATTCTAACAATATTTAAGGCTTTAGGGGAAACTAGGGCCATTACTACAAAATAAGAAGCTATTTAAATTCAACTAACTACACATGTGAAATAGAGATATAATAAATGGCCTAAAACAAGAAAAAGGCCGATTATCTAAATCATTCAACCGAATTTTTACCCGCAACCCCAGCCTGCGGCACAGTGCGGGTCAAATTGCGGTGACCAATCACTCAATTAATCGACATCGCATCGATCAAAGGGACTAAGGCTCGATTTTTGACAATCAACAAAACATTACAATTATCACTATAAAATTCATTTTGAGCCTATTAATTACCATTTCATTTTGTAAATTATCCTAACATGTGATAATTGTCGATATAACATAATTTTTCTACCATTAGCATAACTTTTAGCTACTTTTATGATTCCCTTAACAAGTTTAACCATGTATACTCATTCTAATTATATCCTTGATGAACCTAAAATGACGGACAAAGCATGGAAAACCGCGAAACAAGCAACGAACCGACCCGGGCCAACCGTGGGCTAGCCGTGGGCCTGCCACGGGCCTGCCGGCCGGCTGCCCCACCCTTACTCCTCTCATTTTTTTTCCATTTTTACTCAGTATAAGACCGTCTGAAAATTAATTAATCGTCCCCAATTCAACTTTGATAATTTAAACTAACAAAAGGCATAATTTAAGCATAGTTTAAGCATGCATGCAACAAATTTATCATGTGAAAACTACTATTCAAACAAAAATCACCAAACATACAAAAACAACAAAGATTGTGACGATAATTCGCCGAGTAACTCGAAATATGTTACCTTAAGCTAGAAAAAGAGCAATTAGCACCTCAAAACCCAAACCCTAACTAGCAACTATCCGCTATCTTCGATAATATACGAGTCCCCGAACTCGTCCTCCAAATCTTCACCTAATTAAACAATAAAAACACCATAAATAAGCATATAAACCGAAATTTCCGAAAATTGGTCTTAAAACAACTTCAAGAAAACTGAAATTAAATTATACCCAGTTGTAGATCGCGGCGAGGGGATTCCGGAAAGGTAAATTTCGTGAAAAACCGATAAGAAACGAGCAAGTTATGTCGATTTTTAGCTTGGAATGATGAAAATGGTGTTTTTTTTAAAAAGTAGAAGATGAAGGTAGAGGAAAACCAGAAAAAAGAAAGAAAAGGGAGGGGGAAGCCGTGTAAGGGAGAAGGAAAGGAGAAAAAGGAAGTGCGGGATTTTTAGTCGGGATTTTTACGAGTCGGGTTTGACTTGTTTCAATAATAATTAAATCCGTAAGTCAAATGCAAATTCCGTCAAGACCAAAGTCTTTAAACACGAGATTACAATAAAATTGAGTATTCATACGACCCATTTCCAAATTCGTTTACCCAACGTTCAAACGAATTGTCATTTTCCCCCCGATACGCCCTTATTTCGAAATAAAAGATTTTACACGGTTTAAACTATTTTTAAACATTTCAAAACTATCAAAATAAATACTTTTCTTCAAAATATAATAAAATTATATTTCTTTGAATTATTTTTACTTTAATTACCTTAAATATCAAATTTTATTTGATTAATAAATTATTTCCGAAATATATTAACGGTCCGAAATTTACGGGGCGTTACAATTTCAGTCGTGACCAACTACCCCCTGAGAACCATAATGAGGAAATCCGAACTGTCAGGGAGAATGGTTAAGTGGTATGTCCACCTAAGTGGGTACGACCTAAAATTTGAACCCTGAACAGCCATAAAGTCCCAAGCCCTAGCTGACTTTGTGTCAGACTTTAGTCCCACCCTTCAAGAACAAGCCGACAGTGAAATCTTGACCCTAAATGAGGCTAAAGGGGAGCAGGTATGGGAATTACATGTTGATGGGGAATCCAACACGAAGGGAGCAGGGGTAGGGCTGGTCCTGAAAACAACTCAGGGGGAACAGATAATACAAGTAGTACGGTGCGAGTTCAAAGCAATGAATAACGAGGCTGAATACGAGGCCCTAATCTTAGGACTCCAATTAGCCTTAGAAATGCAAATCAACCACATCAAGGTGTATAGTGACTCCCAACTGATTGTAAACCACGTGAATAACGTATATACGGCCAGGGATCCTAAAATGGTAGCCTACCTGGAAGTGGCGAAGGAGCTTAAACTCCGCTTTGCCTCCTTCCACATCCACCAGATACCAAGGGACCAGAATGTTGAAACAGATGCTCTCGCCACCCTGGGAGCAGCCTTCACTCCAGGGGCAGTGGGTTCTATACCATTCATACATGTCATGAAACATGCCATATGCCAGAATGAACAACAGAACGCCAGTAAGGCTACAACCACCCAGTTGACATACGAAGCAGGGATACTGTGTACTGCCACACCCCAGGAAGAGATTGATGATTGGCGCAAGCGTTACATTAGTTGGCTACGTGATGAGGTCTTACCACCTGACCAGAAAGACGCCAGGAGCTTCAAAATGAAATCCTCCAGATTCGTACTCATTGATGGTATCCTATTTAGGAAGTCCTTGGCAGGACCCTATCTGAGGTGCTTAAGCATACAGGAGGCACAGGCAGTAATGTGTGATATCCACAGTGGTGATTGTGGAAATCACACAGGGGGTAGGAGCCTGTCCAACAAGACACTAAGACAGGGTTACTTCTGGCCTACCATGAGGAAGGACGTGATAGATTACGTCAAGAAATGCGAAGAATGCCAAAGGCACGCTCCTGTCAGCCACCAGCCAGCAGAACATATGCATCCGATCACCTCGCCTAGGCCTTTTATGAAATGGGGAATGGACATTGTGGGACCATTACCCCGTGCTTCTGGAAACAGGACGTACATGCTGGAAATGACGGACTACTTCTCTATATGGATAGAGGCAACAGCTTTTATTTAGATCCTGGAGAAGTATGTGATATCTTTCATCAAGAGGAACATAGTCAACAGATACGGCATCCCTTCAGAAATCATATGTGACAACGGGTCACTATTCATATCCAACAGAACGGAAGACTACTGCGCCAGGTGGAACATCAAGCTGTTTAAGTCTACTCCTAGGAATCCACAGTCCAACGGTCATGCAGAATCCAACAACAAGATAGTCATGAACAACCTCAAAAGAAGGCTGGAGGAGATAGGAGCCAACTGGGCAGATGAGCTCCCCTTCGTACTGTGGTCTGATAGAACCACCCCCAAAGTGGCAACAGGTCAAACACCATTCAGTCTGGTATATGGGGCCGAGGCAGTTATTCCCTCTGAGGTAAAAATACCGACGCATCGATATGCCAATGCCACCGAAGAGAGGAACCAGGTATAAATGGCCAGCAGCCTGGATACCATTGATGAGCTAAGAGCCAGCGCCCAAATCAGGATGGCAGCCTACAAACAGACAGCAGCCAGGAGTTACAACAAAAACGTAAGACTGAGAACACTGCAGGTACGGGACCTGGTACTCAGGAAGGTATTCCCAAACACCAAGAATCAGAGTGCAGGTAAATTCGCCTACAACTGGGAAGGTCCCTACCGCATAGAAGATATCGTGGGCAATGGGGCATACAAGTTGGAGACTATGAATGGGGAAACTGTCCCTAGATCCTGGAACATCATTCACCTTAAAAAGTATTATGTCTGATGTTCCAGGTGCAGGACCCAGGAGTTCCACCTCCAACAGGTACATCCCAGGACCCTTGAATCCTAACATTCAGTACTCTAGAAACCTTAGAACATGAACTAACTTGCTAAAAGTGTCTTTGATTAAGCAGCTATCGCTTGAAGGGGAACAACCCCAGAACCCACTTGCTGGAGCCATAACTCACTCTCTCATAAGGTACATACGCAAAGAACTAATCATTTTGTTTCGTATCACTTTGACCGTACCACCCCGCATTGGTCTAACAAGAAACATCTCTTTTGACAAAGAGAACAACTAAGTCACCAGGCAAGGTCTTTCGTTCAAGACGCACGTGCTAAGTCTCCCGAATTCAAAGCAGTACTACTAAGGAAATGACAACTTACAACGTATCTTTCAAATCCTTTGAGTCAAAACCCTTTTTCTTATTTTCCCTTGGTGTCAACTTCATAGGTGTCACAAGGAGCAAAATGTGGAAGCAGCGTACTTAGTATTTCAAACAGCCAAAATAAAACTCTCTCTCTTTTAAGATTGTTGTAAAAATTCTGGGGGAACACACTTTGTGCTCCCTAAACTATTTTGGATTTATGAAATTGCTTCCATTTTTAAGTTTATCCTTGTTTTTGGATTGAATGTAGATATGGTAAGTTGAATATTAAGGCAATGTCCTAGTAGGTTAACTGATGAACAGGAACTAGCAGAATGTTCCTCCTACAGGAAGTACCCAATGTGCGCGTGGTCGAAACAGAGGGATTAGAGCATCCTGATGGACAGAAAGCTCCCTGAACCACCACAGACATCTTAACAAGTACGAAGCCGGTACACAAAAAGAAAGAACAAAAGAATTGCTAGCAAAACAACAGAAGGAACAAAACGAAAATTCATAAACACCCCTCAGCAGGGGGAACTTGAAAAGCAAAGTATTTTTGCCCCTCCTACGAGGCAAAAACAAAAGTAATAAGAGGTGCCTAAAACTACCAGGCACCAAGAAGTTGGATTACAATGGGCCACCACACAGGGTGCCCAACAAAACATCAAGATAAAAAATTAAAATTTAAATGCCTAAACTAGGCAGCAGCATCAGAATCTGGGGCGGCATCAGCAGGAACATCCACAAGGATGTTCCCCTCCCTAGGCGACGAGGGCTTCCTCCCTGACCTCCTCCACTGACGCGACGGCTAGTTGTTCAGTCCTAGCACTGGTCTCTCCATGTCGTTGATGAGGCTGAAGTCCGGCTTGACTGGATACGCAGCATTGAACAACTGTTCCTCCTCAGCAAGGTCCCGGTTGGAGTGCTCACCCGCCTCAAACTCCTTAATGCACTTGATCTTTGTTTCCCAAGCGGAAACCAATGAAGATTCCAAGAGCAGGTGCTTCAACAACTCCACCTCCTTGTGAGCCTCTTCCATACGCCCTTCTGCCACCCTCCTCTCAGCATCCAGCTGTTTCTAGGCAGCTGCTTTCTCCTCAGCCAGCCACCTTCTCCCTCCTAGCCAGCACCTAATCTGACTCCACCTTCCCAAGGTTGACATTGAGGTTGTTCACCTCCCCCATCAATCTGGCAACCTCCCTGCGCAGGAACAGGCCGTCCTGCAAAACCTGCCAGAGGAACAGTCAGCAGCACGAACAAAGAAGACCAGTAAAACGTAAAGAGAATTAAAAAGGTACCTGCAAGGCGCGCCCAGGAACTTTATCTTGCGTAGCAGGGAGGGGAGTATTTCCCAGAGAATGGACAGCAGCCGGAAGTAGGAACTGTTCCATGTGAGGCCATAGAGGTACCCCATTGGAGCCATACCCCTTGGAAAGGCGGATTACAGTGAAAGTATTGGGCAGGGGTGGCCTAGGAGCCACTGCAGCCAGAGGAGCAACCTCAATAGGAAGCGTGCTAACCGGCTCCTTTTCAGCAGGGAGCGATGGCCTCTTCCTAGGAGAAGGACCGGAGGAGGCAAGAAGCAACCTGCTTCCTCTTTCTATCCAGCAGGGAAAGAGAGGAAACAGGAGTATTCCCTAGTACAGGAACACAATTAGAACATAAACATAAAATGACCATATAGCAAGAACAAACACCCATGAAAAACAAAGCCTTACCAGACGACATTTGGAATTCGGCTGCTGGGGGTTCTTGCTGACTGGTGGAGGTACCAACTTCCTCTTCCTCTTCTTCCTCTTCCTCTTCTTCCTTCTCTTCTTCTCTCTCTTCTTCCTCCTCTTGCTCTCCTTCGCTAATGTCAAGAGGCACGGAGGCAGATGCACCAACAGGGGAAGAAAGTACACCAGGGTAAGAATGAGTTGCAACAGGGAGAGCAAATAAACGGCTAACCACGCTATGATCTCTTGAGGGAACTGGCTGCTTCAAACCTGCAGCAGTACACCAGTAAGAACACTAAGGTAAAATAAAAACAACAGACACTCAGAAACTAAAATTACCTTTAGAGGCCCCCCACTTATCAAATAAGTACTCGGGGATGGGGGTAAGAGAGTCGATCTTAACAAAGAGGAATTTTGTATTCCAGCCTTCATCCCTCACTTTGGGAGGAAGGATCACGCTAGGGTTGCTGCGGTCACAGGACCTCAAGGTGATAAGCCCGGCAACAAAGGGTCTGAAAGTATAGAGCAGGGCGAGGTCACCCAGACCAATCCCCAGAGCGTGATCCTCAGCAAGAATGCAGAGCGAAACCAGAACGCGCCATGCATGAGGCGCAAGCTGGCAGATCGCCAACCTAGAGTCACGCAAGATCCTTTGCACCAAAGGAGGGAAGGGAAAAGACAAACCCTGGGTAAAAGGGTACTCATACAGGCACGCCCAACCGGGATTATGGGCATCCGGCGCCTCCCCAGGCTGAGGAATGTGAATCTCGACCTCCTGCCCAAGGCCAAACCTATCTCTCACCTCCTCGATGGGGGTGTCAGCAAAGCTGGAATCGCACAGATAGTGATCTGCGAGGATCCCAGAGGATCGGAAGGGAGAGAGAGTAGCAGCAGATGGACCCCTACGGGGAGGAGGAGGAGGAACGGTACGGCAGATAAACTTTTTGACAATAATTGCGGAGTTTAGAGGCGAAAAGGTTAAGAGAGATAATAGAAAGTGGGGAGTTTACCTGGTGGATGGGGGGATTTTATAAGAAGGGGGGGTGAGTAAAGGGTTTTAGGGAAAGAGGTTAGTAATGACGGGAATAAGGGAAGTGGGAGGGGAGGGGTGTATTTATAACAAAAAAAGAGAGGGAGTTAAGAGAGGGGGTTAGCAGAAGGGAGTTAAGGGAGGAAGTTAGGTTGGGGGGAATCGAGGGAAAGGAAATGTGGGGGAAGTGGGAAGTTATTGAGGGGAAATGATTGATTGGACCTCCAACGATCAGTCTCAGTGGATAAGAATGCAAGTGGGCTGACGTCACGTTATGACATCACCACTACATGCAACATCCAGGAGGGAAGCCACTCCCAGCATCGATCGAGCAAGAACAGAACCTGGCAGTTGCTTGGAGGTAATTGTATGGGTAAAAATACCCTCTCATTTTCATCATGATGTGGCAACTCGCTATTGGGTAAGATAGAGGCACACTGATCAATGACAAGGCAGCAGGCTGCTAGACGCAAGGAAAAACAAGGGGGGATGAACCAGGACGTTCAAGTAATACAAAGGCCACGGTTGAACTAAATAACAAACAGCCAGCAGGAACGTTGAAATGGTCAGCAGGAACATTGCGGTTATCAGCATGAGCTTTGACGAAGCCAGCAACCACTTCCTATTTCATAGGAAGTGGAGCATATGGTTGAGAAAACATAGGGACATATGCGACCATTCAAGGAAGGCTATAAAAGAGCAACAAACTCAAGGCATTCGGGATCATCAACTCCACTCAAAGAAATACCATTCATCAGTCTGCAACACTCAATAATTAACACATATAGAATCATATACACCATTCGTGTCATTTGTACTTAGCCATTTGAAGATCTTTCTGTTGTTCCTCCTGATTGTTCCAGCTAGGTTTATCCTCGAATGCTATTATTACTAGTAGATCATTGGTGGGATACCATTCCCCCCGCGGGTTTTCCCACATTTTTGGTTTCCCGCGTCACCATTTTGCTTGTGTCATTTGTCTCTCTTTCTTTTCGTTTGTTTCTCTTTCGTACTAGTTGTTTACTTTCGTTCTCGCTATATTCTTACTATCGATCTACTTAAGTCTTTAATATCGTATTTTAATTGGAATAGCCGCATTGACTCACAAATCTTTAGTCGGTAAAACCTTACCAAAACAATCACGACTCAGATGTAATTCAACGATTCCATCCAACCAAGACACATATTACTTCACTCTATAACAATTACTATTCAAAATGACTAACCATACCATTAACTTATTCATGCATATACTCAACACATTATCTCACTTCTAATCATGCTTTTGCAAACTCAACAATTCAACTTATACTCACACTATTCTAAGCATTCATTTGACAATAAACCATCATATATCATCCGAGTTTGCTAGAAATTTGATCATATCACAACAAGTTATCAACTAAATTATTCGACTTAAATATGCCATAACACAAAAGTACTCAACAATTCACCCATTGCAATTCTAATTATCGCTTGACAAACATTACAACTAGTATGAAACTTATGACTTACTATCATTATCACATACAAAACTCACAATTCTTTATAACTAGTACGCATAGAAAGACTTAAAACACATCATTTTCACCACATCACCCGACATTATCATGCACTCTCGACACTTCACCATCTCTATTACATCCACACATACTTCCATTCAACCACAACCTTACACAGTTCATCATCACAATAAAACTTTACAGAGATTATATTACAGTTATTGCTAACTTATCTATCATATACTAAGCACATAATTCCCGACTCGATATTTCCATACCCGGTGACTGGCTTAAGCATCATGGGGTCATGATTTTGAAATGAGGGCGCCTACTCACCCAAAATCAAGCATCAGCTGGGGCTCCCAACACACATACACCAGGTTCATTTTATTAGACTCACTACATTCATTGGGCTCATTTGTTCAGGTTCCAAAATCGTCGCTCTGATACCACTTTGTAACACCCCCGTCTACAAAGGAGCCTTAACAAGACCTTCCCTAGCAGATAAGGGCGTTACCATCTCGGTTACCCGAGGTCAGTAATAATCAAATGTCGATAGAAGAACGGTTATGTTATATTACAAGTGAAAACAAACAACTGATGACATAAAAGATACAACTCAAAACTACTATCAACTACGTGAAGCTATATCTGCCATGACTCGTGGTAGACTCATCTCTCCAAGCACCCAGCTATGATCCATATATCCACCTGTTAAGACCGACTGCTCACCATAGTGGATCACGGCAGACACAACAGAAACAGACAACACAATAAAACCACACAAGGTCAGCAACTGAGATAACATTTATGTAAAAGACACCACACACTACAAGAACACACACACACACACACACACACACACACACACACACACACACACACACACACACACACACACACACACACACACACACACACACACACACACACACACACACACACACACACACACACACACACACACACACCACATCTCCTCCAACCAACCACGCATCTCTGACTGCTCAAAGGTCCAGTCCTGCCAAATTACCAATCGCAACCAGCAATCCACACCGCCAGTGGGGGACCGCAGTCATTCCCACCTAATCCCCGCTCATCTCATCCAAGCGATAACCCATGTTCCTTAATGTGCACATCCTCTCCCGTGGCGGGTTCCACGGAGGGCTAATCAAGGGCGTGAAGTCACTCCCGTAAGCGACTCCACTCAGCCGAGGGCGCACCTCGAGAACCACGGACAAACAAACACAATCAGCTGTACTACAGCAATCACCAACTTCTCTACCAACACAACATTAACAACTACCACAACCAATCACATTACTGACTATAAAGCAACCAAACAGCATCAACAGACTCTCTAGACAATCAGCAGTACTGAGTAGGCGAACCTACCTTTAGTAAACCGCAGCGACTCCGCGTCCGACCACAAGATACCAATCAACCATGAAAACCACCTATACAACCATCACAACTATCTATTACTACCTCTATAAACATAATTGAAAACAAAGACGACGATGATGATGACGACGACATACCTATAACACAGCAATCCGGCGTCAAGACCGCTACCCGACTCAAGCCTCCCATCTCTCAGGTGTTCTCACTCACAAAGGCATCAAGGAGGTGAAACATGGTGAAGGAGAAGAGAGGTGACGACATTTAGATTTAGGAAGAAGGTAAGGAAATGATTTGTAATTTCACGATTTATGATTTATAATTCCCCACTGCAAACCCGTTACTCGATCGAGTGACCTCTACTAGATCGAGCTCCCAAGCTACTCGATCAAGTAGCCTCAGCTAGATCGATTAACACACAGACCAAACCTCACATCATCACAAGTCATTACTCGTAAGGTTTCCTAAGGTTAAGATAGGTGTTTAAGGTCAGTCAACGTCGGTCAACGGGTCCCTAAAAGGACGGGTATTACATGCAGCACGTCGCTTCTGAGGAGACGCCCTAACAATGTTCAAATTCCGATTCATGTCCATAAAATGTGACTAAGTTTTTATGCTGACTGCCACAGACCTACCGCAACCCTCCTCATTTCTCCGAGCTTGGGACCGGCAGTGAATGCCCGAAAACACACACAAGCGGAGTTAGAAATATGTGATACTCTCTTGCAATATTCGCTTTCCATATTACTCGTATGTTATGATATATATACAATCGATGATTGAATGAATAATACAATGCCGAGAAAACTCGTCTTTGTTTCTTTACATGGTACGAGTATTAAACAAGGTTAATATGTTTTTCTCCTCTCGTTTTCTTCACAGCCACCACGACTGGCGCTAATGAGTATCCCAAAAATGATGGGAGCAAAGCTCTTACTCCGTACACCTTGCTTTCGCATGACAATCCCGATGCCTCTGTTTCCCAAATCGTACTCCTTTGTAGCAACTACGAGGAATAGGTTTGGGCTTTTAATATGTCCCTCATATGCAAAAACAAGGTAAGCTCGGGTTTGTTAATGGCAAAATAACCAAAACCGCAACCACTTCCTCGGGGGGGGGGGGGGGGGTGGTGGTTATTCCAACACTGATGCTCTTAGACGGGCAGGGTGTGTTTTGTGTGTAATAGTGGTCAAGTCCGTACTGGCCACGGGACGACTTCTTCATCTATTGCTCTTGAAGGTTCTAGCCAGCCTCCTCTCGACAGGAGTGTCCTCTTGGCAGTAGGGGTGCCTAAGCCAGTAAGGCCTCCCGTTCATGTGGTCTACCTTGAATGAGGGTGATCGCCTTGATTTGCATGGTGTAAGTCAGTCAATGGGATGAGATGGCACACTTGTAGAACTCTCGCAAAAAAAGAGTTTAGGTGATACAATATTGAATAAGCCGTCTTATTACATAGGGCTGGTGTTTAGGCCCCTTGATGAGCGAGAAGTGAAAAATGCATGGCCATGCTAAAATATGGTTAAAGAGTAATTCTGATTCAGGAACAGTTCGATCTCGGAGATTAAGAAATAAAATTTGAGGAATGACATAATAAACATGAGTTGAGAAATATGTGATTGAATTTGACATGAAGAGACTTAAGGAATTTGAAATGCGTCGTTGCCTTTGGACACGTGCAAGATTGAATGAATTGTATCATAAGATGTTTAAGGCAATTACTAAATATAATATAGAATATATAATGGCGATAAATATTATATTATTTTAGAAAATCACAATTACTTGTTAGAGAATAATTATGGCAATTGGCTACATTAAGATTGGATTAATGACTAAATTTATATAATCCTATGAGGTCACAAGTACAATAAGGAAATACAACAACAACAACAACAACAACAACAACAACAACAACAACAACAACATCAACATCAGAACCTTAATCCCAAAATGATTTGGGGTCGGCTAACATGAATCATCTTTTCGAACCGTCCATGGGTGAACGCACGCCTCAAAATGCGAATAAAAAAAGGGAAGATGAAAAACAAAAAGGAAGAACGAAAATGTAATGGAAAGTCAAGGTGAACTTAGGGATTTTAAAATCGAATTCCGTCTTTCTTTTATATTAACTTAAAATTTAAATCGAAGTAGGAATGAGATGAGTTTGCTTAGACCTGAAAGGGTGGCAGGTTTTATCTTGGAGAATATGAAATCAAGAGTTCGAACCCAGGAAAGAACAGTGATGACTCTTGCAGAACGAGATTGGTTGATTAAAATGCGTCTTATAGAATGATATCCCTTGTATGAACACCATAATGTAATTATTTATTCATATTAATATATTTCTCACATTTCACCAAAAAAAAAAAAAAAAAATTAAAATTTAAATCGAGAGAAAAGATTAAAACGATTTTTAAAAACCGAAATAGAGTTAAGGATCTGGAATGAACCAGGTAAAATCTATAAGAAAGTGGTTGGTGAAAAAGTGTAATAAAGGGGAGAAAAATAAATAAATTAATTTCTTTAAATTAAATAAAAAAAACACTAAATCTGTCAAAAAACATCAAATACTAAAAATCCACATGTATCATTTCCCTCCATTGTGCCCTCTCCGTTACCATACTCTCCTCAAGCCCCAGAACTCTCATATCGGGCTCTATCACTCTCAACCATGTCTGTCTCGGTCTTCCTCTGCCTCTAGGGACTTTTTCTGTTCTCCAAGTTTCCAGCCTCCTAACTGGTGCGTCCATAGGTCTCCTTCTCACATGGCCAAACCATCTTAGTCGGTTTTCCATCATCTTGTCCTCTATTGGCGCCACTTTTACCTTTTCCCTAATCACCTCATTCCTTAACCGATCTTTCCTTGTATGTCCGCACATCCACCTCAACATGCGCATCTCCGCCACACTCATCTTTTGAATGTGACAATGCTTCACGGCCCAACACTCGGAGCCGTAAAGTAGGGCAGGCCTAATTGTCGTGCGATAAAATTTTCCCTTTAATCTTTGGGGCATATCTTTATCGCATAGAAACCCTGAAGCACTCTTCCATTTCAACCATCCCGCTTTAATTCTGTGAGCCACATCTCCGTCTAACTCCCCATCTTTTTGAATAATAGATCCTAGATATCTGAAGAAATC
Source organism: Silene latifolia (assembly GCF_048544455.1). Classification (NCBI taxonomy): domain Eukaryota; kingdom Viridiplantae; phylum Streptophyta; class Magnoliopsida; order Caryophyllales; family Caryophyllaceae; genus Silene; species Silene latifolia. The sequence goes on along the minus strand of NC_133529.1, from coordinate 109,945,562 downwards.
CGAACCCTCAACAACATTCCCATCGAAAATAATACTCCCCGCCTATGTCGATCTCAACCCCGCCACCTTAGTGAACGACACCTCAAATACTCGGTCTTACTCTGCTCGGCTGAACCCACGAGTCTCTAAAGTCTGCCTCCACAATTCCAACTTTCTCTCCACCCCCTCTTTTGTCTCATCAATCAACACAATATCATCAGCAAACATCATACACCAAGGGATGTCGTCCTGAATATCCCTTGTCAACTCATCCATAACTATAGCAAAGAGAAAAGGACTAAGTGCGGAACCTTGATGCACCCCGATGGTAATAGGAAATTCTTCCGTTCTCCCAACATTAGTGCGAACACTTGCACTAGCCCCCTCATACATGTCCTTTATGAGGTCAATATATTTTCGCAACACACCCTTTCTCGCCAAAGCCCACCAAAGTACTTCTCTTGGTACCCTATCATATGCCTTTTCCAAGTCAATAAAAACCATATTGACTTGAAAAAGGCATATGATAGGGTACCAAGAGAAGTACAATCAGGAAATAATATTTTTTTTTTTAAATATGAGTAATATATATAGATAAGAAAATAATTATAGTGCAGTTTTTGCATTAGCACAAGGTGCTAATACATACATTCAATCATGCTATTTTAGCAACAGAACAATACTAAAACAAATAGGGTATTACATTCCCCATTTGCTGAGCAAAATACTATCATTATGCTTAGTAGGCTTGTCAATTTTGAATCTGATTTTTCTCCTAATCTCCTCCTTGATTTGATCAGCAACTTTACCAGACCTCAAGAGGACAACATTCAGCCTAACATTGTCTCTATGGTGCACAGATATGAGACATCAGTTTTAGGAAAGAATAAGAGTTCTTTTACTTTTCTTATTACACCTAGATTATATTATTATAATATGTGATATTATATATAAATGATTCTAGGGTTATGAAAAATCACAAGTTTTTCATAAGGAACCACAAAGGAGAAAAGCATCTAATCTTCCTATATATTGTCCGCCTCAAGTACACTAATCACAACATTTATGGTAAATGACAATAACTAAACATCTTTCTAAACTAAAACCATAAGAGCTTCCCGGAGAGAGAACTGTGACCTTAGCCTGAAACAACATCTCGAAATCTTACACGTACAAACTCTGACTTAGGTATCGAAGAGGGACAACAAGTCAAACACTAATTCCTAATAAGGACCACATTGATTCAAAGGGGACCAACACTGATTTAAATGTTTTTGAAAGAAACAATTTAGCGTTGTATGTGGAAATCCAAACTAAAACCTCAAAATCAACTATAACATGTGTTTGGGCTAAAATCTGCACTTAGCCTAGCGGGAGATGGACCCATCTGAAGAATTGGGCTGCGGGGGTAGGTCAATCACAGGAAGCCCAAAGGCAAGAGGAATCCGCTTAAGGAGTTGGGCCAAGAAAGCAAGCGATAGAGGAGAAGCCCGTTGATGGAGGAGTCCCGTGTTTTGGAAAGCCTTCAGGGAGATCTCAGGGAGAATTCAGGGAAATCAATGGGAATGGAGGGAGACGACCCATTATGGAAAGAGTTGCAGTAGAAGTAATATTCCTTACCATAAATGAGGAAGAGCATATCTAGGGTTCTTACCCTATAAATAGCCAAATGAGCAACCAAGAAAAGGGCATTCAAGATCTCACGCATACACACGACATATTGTGCTAGCTAAATTTACATACCGTCCCCATTGTACTCATTCTCTCATTAACAAGCTAGTGCAATACTTGGAAGGGTGTCGTTCCTTCCCGCGGTTGTTCCCACATTGGGTTTTCCGCGTCACCAAATCTCACGTGTCAACCTTTATTTAGGTACTTAATTCTTTTATTTAGCATTAAACGCAATCATACAATCAATACGCAACGGTAAGACCGCATTGACCTCATACAACATAGTTCGGTAAAAATTACCAAAACAGTTTGGTGCCCACCGTGGGGCATTGTGGTCGCCAATCGTTGATTAACTCAGACATATAATGGACAAACAAGTATTAGCAGCCGTGTCAGGGAGCGATCAGCCGTCGATACCACCCAATCCAATTCAGAATCCAGCATCGGCGGCACAAACTCAGGCCCCCGGACACACTCCAAGAACCACCTCCATGACAAAAGGCACTCTACCTCCCAGAACTCCTGCTGTGGCGGCCCAAACTAGATCAGACAGGGGCACAACAAGTTCAGTCCTTACTCCACCACCCAGTCCAACACAAACCTTGCTTAGTGACATGGAGAACCTTCAGAAAGTAATGGAAGATATGCGAGAAGATCAGAGAAAGGCAGAAGCTGAAGCAAAGAAGAGGGACAAGGAACTCTGGGCACAGATAGACTTTCTGAAGCAGCAGACCATCATTCCAGCCAGCACGAGGAATGAAGGTCGGGTCCCAGTACTAGATCTTACCCATGGGGCATCAGGCAGCAGGAGTCAACCTCGACAGATACCAGCCGAGCTGGTAACAAGACTAGATCTAACGGCAGTGTCAGCAGGAGAAAGGATAACCCCACAAGGGTTAGGATACCTCACACCAGACAGCTGGCAGCCAGCCGGCCGCGCAGAGGCACAACCAAATAATCTCCCAGTTGATAATCTCGTGATAACTAACCAGACACCTGGCACAAGATCCGCAGGAAACCCGCAGGTAAACTGGCATCAAGGAACACTCGTGACATCAACCCCATTAGCTACCACGCCACACCAGAACCTTCAAGAGTTCAGACATGGAAGCAGCGCTCCAAGTCAACAGACAGCAAACAGACGAATCCAGGACTCCGGAAGCCTGACCAACCAGCAGTACCTTGAGTTAAGAGAGATGCTGAGTAAGGTCCCAGGATTGCCACCTCCACTCGAAAAGGCGGCACCTGACAGTTATGCTGACTCGTCGTTCGTGGATGCCATATCCATCGTTGCCATGCCAAAGGGATTCACCAATCCAAACATGCCTCTCTTTGATGGCACGACAGATCCCTTTGACCACATGAGCCAATACAAGCAGAAAATGATGACGGTAACGGCTGTAGGACAAGTAAAGGAAGCATGTATGTGTAAAGGGTTTGGATCCACACTGTTGGGGCCAGCACTACGATGGTTCGTAAGCTTGCCTAACAGGTCAATATCCACGTTTGCCGACCTGGTAAACGCATTCACTCAGCAATTTGCAAGCAGCCGGAAGCCGCAGAAGCATGCAGGAGACTTGTACAGAATTGTTCAGGGAGCTGGAGAGACTATTAGAGAATACAACACTAGATTCAACAATGAGAAGGTGGCAGTACGGGAGTGTGACGTGTCGACAGCAGTGGAAGCATTCAGGAGAGGCCTACACCATGAATCTGACCTGTACAAGCAGCTAACTATGCACCCTTGTCATAGTTTTGAGGCGGTGCAAGAGAAAGCAGCAGCTGCAATCAGATTGGAAGCAGATATCCTGGCCAGAGCCAGCATACCAAATACACCAAGCGTATCCAGCACATCAGCCATGGAAAAGTCAAGTAGAAAGCAACCCACTAGCAAGAAGGATGAGAGATACAAGCCATATGGTAGGGGAGTCAACAGTGTTGATAACAGATAAGAGAATCAACAACTACCCACACTGGCAAAATATGGATTCACAACTGGCGTCGGATGAATCCTGAAAGCACTCAGAGAGATGGGAGATGGGGTAAGATGGCCCAGGCCACCAGTAGAGGGAAAGACATAGCGAAAGGACAGCAAGAAAAAATATGAGTTTCATCGTGACATTGGGCATAACACAGAGGACTGTTACACACTACGCAAGGAGATTAGACGCCTATATGAGCAGGGAGAACTGAGCCACCTATTACCACGTGGAGGCAAGCAGCAGGATAAGGTAGGCCCCACAAAGCCTGCAACTCCATCTAAATGCACCAAGATAATAAACGTGATAACAGGCGGCTCAAACATAAGTGGGTTAACATATTCAGCAGCCAAAAGGCGTGCTACCGAGACTAAGGGAGACAGACCAGAAACTTCTTGTTGAATTTCTCATAGTGATATACCTGCGGTTGCTTTTGACGAAGGAGATATACGTGACGAGCAAGAGCATCACGACGCACTCATCATAACTCTGTCAATGGCCAACTGCAAAGTCAAAAAGGTCCTGGTGGATACTGGTAGCTCGGTCAACTTAATCATGCTAAAAACCATAGAAAACATGGGGTTCAGCGAGAAGGATTTGCAGAAGAAGACCATCCCGCTGGTAGGGTTCAGTGGAGAGACAGCCAACTCGTTGGGTGAGATAGTAATCCCAACCTACGTGGGAGGAATCAACAAACAGGTAAGGTACTTGGTCATAGATGGACCCTCTACCTACAACGTCATTCTTGGAAGACCATGGCTGCACCTGATGAAGGCAGTTCCCTCAACATATCACCAACGCATAAAATTTCCCACACCATGGGGAGTAGAAACAATACGAGGAGACCAGAAGGAAGCTAGAGGCTGCTACAAGAAAGCATTGACATGCACAGCCAGTCCCCCAGCATAGCAATTATAGAAGCAGCATGTCCAGGACGAATACATTGAGCCCCCAGTCGAGGAGTTGGATCAGATCAACCTGGACAAGCTGCACCCTGAAAGGACCGTGCTAATAGGGGCAGGATGCACAGGAAACCTCAGACAACACTTAGTCAAGTTCCTGCAAGCCAATATGGATTATTTCGCATGTTCCCATGACGACATGATAGGGATAGATCTGTCTATCATAACACACAAACTCAGTGTGGACCCAGGATGCAAACCCATCTAGCAGAGACGAAGAAAGTTCGCAGCTGAGAGAAATAAGGTGATCAACCAGGAGGTAGACAGCCTGCTAGCAGCAAACAAGATAAGAGAGGTGAAGTACCCAGAATGGTTGTCAAATGTGGTGGTGGTACCTAAGAAGAATGGAAAGTGGAGAGTATGCGTGGACTTCACCGACCTCAACAAAGCATGTCCCAAAGATTCCTTCCCACTACCACACATTGACGCAATGGTGGATGCAACAGCTGGACACGAGATGTTGACATTCCTGGATGCTTGGAGTGTCTACAATCAAATCAAGATGGATCCTTCGATTCAAGAGAAGACAAAAGATTCATGTCCGAGAGAGGAATATCTCACATAATGCCATGCCCTTCGGTCTGAAAAATGCAGGGTCCACATATCAAAGACTGGTCAACCGTATGTTCAAAGAACAATTAGGAAGAACCATGGAGGTAAATATTGACGATATGGTGGTGAAATCATATAAAGCTACGAATCACATGCGGCATCTGGCAGAAACATTCAGTACCCTCAGATAATACAAAATGAAGCTAAACCCGTCCAAGTGCACCTTTGGAGTTTCCTCCGGCAAATTCTTAGGCTATATTGTTACTCAAAGAGGAATAGAAGCCAACACTGAGCAGATTAAGGCCGTATTACAGCTGGAGTCACCAGAAAAACCAAAGGATGTACAAAGACTTGCTGGTAAAGTGGCAGCTTTGAGCAGGTTCATCTCAAGATCCTCAGACAAGTGCAGACTATTCTACGATATATTAAGAAAGAGCCAAAAGTTTGAGTGGACTGCAGAACACGAGAAGGCATTCAGGGAGCTGAAGCACTACCTCAGCACCCCGCCACTAGGGATGGCAATGGGTCGGGTCTGGGTCGGGTCCAGCAAGACCCGGACCCGGACCTGTCTCCCAACATGGGACCCAGACCCGACCCAGACCCTAAAGGGTCTAAAATTATTGGACCCTTACCCATACCCAACGGGTCCGGTGTATTTTCAAAATGGCCTCTGCTTTGTGCATATTTATGCACTGACTTCATTTTGTGCACATTTATGCACTTCATTTTTGAACTCCTTACAAATACCAAATACAAAGTCTTGAATAAAATTACAAATCTCGATTAAAATTACAAAGTCTTAAGCAAAGAGTTATAAAGTCTTAACAAAGTTCGTAGTCCTTAGACTCCTTACAAATACCAAATACAAAGAAATGAACTAGCAAACATAATCCTTAAACAATACACGGCGGATCAAATAGCTCTTCCTCTTCCATATCGTCGATTGGAATATCATCAACATCCTAAGAAAATAAAAGGTAGAAAGAAAGCATTACCACAAAAGAACAAGTAATGCGAAAAAGACATTATAAAGACTAAAATACAAGGAAGACACAAGTTAATACCATTTCGATTGTATCAATAATGTCTCCCTCAACTTCCGAGTCCTCATTGACCGTAGAACAAGTACCTCCCATGTCACCTATAAACAAATAATTATGCAAACATAAAGTAATAAACAATGGTTTTGATTTACTTAATAATTATGCAAACTAAAACGATTAATATTAAAGTTACCTTGAAAATCTTGTTGCTTCCAATTTTGTAAGCACATTAATGCTTCAACGGTGTTTGCATGAAGTGTAGAACGATGAGCACTCACAACTCGCCCTCCCATGCTAAAAGCACTTTCCGAAGCTACACTAGATATTGGAATGGCAAGAATATCCTTAGCAATAGTCCGCAAGGTAGGGTATCTACGATCAATTTTCCACCAACTAAGAACATCAAAACTATCATCTTCTCCTTCCGGTTGATCTTCCAAGTAGTGTTCCACCTCACCCTTAAAAATCACCTTCCTTGTCTTGGTTTCCTTTTCTCTAGCATATGCATCTTGATGCACTACACCATGTTTTATTTTTCCATTTCCTTGTAAAATACTTTGTGCACTACTCCCCTCACTATTCTTTTGATACTCCACTACAAGTTTATCCAATAAAAGTCTCACCCTCTTCACCTCTATCTCAACATCTTTCTCATCATCTTCATCATAAAGCATCTTAAAATAGAATGCCACACAATCCATTTTATTCCTAGGATCCAAAATAGCGGCAATGGCTAGAAGACCGTTGATATGCTCCCAATATTTATCAAATTTTCCAAGCATACTTTTAGCCATTTCTCTTATAACAAGATGAACATCTTTCAACCAACTCATTAAAGCAAGCTTAATTTCACATGCTTTTCTAAAGAATAAGTTAGAAGTAGGATAATGCCTACCCGAAAACACTTTAGTAGCATCATCAAATATAGCCAACTTCTCACAAACTAGGCTAGCCAAAACCCAATCTTCATTAGAAGGAACATCAAACTTTAATCTTTCATTTAGACGTTTTAGCCTAACAAAGACATCTTTATAGGGCAAGGCAGATTGAAGCATATAAAAAGTTGAATTCCATCTTGTTTTGCAATCAAGTATCAACCTTGTAATATTTGTTTTACCAAGGAAACGACAAGCCTCCTCAAACTTTTCAATTCTTTTCGGAGTAGACATCCAAAAAGAAACACAATTCCTCACTTTCACAATCCCCAACTCAATGACATCCAAACCATCCTTCACAATCAAATTTAAGATGTGTGCACTACATCTCAAATGCAAAAAACTACCTTTCAAGATTAGACACTTTTCTTCAAAATTTTTGAGTAGTTTTTTCATCATAGCATCGTTAGTGCTACAATTATCTACTACAACCGAAGAGATCTTGCTTTCTAGACAATATTGTGACAAACAATCCATTAAAACCTTGGCAAGAACGCCTTTTGTATGTGGCCATGGCACAAAGCAAAACCTCAATGTTCCATTTCTCAATACCCAATTTTTATCAATGAAATGTGAAGTCACAACCATATAACCCTTCTTTTGATTGGAGGTTGTCCACATGTCAGTTGTTATAGCTATTTTACTGTCACTAAACCCCAACAATTGGTTAAGAGAGATCTTATCGTCATTGTAAAGCTTGAGAATATTACTTCTCAAAGTATTTCTAGTAAGCATTTTAAAGGAAGGATTAATACTCTTAATGAAATCCCTAAAGCAATAGTGATCAACAATCGATAAAGGATACTCATGTATAACTACCATATTAACCAACTTGGATCTAGAGATTTCTTGGTCAAACTCTTTGTTTTTTTGTTTAAGTTCCAAAGTACTAGACCCGTCCAAGTTGGTTTGCACTCTTAATTTTTTTTGACCCACTCCACTAACTAAATATTTCATTGGACAAGTAGTCTTAGCATGTTTTGTAAGATGGGAAGTACCACTATTGCCACCTCGACAAAGGAGTTTCTTACATTGTTTGCACTCTGCCTTCGGAACATCATTGTCCGTCACTTTATTAAAGTAAATCCAAACTTCCGAACCCTTCTTCTTGTTGAGTGCTTGTGTATCTACAACAGGTGTTTCATTTATGCCCGGAGAAAGGTTAGTATGATGAGGAAGACCATCAACAAAACCTTCTTCATCATCGGTACCTTCTTCATCAATATCATATAAGACATTCTTTGATTGAAAACAATTGGATCCTTCCTCATACATCTAGAAAAATGAAAAAACAGAGAAAAAAAACATGTTACTGGCTTATCCATAAACAGTCGTATACATAAACCGAGAAAAATGAATACGAAAAATGAAAAAACAGAGAAAAAAAAACATGTTACTGGCTATCCATAAACAGCCATATACATAAACAGAGAGAAATGAATACGATAAATGAACCTATCAAAGAAAATTAACAGTCTCCCTGTCTTTTCTCTTTTTCTTGAAAACAGTTTGATTTAAAGAGTATACATAAACAGTATACATAAACAGCCGTATCAGTTTATGAATATGAAACAGTATACATAAAACACGATTTATATAAGTTTCTTCATCATGTAAATATCATTTCAAGTACTAAATGAATACGAAACTTGATGGGGCATATTCTGCACCGCTGACCAAGTCAACATATTGAGCAAGGTCAAAGATATCCACAGCAAGTCAACGACTTAGACAGCCTCACCGACGGAGCCCGTCGGCCTGTCTCTTGGGTCCCGGCCAGGCAGCCAGCCAGCCGGGGCACATATACGCGTACTCATATCCAAGACCCATCGGCCGGCCTGCCATGAGTCCATCGGCCGAGGGTAGAACGGTCTTTCCACCTGCTAGCCACTTGGCCACTACGTGACAAAAGGTGAAAGTCTATAAATACTCCTCAACCCTCATTGAGGAAAGGATCCACGATTTAACCTAAGAATCACTATTCATCTGGTAATATCTTCCTTATCTCTCTACAATACATACTTAGCCAAGTAACACATAACTTAATCCTTTAAGTTTACTGACTTGAGCGTCGGAGTGAGTACGCTCGGCCAAAGCCGAGCCCTCAGTTTGTTCATCGTTTCAGGAGAGGTCAAAGGAGGACTCGATCAAAGACGTCATTCTACAAGCTACGAGTGGTAACAATACTTGCTCTGGAATTGCACCCGGAACAATTGGCGCCGTCTATGGGAAAGATACTAGAAGCTAGTCACATTCATTCCCAAACAAAAAAAAAGAAACACACAAAAAACCCACCCAAAAAGCTAAGAAGATGTCAAAACAACCAGAGAAGGTGCTTGTGGAAAATGAATTCTACCAGGATGACACATTCCACAACTCTGAAATCGGGCAGTCCCCCACCGGCCGTATCACTGATACGACGAACGGGATGCCAAAGGAACAAGATACACCGCTGCCCATCGACCAAGTCACCATCATGGGACATGTGGTTGATGCAGCTAAACTAAAGCTACTCCTGGACTTAATTGGTAGTACGCCGGCTCACACTGTCACACCGACAAGAGCGGCGGAACTCGTCCAGGAGACCAGGGCCCAAAATGTGACTCCAAGAAACTTGAACGGAGCACTAGGGGAAGCTGACCCTGCGAAGACGCCGGGGGAACCCAGAGTGTCAGTGGTAGACCTGAGCCCTTCCCGCACTCGAGGGGGGACAGCGTCGCCGCGGCACCAACAAGGTCTACCCCAAAGGAGTCAGAGGAGTCCGACTCAGCAGAGCCGGAGAAGAAGCCCGAGTCGGAGAAGGAGTCCTTCCCGCTACGAGGAGAGGAGCCGGACTAGGAATGCGAGGAGCCGATCGCCGCGTGTCGTTCGACACGTGGTCAGACAGCCCCTCAGCGCCTATGTCCTTGAAACCATCGTGCCAACCAAGCTAAAGTTGCCGGCGTTCACATACAAAGGGGATAGCGACCCCACCGACCACGCCGAAGCTTTCGAGTCGTACATGTCGGTGTGGGAACAACCCGATGAGGTCTGGTGCCGAGTCTTCCCAACGACCTTGCATGGGATGGCTCAAAGTTGGTACAAGGGGCTGCCCGACGGCTCGGTATACTGTTACGCCGACCTAAGGGACGCCTTTTTAGCCCAGTACTCTTGCAATAAGAGGAGGGCCGTGGAGACATCGGATCTCCTAACTATTAGACAGGAGGGGGGCGAGTCTCTACGAAGCTATGTGAAGAGGTTCGATGCCAAGGTTCAGCAGATTCGAGAGATCAATCCCGAGCTGGCGGCCTTCGCGCTGATGAAAGGCCTCCCAAGGGGAGACTTAAAAAACGAGCTCATCAAGTACGGAGGCCTGGGCTTAGACGCCGCCAGGAAGATGGCCGACCAAGCCATCAAGGTAGAGGACTATCACAAGACCTGGGTAGGCCACAGCGAGGCTGGGCACTCAGAAAAGAAGAGCCACCGGGAGGACAACCCGGATGAAAGACGCCGTGACGATAATAGGTCACGGTCTGACAAGTCTGCCGGGAAACAGAACTCGGCGGACGCCGGGGGGGAGTTCGGGACCGTAATACCGAAAGCGGTACAATGATCACACCCCCATGGTCGTATCTGCCGCCGAAGTCTTCGCCCTGAGCAAGAACGAGGGTCAGAAGTGGGAAAGGCCCCCCAGGCAGAGGAGTGACGGTGACACGAGCCAGTACTGTGAGTACCACGGCCACACCGGCCACTTAACTAACGACTGCCGGCATCTGAAAAATGCCATTGAAAAGCTGATCCGGAAGGGGAACCTCGGCAAATATGTTGCCGGAGGCCGTAAAAACAGATGCTTGGCGGTCGGATAAGAAATCCGTCTTTGAACGGATAGGAGTAATCCATGTTGTCATCGGGGGCAACGAGAACGGTGGGTCCGCTCATGGGCACAAACGGCACCTGAATGAACTATATCAGGCCATCAACTTTGTGCCCAACACAGCAACCCCCGCTTCCAACATACCCGATATAACTATTGGGACGAAGGACTACGAGGGAGTCATCGCTCCTCACAGCGACCCACTTATAGTCCACTTGGACATAGCCAACCACCTAGTGAAGAGGTGCCTGATTGACACAGGCGCCTACACGAACATCATGTACAGAGAATGCTTTCTCAGCCTCGGTCTGAAGGTTGAAGACTTGAGCCCCTGCACCAACCCGCTATACTGACTTTTAAAGGGCCGCCTGGTACCCCCGGGGTCAATCAGCCGGGTGATGTTCGGCGAGGGAAGTGCGGCCAAGAACGTTATGTCCGAGTTCGTGGTCATTGACGGTTCGTCGCCTACAACGTCCTCATAGGCCGAGTCACTCGAGTGAGGCCGACGCAAGAATGTCCATCCGGCCCGACATTGATGTATGTCTCGGACCGGGGAGGCGATAAGCTCGTCTCAAAGAACGAGAAGGATGAGGTAGTCAATGTCCAAGTATCTCGCGAGGGTGCAACATGCAATCCTTCAAAGTGGCGAAGAAATCAGAGAAGGGAAAGAGCCCATCCTTGCAACAGGAGGGCGAACGCATGGATACCTCCGTCGGCATGGTCGAAGGAGCGGAGACCGAGGAGGTGGAGATTGACCCGAGCCGCACCGTAAATCGCTTCGGTGTCAACCGGAACCAAAATTCGAGCCGACCTCCTGGACTCCGCCGAGGAAGAATAAAGATGTCTTCGCCTACTCTCGGCCGAGATGCCAGGCGTGAGCCGGAGGTAATTGTTCACAAGTCGAACGTACTCTCCACCGCTCGCCCTGTCAAGCAGAAGATGAGGAACTCCTCAGCCGAGAAGGACGAAGCCATCAAAGCCGAAGTAGACAAATTACTAGCGGCGGGCTTTATCATGCCTTGTACTTATCCCGAGTGGTTAGCTAATGTTGTAATGATGAGGAAATCATCGGGGGCATGGAGAATGTGTGTAGATTTTACCAATCTTAATAAAGCATGCCCCAAAGATTGTTATCCTTTGCCTCGGATAGATAGTTTAATTGACGCCACGGCGGGCTACACCATGCTGAGCCTGCTGGACGCCTTCTCGGGGTATCACCAGGTATTCATGGCCGAGGAAGACATGCCTAAATGCGCATTCATCACTGCTAACGGCACATACATGTACAAAATGATGCCGTTTGGTTTGAAGAACGCCGGCGCAACGTACACAAGACTGGTGGACAAAGTGTTCCAAAATCAAAAAGGGCGGAACATTGAGGCTTACGTCGACGACGCTATTGTAAAAAGCAAGTCTGACAGCGAGCACTTGGCCGATTTACACGAGACGTTTTGTTCACTAAGGAAATACAAGATGAAGCTCAACCCAACGAAATGCAACTTCGGTGTCCGGGCAGGTAAGTTCCTCGGCGTACTTGTCAGCGCCAGGGGAATTGATGCCAATCCAGACAAAGTCCGAGCAATCCTAGACCTGCCGGAGCCAAGGAATCGAAAAGAGGTTATGATGCTAACCGGGAGGATGGCGGCTCTAGCCCGTTTCATCTCCCGGTCAGCCGACAAGAGCACCCCATTCTTCAAAGTGTTGAAGGGGAATAAAGACTTCAGCTAGGGGGAGGAACAGAGCACAGCTTTCAAGCAACTGAAAGCTCATCTTCAGACTCTCCCAACCCTGTCCAGGCCGACGCTGGGGGAGACGCTATATCTATATTTAGCAGTTACCTCGGCCACGGTCAGTGTCGTGATCGTCAGAGAAGAGAACAAGCAGCAGCACCCAATCTACTTCGTCAGCCATACACTGTTGCCCGCCGAAAGAAATTACCCGCTTATTGAAAAAGCAGCCTTTGCTGTCGTCGTTGCCGCAAGGAAACTGAAACCCTACTTTGACGCCCATCCCGTGACGGTTTTAACCGACCAACCATTGGAGAAAGCATTGGAAAAATTTGAGCAGTCCGGCAGGCTCATCAAATGGGCAGTAGAGCTATCCGGCTTCGGCATTCAATACAAGCCGAGGCCCTCGATAAAGGGACAGGCACTTGCAGACTTCCTGGCCGAGTGCACATATCAAGAAGAGCCAAACCCCGGAGTATGGGAAGTATTCACCGACGGGTCCTCCACGACGAACAGCGCAGGCGCCGGCATCCTTATCGTCAGCCCAAACGGGGACGAGTTCGAGTACGCCTTAAAATTCACCTTCCCGGCCTCAAACAACGAATCCGAATACGAGGCAGTGATAACTGGAGTCGAGCTAGCCAGAGCCGCCGGAGCAGAACACATTTTGTTGAAGACAGACTCACTGTTGGTTACTAACCAAATCAGAGGAGAGTATGAGGCTCGGGAAGACGGGATGGTAAGATACCTGGAAAGGGTAAAAGCTGACATAGCAAAATTGAAATCTTTCCAAATCCAATGCGTTCCCAGATCTGAGAACAACCGAGCCGACGCTCTCTCAAAACTTGCCAGCTCAACCATCAAGAACGTCAGCCAAACCGTGCTGGTAGATATCAGGAATGCAAAGAGCATCACTGAGACCGTCGGCATGGTGGGCGACGTGAAAGCCGAGACGACGTGGATGACTCCGATAATGAAATACAAACTTACAAATGAGTTGCCGGAGGACCGCAATCTCTCGGCCAAGATAAAAAGGATCGCAACAAGGTACTTGGTGTTCGAAGGAGAATTATACAGAAGGTCCGTAATAAGACCCCTTTTGAAATGTGTCGGCCCGGTAACGCGAGCTAATCTTGTGACAGAGATCCACGAAGGCATCTGTGGACACCACATGGGGGCAAGAACGCTAGCCCACAAAGCTCTCCGAGCCGGCTACTTCTGGCCCACCGTGCTTGAAGATTCCAGAACAAATACCAAGAAGTGCACAAACTGTCAGATGCATGCTCCGGTGATACAAGCTCCTTCCCGAGACTTGCAACCGGTACTTAGTCCCCTTCCTTTCGCACAGTGGGGGATGGATCTGCTAGGGCCATTTCCAACGGCCTCCGGAGGAAGAAAGTTCTTGATCGTCGTCGTTGATTACTTCACCAAATGGGTTGAAGCTGTAGCAGTGCCGGCGAAGACCACGGCGGCCGTAAGAAAGGTAATCTGGGAAAATGTCATAACTCGTTTTGGATTACCCCAAGTCATGGTATTTGACCACGGCCGAGAGTTTTGGAGTGACCTGATAATGAACTGGTTAGAAGAGCTTGGCATCAAGTTTGCATACTCCTCCGTCTGCCACCCACAGAGCAACGGGCAGGCGGAGGCAGCCAATAAAACAATCCTCAACGGTTTGAAGAAGACAGTTGAAGACCTAAAGGGAAGATGGGCCGATGAACTACCCGGCGTCCTGTGGTCCCTTCGGACCACGGAAAAAGAAGCAACGGGGTACAGTCCATTCCACTTAGTCTACGGGTCCGAAGCAGTCCTGCCAATCGAAGCAACGGTGCCGACATTCAGAACGACCACTTTTAACCCGGTTGAAAATGAGGAGGGCCTGAAAGTCTCCCTAGACCTGGTCGAAGAGAGTCGAGACACGGCACGCCTCAACTTGGCAGTATACCAAAACCGGATGAGAAGAGCCTACAACCGAAGAGTCCACAAAAGGGACTTAAAAGTAGGAGATCTAGTCCTAAGAAAATCGGCCGCCACCAACAAAGGAAATATTCATGGTAAATTGACGGCCAACTGGGAGGGTCCCTACAAAGTGGTTGAAGAGATGAGGCCGGGTACTTACCGGTTGACCGACATGGAGGGTGTACCTTTGATGAGCCATTGGAACACTGAAAACCTAAGGAAATACTTTGTATAGCGGCGGAGGTGTCCAACACTATTGTTGGCACCCCAACGCGTGTTTATATCTAATGAAGAATCACCCGAGTTTTCCATCAAAGTGCTTGTCTCCTCCATAGTTGTTTCAAGGCAGACGTCGACGGTTGCCACCAGGCAGTCACCCCAAGAACGCTATCGAGCCGTAACCCCGATTACCTCGGCCAAAGCCGGGAGCGACGGGGACACAACGACCGATACGCTACAAGAAACGTATACTCAGTACAGTTGAGACGCGACTCTCGCCGCCTCGGCCAACCGAAGGCCTGGCAGAGGAAGCGATCAATATGTCTACAGATACGAACGCTGTCGAGCCGTAACCCCGATTACCTCGGCCAAAGCCGAGAGCGACGGGGACACAACGACCGATACGCTACAAGAAACGTATACTCAGTACAGTTGAGACGCAAATCTAGCCGCCTCGGCCATCCGAAGGCCCGGCAGAGGAAGCGATCAATATGTCTACAGATACGAACGCTATCGAGCCATAACCCCGATTACCTCGGCCAAAGCCGGGAGCGACGGGGACACAACGACCGATACGAACGCTATCGAGCCGTAACCCCGATTACCTCGGCCAAAGCCGGGAGCGACGGGGACACAACGACCGATACAAACGCTATCGAGCCGTAACCCCGATTACCTCGGCCAAAGCCGGGAGCGACGGGGACACAACGTCCGATACGCTAACATGTTCACAACAGCGGTTGAGAAGCGCAAATCTAACGCCTCGGCCAAGACCGAGAGTGAAAGAGGAGGCGACCAACATGCCAACATGTTTAAAAAGACGTTAAACACAGTTGAGATACGCATTCTAAACTGCCTCGGCCAGGCCGAAGGTAAAAACGAAAAAGCGCTCAATTAATAACGCAAGAAGACAAGTGAAGTATGGTGATCAAAAAGCCCCGGCCAAGCCGAGGGCAAATAAGACAAACTTTATTGAAAATGATTACAAGGAGAATACAGACGACGGCCGTCCCCATAGGGGTAAGCCTAAACACAACCTACCAAGAGTTTTACAACAAAACAAGGAAAAGAAAAGCAAAAGATTACAAACATATCATTTGAAGCGCCAAAAGATGGCAGGGAGGAAAGGCTCAATAGTTGGCCCCCGAACAGCTAAAGCTATCCGAGATGCCGGGTGAGTCTGGTGACGACCGCCCGTCTCCCTATGCCTGTTGCTGCCCTCCATCGGCAGCAGCAGTATCATCTTTGGTGGCCGGCTCAGGAGAAGGCTCGACATTTTCAAGTGCTTTCAGCCTCTCAGCCTCCTCTTTGGCCTCCCTCACCTTAGCATCATAGGCCGCCTTGGCCTCAGCTATCTGAGCCGCCTTCGCCGCCTCCGCCTTCTCCGCAGCCGCTGTTTCCGCAGCATCGGCCATCTCATCCAGAAGCTGGTCAAATTTGTCCCACTGGAAGGAGCCCTCAGGAACGAGCTTCTTGATTGCCTCCCTGGTCGCTTCCTCGGCCTGGTCCCGGAATTGGGCGCACATCTTTGGGATAAGCTCAGTTTGAAGCATCTCAATATCCTTCTCCTTTTGAGCAAGGATAGCCCTTGTGTCCCTGTGCGCCTCCGACTGGGCATGGTAAAGATCCTTCCATTCTTCCCTCTTGGCAACGACGGCGTCGTAAGCGCCCTTGTACCTGTCCCGCTCCTCCATCAACTTGGCGGTGGCGGCATCGCGAGCCTCAACTTTGGCCCTCTCGGCCACTAGCGCCTTCTAAGCTTCCTCCTCACGCTTTCGGGCAGCAAGGAGATCCAGCTTAGCCTTCCCGGCTTCCCCCTTTGCAGCGGAAAGATCAAGTTTAAGTCGTTCGATCAATGGCCCAGTTTGGGCCATGGCCTTTTCTTGCTCCATAATGTGGGAGCCGGCTAGTTGAGTCCACTTCGCCAGCCTCTTGTATATTCTCGTACCCTCTGCCACAAGCTCGGTGGGGGGAATCTTCTGGAGTGAGGAGTCAGCGGTGGCACTTCTATCACCCGCCTTCTCGTGTCGCTTCTCTAATTGCCGTTCGGAAGAACGACGGCTGCCGACGGCGGATCTACAAAAATTTACACAGAGCATCCATGTCAACATGCATTGACACGTCGTAGAGTCTCACATCGGAATGTCCAACGAACCAGCTAAGTCTGAACCGCAAGTTAGATCCGTACCAGTCTGGACCCTCTTAAATGGAGGGCCGGCTGAGTCAGTCTTCTCCCCGGCAACGGTGGAAGCAGACGGTGGCTCTTTTCTCTTCTTTGGAGGAGGAGGGCCCTTAGAAACGGTCACCTCCTCAGTGATATCGACGACCTCCACATGATCCTTCTGGACCGCTGGGGTCGAAGAGGGAGTTGGCACTGACGCCGCCGCCAACCTGGACGCTGCCTTCTTTGTTCTCTTCGGCACACCTCCGAGAACGCGTGCTTGAGCCGCCGTCGGATCCAGTGCCTTCAGCTGCTTGTCCATGAGTTCGTTGGGAGCCAGTCTACGATCACGCGCGTCAGCCGTAGGATGCTGCTGAACGACCTTCCCGTCCTTATCAAGCCCTAACCTCTTCAAGGTCCTCTCAGACAGATCCTGGCCAAACCGGTCTGCAAGAAACCAAACAAGAGTTACATAAAAGAAGTAAAACAAAGCTCTAAAACAGGAGCATAACAGGCAAAGATGGGCCTCACACCGACCCTACTCACCCTGGTTGAGGGCCGGTATGAGGCCGACGCGGCAAAGCAGCTCATCCTGAAGAATAATCTGAGTCGGGGACACCCATCCCTTCTCGGATCAAACAAATGATCGCCCGCTTCTCATCCGCATTAAGATAGACCTTGAAGCGTCCATCTTCGACTTACCCCGGTGACCCATTTGTCATGCTCGCCTTACTCTCGCACCGCAAATTAACTTGGTGCTTTGAAGGACGGGGCAGCGGATAGTCATCCGGCACTTCGACATACACCCATCGCCCCTTCCAGTCCTTACAGGAAGAGAGCTTATCAACGGAGACGTAGCCCGGCTCCATCTGCACGCTGTACCACCCCACTTTACCAGAGATCGATAGCCGAAGATGATGAAGCCGGCGGAATAAGTTAACTGTAGGGACCTCCCCCCTAAAGAGACAGAGCCACACGAAGCCAACTATCGTCCTAATGGCCAACGGATGCAGTTGAGCCACAGCGACGTTCATAGCTTTGATGATGGCCATGACGTGTTTATTCAAAGGAAACCGGAGCCCATACTCCAGGTGCCTGATATATACGCCGATATGACCCGGGGGAGGGCAACAGACCGCCTGACCCTCCTCAGGGATAACAATTTTGTACCCCTCACCGAAGGAGAAATGACCTTCGAAAAGAGTTCCACCGGAACAACTGGCGAATTTATTGGTCCAGGCACGGTCAAGACTAGTCGTGCAGGCCTCGCCGTGATCCAGGATATGCGGCCTCTCACCATCAGAAGGAGTCCTCTCATCATCATCAGCATCATCATCCTCATCCTCCCATTCCTCCAAAATTTGTGGATCAACTACGGGAGAAGGAGACCTAGGGCCCCCAGACCTTATCGGGATGGCATCTAGTATCCCCTCCTCATCAAGACGCGACGGGGAACCCCCCGGCGCAGAAGTGCTAGTCCCGGCGTCAGCAGCAGATATGATAGCAATAATTACGTAACAAAATAAGAGATTGAGAAAAATTTGTTTGTTTACCTTGAAGAAAAGCACTAGCCGAGGTGACAACTCTGAAAATTAGAAGAAAAAGAAGCCCTTGAAAGTTTAGAGAGAAGAAAATTTTGGAGAAAATGAAATTGGTGGCCAATTTCAGGGACTAACTGCCCTATTTATAGGGGAAAGCCCATGAAGAAGGACCAATCAGGGCACAGCCCATGAAACGTCAGCCAATCAGCGAACAAACACGTGTCAGACATGCAACCACGGAATGTCAATCGTTGCAACAGTTAAATGTCAATCAACGCAACAGTGACCAAGCGTCTTCAACACACCCATTCATATCTCCTCGCCTATTCATCTTCCTCAACAAATTCCTAAGTATCTGTTATCCGCCGGCCACATGATCAACCAAGCTAGGTAGCACCGGCCGGGGGCAATCAAAAACAACCGGCACTCTCAACCATGGTCTCGGCCAACGTCACTCTCTTTTCCACATCGGATGCCCTTTACACATCCATGTGGAGGGGGGATATGGTACGGCCTAAGCAGAACCAAGCCGAGGTAGAAGAAGCCGGGGCAGAAAATTTTTACTTGCGCAGAATATACGCTCAACATACATCGGAGCCCATACCACGACATAGACTACGCTGGGGGCAAATTGATGGGGCATATTCTGCACCGCTGACCAAGTCAACATATTGAGCAAGGTCAAAGATATCCACAGCAAGTCAACGACTTAGACAGCCTCACCGACGGAGCCCGTCGGCCTGTCTCTTGGGTCCCGGCCAGGCTGTAACACCCCCATTTATTTAAGGGCCTGAACTAGGACTCCTCAGATAAATGACGGTGTTACCATCTCGGTTTCCCGAGGTAGTGAATAACAAATTAAACTCCAAGGCAATTTATATAATATTTTAACTTAACTATTACAAATTCTCCTTTTAAATTAAATTACAAGAACTGACGTAAATAAAAGTGAAGTCTTCTAGATGATGATCTAGCCACTAGGTCGTCTGATCCAGTGTCTCACGCCCATCAAGCTCCCGTCCTATCTCTTAAACCCGTCAAAGTCTGCTCCCCATAAAACGGTTCATCACAGTGTTTCACGAATACACAGGGTCAACCACGAGGTTGAGTAGGGAAAACAATAAAACAATGAAATATGATATGCATGATACTCCGTCACCTCCATCTCCATCTCAACTCATCACACACAACCCCAAGACGCCCAAACCATACCGATCCCCGGTAGACTATATATATCGACCGTAGTCGATCCGCCCTTCGCGCGGAGGACACCAGGGCAAGTCTGCGAGAACCCGCCTGGGCCTTATCACAACATCACATCGTATCTCAACATCGTCACCACCACATCATCCTCCAACTCCAATGCATATGCAATGCTTAACAGTAATTAATGCAATGCAACATGTATATCATTCACCTGAACTGATAAATCATAAAGTCATGCCAGTTACCCGATGTTGTGATATCATACTCAATACGATCAAATCAGTCAATCACCTTTCCGAATATAAATGATCACGTAAATCAACAATCAGGAATCAAGTCAACACAATTCAACAATGACGATAATAAGACAAGTGTGTTTCCCTACCTCAAGTGCCAGCAATTCCAATTAAGCAGTTAAGCAGTCCAGAAATAAAGCAATGAATTTGATTATCGATCCTTCACGAATCCGTCACCTAAACAATTATAATATTTATAATTATTAACTACTAAATATAGAAATCTCCCAAAGTGGAAACTTTCCCGATATAGTAACTTTTCTCTTTTAACAAACCCGACTCAAAGACCCATCTTTAATTAATTAGTCATTATTAATTATTATTTTATTTTAAATAACTCGGAACTCAAACCAAAACGATAATTAGAGGTTTAAACGAATTAGGTGATGAAACGAATCAACACTTGAACAACTCGAACAATCCCGACTCAAATTATATTAAATAACTCGGGAATTAACTTAACTCAATTATTTAGTGACACGGGAATTATATTAATTAATTAAGAATGCGACCCGTTAACGAAATATAATGATTAAACTATGAAAAACCCGTTTCAAACACTAAAACAACCCGTTAACAACATCACCCCCTTCCCACGCGCTCACCACCACCACGCGCCACCACAGGGCCGTGATGCCACCACCCCGATCCCCCACACTGACCCAACCACCCAGGACCACCCCCACGAGGGTCGACTCCCGCCGGCGAGGTGAACCACGGCCGTCATTTGGCCTGGTTCACCGCCAAACCTCACCAACGCCCGTGTTTCTCCTCCTGCAACCACCGCAACTATTACCTAGACTCTGCCAAACAACCACCGCCCTACTCGCCGTCAACCCACGAACACCGACCACTTAGCACCACCGTTTCGACCTCCCCCTAGTCCACGGTGGTGCCACCCAAAAACCCCCCCTGTCTAAACTCCCCTGGAACCCGCATCTGAAACCCATGTGTACCCCCTGTCAAAGTCGCCTTTCACGGCCACCATCACCACCAAGAACCACCCTAACCACCACCCCTGACCTCGTCACTAACCACCCTTTCCCCATACCCCGTCAACAACCACTAACACCGCCTCAACAAGACACGCAACCCCAACCAAAAACCCGACATCAATTCGAAAAACAGAGAACAGAGGTTGTACTCTTACCTTTACGTCACCACCACCGCCACCATAGCCACCCTAGGTCGTCGACAAACACTCTAAGCTCCTCCTCCCGCGCGTCGCACACGCCCACGCTCTCTCTCTCTCGAATTGCGTGAGGCTTGAGATTGGATCTGGAAAAAGGAGGGAGGCGTGAGGGAGGCGGGTTGAGGGAAATGATTAGAGTAGTGATTAGGTTAATTAGGTTTAGGGTTATGGTTAATGGGCTTAGGGTTAAATGGGCTGAACAGATAATGGGCCAGCTCAAAGGGTCAGCTTCACAATTCGAATTCTATATAAAACCGACTCAATTAACTTAGCTCGATACGACGCGAGTTAAATAAAATAACTTAATGAAATTATCGACTCAATAATTTACCCGGCTTAATGAGGGATATAAAATGTATAATAAATAATATTTAATAATAATATCCATTTAATTAATTATATAAAAATACGGGGTATTACAGTCTTCCCCCCTTAAAATGAACTTCGTCCCGAAGTTCGCTCCCGTACCCAAACCTCTGAAAGGTATTGTATATCGTACTTACGGACGTCACGCATTTCTAACTCGGTTAACACGCACTTTTGACACAACAATTAACATAACAAATACGGAATGTTACATTCTGCCCTCCTAAAAATAAACTTCGTCCCGAAGTTTAACTCATCTTTACTTAACCCAACTAACTACAACTAATAATTACCTGCGAACACAAATGTATAACACTATATAATCATCTGAGAACACCATCTTCTTTCCATCTCAATTTCCGATCTCAAACTCAACATAAACTCATTAACCATGGTCGCACTGGACCGCAACGTATCTCCCGTAACCATAACTCAGCTCATAGGCTAACTCATAACACATTACCAGTAGTTTAATCACACTCTCCTTTTACACATCAACCAACTAACAGAGGTAGGAATAAAACGTATAAAACTCATTTGCATAGGTACCCCCCAACTAACATCAACTTGGTCAACTATAACCTATAAACAAGTGCAAATTAAGCATTAAGATTTTACAATCCTACCCGACTAGAAATATGGTTACGTCCTCGTAACCTCTTTTCACTTTCATATACATATGCAACCAAATCACTATCAACCACTTGTAACAGGAAAGAACACACGATAAGATATTGCGCATTAACATTAAAGTCGAAACAAGGTTTTATTATGGAATTAACTGATTGTCAACAAGTAACATTTATTACTTAGCTCATGCTTAACTTAAAACACAACATCAGACTAAAAGAACAACAAGAAAGGGACCAAGGTTTACACGGTTTCACAACTAAACAAATTTGATGATCAATTATAGACTATGAACGCGCGAGAGCAACATCAACAAACAAGTTAAGAACTTCTCACATTTGTAAACATATCACAGAAATAGATCTACCACTACTATCTATCACAATCACAGGATCTTATTGACATGTCCATACAACCATTTACTCACTCACTGGTTTAGGTCACGAATTAGGTCGATGAATTTAAGCAATCAACAACATACTCATAATTCATATTTTAAATTATAACAATTGTTTGCACGATATCAATTCTGAAAACATGTTTCCCAATAAAAGTAACTACATATGATCTATGACAACGACAACATTACTTCCATATCACACCTATGTTTCACATTTTAGCAACCATATCATTCAATTGTGTTCAGCAACTTAGTATAATTCATTTTCCGCGAAACAAGAGATATTGTATAAATAGTTTAAACATATACATTTGCCATCATATACTGTGTAGAACACTAGCTATGATAAAAGATTAGCAACTTGAACAACTTCTCTGATTTGCATGATTGAATAATTAGGCAACTCGTAGGCTCAATTAAATGTAACTATAATGACTATCATTTAAACCAATGCATATCATGTGAATCATCAAAAGAGTTATCCCATTATAATTGTCAACATAGTTATCATAACAATCTTTATTATAAGATAATTGATAGTAACGACTCGAGAATATAGATATGCCAATTGTCATGTTATATCAAACAGTTCCCTTTATATCACACCCATCCAATTGCAAGAATCACTTTAGCATTTTATGACATTGTAATAACGAACATATTCAATAAGGAATAACAACACTGTTTATTATCATGTTATAGGTGTAGGTCCAACTGAAATAATTTAATGCGATGAAGGTAATAAATATAATTATGGGCACACAACTCATATGAAAGACATTAAAACTCAGATGCATCCTACATGTGTGAACATTTAGACATACTCATTACTACCATCCATGTGTAAACATTTAGACATAATTATTACAATTATTCATGCGTGGATATTAGAACAATCAATTAACTTTTAACGCCATCAACTTTACCAAGATATGACAACATAGTTTTATATTTATATATATCCGACCACCATGCAATTATGATGAACAGACTAGAGATATTACAACATGCCAAACATACATAAAATATGCAACAATTGGATTCGTATAAAATATTTCACCCTTGATTAAGAATCAATTTAAGCTATCCAATTTTACTCACGCTATCATGCCAACAATGTTATCAACTAAGTTTTAATTTTATCACTTGTTAAGATACGTAACTACTGAACATGCGTGCTACTATTGTCATATAAAGCATTATAAATTCACATTACTAAGGCTCATGAATTATTCCAACAACTGCATGAAACTCAACCTAGAACGCACATTTTACAATTCATGTTTCACGTTGTAACTTTCAAAGATCACGTATAAATAACCGTCCGATTAAAACTTGATTCATATTATTTTTATAAAACACGGAGAGTTAAAACACAGGGGAAAAAGAATTAGGTCCAAAGCACAAAAATTTCATTTTTAAGGAATTTTACAACTCAGTTGGTCCAAACAAACATGTGACAGCAATTGGTCCAAGACTTGGGTCAGTTTGCAAAACCTACCGTTTAATATAGAGACATCAAGAATTTTCGTTGTTTGTTAATTTGAAAACATATGCGAATCTTCTGATCGATAGAGTTGGAATTATGCAAAAATTATTAATACAATTTAAATGAGGATTTTTACAAAATCGTTGGTCAAAACATCACTGCACAGGAACTTCCTGACCACAGCCCACTAAAATATTTATTACTCCTAATCCGTATATCATATAAGCATGAAACCAACGCCAAATGAACACTAACTCACGAGGCTATCTCTCATAAAATTTTCATCCCTAGGCAATAAACAGAAAAGAAATGGCAGTAAGATCAAGTCGAGAGTAAAATCATACAACGTGTTTCAGCACTAGGTCATTCATTTTCTACGTTTCAAACTCTTACAACCATACTATCGATACTAACTCATCCTAACTTAAATCTCACACTGTACTTTCGTAAACATCTATCCCGTAGAATCCCTTCGCATCTCGATCTACTCCTTACATCTAAATCACGATTGCTATGACTAAAAACATGCAATTCAACAGTGTTTCTAATTATTATCACAATACTATACTAGCATGGCTTCGGGATCACATAACCGCATATTCTAGGCATAATAATACTATCAGCACATCATTCAACATCCACCTAGGTCACTATCATCGACTCGCAATTATATTCATGCTCACTACTATCACAACACTTCATTGACTATTATCCTGAACTCGAAAATTTATTTCTCATTTCCACAACATCATATGATCACGTCATCATTCATACAAAATACTTACCGTAGCGTTGACCTGTAGAAGGGTTAGAATATATGGGTCTCAAGGTATATATCAACTCGATTATGCAACAATCAATGTATCCATCAATTAACACTTAGGTAACGATATAGGAATTTCAGGTTCAACCTTATGCCACTTTTCTACCCTTTCTCTCATATACACTCAGGGTTTCCGGGTCAAACTGAGAGGGCCGCTGGTTCGGTGTGAGGGGGCCCCTAACTCATACCTTACCTTAGTGTGCTCCTAACAGTTCTATCCCGGGGTTCATTTTATTTAGACTCTTCCTATGTTCATTGGGTTCATTGGTTTAGGCCTGAGGATCGTTCGCTCTGATACCACTTTGTAACACCCCCATTTATTTAAGGGCCTGAACTAGGACTCCTCAGATAAATGACGGTGTTACCATCTCGGTTTCCCGAGGTAGTGAATAACAAATTAAACTCCAAGGCAATTTATATAATATTTTAACTTAACTATTACAAATTCTCCTTTTAAATTAAATTACAAGAACTGACGTAAATAAAAGTGAAGTCTTCTAGATGATGATCTAGCCACTAGGTCGTCTGATCCAGTGTCTCACGCCCATCAAGCTCCCGTCCTATCTCTTAAACCTGTCAAGTCTGCTCCCCATAAAACGGTTCATCACAGGTGTTCACGAATACACAGGGTCAACCACGAGGTTGAGTAGGGAAAACAATAAAACAGTAAATATGATATGCATGATACTCCGTCACCTCCATCTCCATCTCAACTCATCACACACAACCCGCACGCCCACCATACCGATCCCCGGTAGACTATATATATCGACCGTAGTCGATCTGCCCGCTCGCAGCGGAGGACACCAGGGCAAGTCCTGCAGAACCCGCCTGGGCCTTATCACAACATCACATCGTATCTCAACATCGTCACCACCACATCATCCTCCAACTCCAATGCATATGCAATGCTTAACAGTAATTAATGCAATGCAACATGTATATCATTCACTGAACTGATAAATCATAAAGTCATGCCAGTTACCCGATGTTGTGATATCATACTCAATACGATCAAATCAGTCAATCACCTTTCCGAATATAAATGATCACGTAAATCAACAATCAGGAATCAAGTCAACACAATTCAACAATGACGATAATAAGACAAGTGTGTTTCCCTACCTCAAGTGCCAGCAATTCCAATTAAGCAGTTAAGCAGTCCAGAAATAAAGCAATGAATTTGATTATCGATCCTTCACGAATCCGTCACCTAAACAATTATAATATTTATAATTATTAACTACTAAATATAGAAATCTCCCAAAGTGGAAACTTTCCCGATATAGTAACTTTTCTCTTTTAACAAACCCGACTCAAAGACCCATCTTTAATTAATTAGTCATTATTAATTATTATTTTATTTTAAATAACTCGGAACTCAAACCAAAACGATAATTAGAGGTTTAAACGAATTAGGTGATGAAACGAATCAACACTTGAACAACTCGAACAATCCCGACTCAAATTATATTAAATAACTCGGGAATTAACTTAACTCAATTATTTAGTGACACGGGAATTATATTAATTAATTAAGAATGCGACCCGTTAACGAAATATAATGATTAAACTATGAAAAACCCGTTTCAAACACTAAAACAACCCGTTAACAACATCACCCCCTTCCCACGCGCTCACCAGCCACCACGCGCCACCACAGGGCCGTGACAGCCACCAGCCCGATCCCCCACACTGACCCAACCACCCAGGACCACCCCCACGAGGGTCGACTCCCGCCGGCGAGGTGAACCACGGCCGTCATTTGGCCTGGTTCACCGCCAAACCTCACCAACGCCCGTGTTTCTCCTCCTGCAACCACCGCAACTATTACCTAGACTCTGCCAAACAACCACCGCCCTACTCGCCGTCAACCCACGAACACCGACCACTTAGCACCACCGTTTCGACCTCCCCCTAGTCCACGGTGGTGCCACCCAAAACCCCCCCTGTCTAAACTCCCCTGGAAACCGCATCTGAAACCCATGTGTACCCCCTGTCAAAGTCGCCTTTCACGGCCACCATCACCACCAAGAACCACCCTAACCACCACCCCTGACCTCGTCACTAACCACCCTTTCCCCATACCCCGTCAACAACCACTAACACTGCCTCAACAAGACACGCAACCCCAACCAAAAACCCGACATCAATTCGAAAAACAGAGAACAGAGGTTGTACTCTTACCTTTCCGTCACCACCACCGCCACCATAGCCACCCTAGGTCGTCGACAAACACTCTAAGCTCCTCCCTGCTGCGTCGTCACTGCCCACACTCTCTCTCTCTCTCTCGAATTGCGTGAGGCTTGAGATTGGATCTGGAAAAAGGAGGGAGGCGTGAGGGAGGCGGGTTGAGGGAAATGATTAGAGTAGTGATTAGGTTAATTAGGTTTAGGGTTATGGTTAATGGGTTTAGGGTTAAATGGGCTGAACAGATAATGGGCCAGCTCAAAGGGTCAGCTTCACAATTCGAATTCTATATAAAACCGACTCAATTAACTTAGCTCGATACGACGCGAGTTAAATAAAATAACTTAATGAAATTATCGACTCAATAATTTACCCGGCTTAATGAGGGATATAAAATGTATAATAAATAATATTTAATAATAATATCCATTTAATTAATTATATAAAAATACGGGGTATTACACAGGCAGCCAGCCAGCCGGGGCACATATCCGCGTACTCATATCCAAGACCCATCGGCCGGCCTGCCATGAGTCCATCGGCCGAGGGTAGAACGGTCTTTCCACCTGCTAGCCACTTGGCCACTTGGCCACTTGGCCACTACGTGATAAAAGGTGAAAGTCTATAAATACTCCTCAACCCTCATTGAGGAAAGGATCCACAATTTAACCTAAGAATCACTATTCATCTGGTAATATCTTCCTTATCTCTCTACAATACATACTTAGCCAGGTAACACATAACTTAATCCTTTAAGTTTACTGACTTGAGCGTCGGAGTGAGTACGCTCGGCCAAAGCCGAGCCCTCAGTTTGTTCATCATTTCAGGAGAGGTCAAAGGAGGACTCAATCAAAGGCGTCATTCTACAAGCTACGAGTGGTAACAATACTTGCTATGAAATTACACCCGGAACAAAACTAAATATGACACTAAATGTAATCACCTTCTTCATCGATTTACAGTACTAAATGATACAAAACTGAAATTAAACAATGATTAAACAAAGAGATTGGCGAGAAGAATGAAATGGAAGTAGAAACCGGAAATCCGGAACCTATAACGATTAAAAATAAGGAGATTGAGCGAGAATAATGAAAGGAAATAAGGAGATTTATAATTAAACAAAGAGATTGAACCTTTGTGAAAGCAGAAGGCCCGTCGTTGACTCGCTGGTGTCGTCGCTGGCGTCGGTTGATGGAATCGCCGTCGTCCACAGTAGGGTTTGAGAAAGGGGGAAGTTTAGGGAAGAAGGTGATTTAGAATTAGGGTTTGAGGAAGTGTTGAATGGTGTAGTCGGCTGTGTGTTTTGTTTAAGTTTATTTTTTCTCTTTTTTTAAAAAAAAAAAAATACACGTGTGTTATGACTTATGAGTCATGTGTGTGTGTGTTTTTTTTTTTTTAAATTATATGGGTCTAAGGGTCGGGTCGGGTCCCAAATAATCAGACCCGGACCCAGACCCGAATTAATTTACTAAGACCCATACCCGACCCATGCCCATCGGGTCCCAAAAAGTTAGACCCAGACCCGACCCATTAGGGTCCGACCCGAAGGGTCTGGGTAGGGTCCCCGACCCACTGCCATCCCTACCCGCCACTACTATCAAACCCGGAGCAAGGGGAACCATTGTACCTATATCTAGCATCACGAGGTAGCGATGGCGCAATTCTAGTCAGGGAGCAGGATAAGGAGCAAAAGCCAGTCTACTACGTAAGCAAGTCTTTGCTGCCAGCAGAGACCAGGTACACATCTCTCGAAAAGTTAGTACTAGCACTGGTAGTTGCATCTTACAAACTGCGCCCCTACTTTGAGTCCCACACCATACATGTTGTAACCAATTACCCATTTAAATCCGTAATGAAGAAGCCTGAGCTGTTAGGCAGAATGTCAAAGTGGTCCGTACATCTTAGTGGATACGACATCAGGTATGATCCAAGAACAATGATAAAGTCGCAGCAATCGCGGACTTTGTGTCGACTTCACCCACTATCCAAAATCTGCGGACGAAGAGATCTTAACCCTCAAAGGGAACAAGGAGGCAGAAGTCTGGCAGATGCACATCGATGGAGCCTCCAACCAAAGGGGGGCAGGTGTAGGACTAATCCTGCGGTCACCGCAGGGAGATCTGATAGCACAAGCAGTGAGATGTGAATTTAAGGCAACTAACAATGAAACAGAATACGAAGCCTTGATACTAGGAATGCAGCTAGCTCTGGAGTTGGGAGTCAGGAACCTGCAAATATCCAGTGACTCTTTGCTAATAGTTAACCACGTGAATGATGAATTCATAGCTAGGGACTCGAAGATGATCGCCTACTTGAAAGTGGCAAAGGAGCTGAAGCAGAAATTCAAAGATTGCAAGCTCAAGCAGATCCCCAGAGATCAAAATGTGAAGGCAGACGCCCTAGCAACTCTGGGGGCAACTTTCAAGCCAACCGAACTGTCCAGCATCCCCATCGCACACATGCTGGAACCTTCTATCCAAAATTTAGAAGAGGTGGACAGAGGAGAACTAGAGGACCAGCAAGATGAGGTGGCAGTTCAGACAACTACAGATGGCCAGGCAGCTGCCCAGCCAGACAACCAGCTAACCGGCCAGCCAGATGATCAGCCACATGATCGGCCAGTTAGCCAGTCAGATGACTAGGACTGGCGGACACCCTACCTAGATTGGTTGCGACATAACAAGCTGCCAGGTGACAAGAAGGAAATAAGAGGTTTCAAAATGAAAAGCCTCCAGATTCATAATAATTGATGATATAATTTTCAGAAAATCATTAGCAGGACCCTACTTACGATGCCTGGACAAGCAAGAAGCACAGACTGTGTTGCACGCCCTCCATAGTGGCGAATGTGGAAACCATGCAGGGGGCAGGAGTCTGTCAAACAAAGCCCTCAGACAAGGCTACTTCGGCCCACAATGAGGCGGACTCGGAAATATGCCCGTAAGTGTGATGCCCGCTAGCGCTCGGCGCCAATGATCCATCACCAAAGCCCCTACACCCCATCATTTCTCCTTGGCCATTCATGACATGGGGAATGGATATAGTGGGTCCTCTGCGCCTGAGCCACGAAAACAGGATATGGATGCTAGCAATGACAGATTATTTCTCCAAGTGGATAGAAGCAGAAGCATTCACAGAAGTAAAAGACAAGCAGGTCATCTCTTTTATTAAGAGAAATATCATCTGTAGGTTTGGTATCCCATCAGAAATCATATGCGACAATAGGTCACAAATCATCTCAAACGATGCCGAGGGATACTGTGCCAGATGGAACATCACCCTAAAGAAATCAGCACCCAGGACTCCAAAATCCAACGGGCAAGCTGAATCCAGCAACGAAATAATCATGGATAACTTGATAAGGAGGCTACAGGAGTTAGGAGGAAAGTGGGCAGATGAATTGCCACTAGTATTATGGTCGGCGAACGACGCCAAAGATTAATGACGTCAAACACCCTTCAGCCTGGTGTTTGGTGCAGAAGCAGTAATTCCGTCAGAGGTTCTAGTTCCAACTCACAGGTATGGATGTATGACAGAGGAACTGAACAGTGCAGAGATGGCCAGAAGCCTGGACACGGTAGACGAGCTGCGAGCAAGTGCAAAAATACGTATGGCTGCCTACAAGCAGTCAGTCACCAGAAGCTACAACAAGAATGTAAAAGTCAGGCTCCTGGAGGTAGGAGACCTGGTTCTCCGTGAAGTGTTTCAAAACACCAAAAATCGAAAGGCAGGCAAATTCGCCTACAAATGGGAAGGACCGTACCAGGTAGAAGGCGTTGTTGGCCATGGGGCGTACAGATTAATGACCATGGGCGGTCATATCATACACAAACCATGGAACATACTTCACCTAAAGAGGTATCACTTTTAATAATAAGTAGAATTTAGTGTACAGAGTAGTGTGTTAAGAAAAGCAAAAAAAAAAACGGTAGTAGGCATACTACCAATTTTGTATCGTTTTCTTTTCTTTTATTTATTTTGAACTTTAAAAAGCTATTATTGGAGTTGTGTGGTTTGTAAGCTTCCTGGGACCACAATTGCTCTGGCACCCCATGAGACGGCATCAGGTACTTCACATCGCTCTGATAAGATTTTCTATTTTCAGGCTTCTTTAAATGCATCACTCTGAACTTTAATATCTATGGTACATTGAAAGTGTATCCAGCAGGACTGTCAACCGCAAACGCGGGGTGACAAGGCACATGGCACTCCAACATGCCTAACCTACATTTCTCCATTAGGAGCACCCTCACCAGGCGGCCTGTGGAACATACGAAAGGGAGCCTGGCTGACAGCTGAAAACTTATCCAGCTACCCTGGATATCACCCCCTGGACGTAGCTCACAATCAACGCAATTAATCAGGGCCCAGCATGCATGCACACACATATGGAGCGCAGGGATCTCTGAGCTACCAGAATTCTGCAACGTTCCATTGGTCCTAGAATGACGATAAACTTGCCTAAGGTACGCCCTTGTTGGCTTTAAATATGATGAACACACCTTGCGTCATAAACAAGGTTAAGTAGGCAAGTGCGGCGCACGCCTAAATCAGTCCTCAAACTGACACGACAGCTAGCTGAGTCTAAATCAGCCTCCTCAGGCTGACACGACTGGTCTAAATCAACCTTAAAGGTTGACACGGCCACCTCACCCCAAATGCGGCATAAGCCTAAATCAGCCAGCAGGCTGACACGGCAGCTAGCTGAGTCTAAATCAGTCTTTTCAGGCTGACACGACTAGCCTAAATCAGCCAGGAGGCTGACACGGTAGCTTCCTAAACTAAGTATAAAACAAAACACGCAAGATATGATAAAGCTTGCCAAACTAAGGCAATGGGCATTTCAAAAGATTGGCCAAAAACACGGCCCCAAGTTCCAAAACCGCCACCACGACGGGAAGGCGCAAACAGAAAAATGTTTAAAAAATTTTACAAGTCTGCCCACACAGGGTCAGAACACTATCCAAGAGTTCAAAATAGAAACTTAACTTTAGGTCACATTGATGACCTCCACTTCAGGCACCTCCTCTGCCTCCTTCTGCTGACTCCCCGTTTCAGGTACAGGACCAGCTTGCACGCCCTCGGCAACAGCGGCCTCCTGAGCTCCCTCAGCAACAGCAGCCTCCTGAAACGAGCCAGCATCCCCAGCAGCTACCTGCTCCGCCAGTGCAGGAGAATTCACCTCGCCAACTTCAGGCATCAGGACGCTCAAATCAGGCTGAACCGGGTACAGGTCTTCAGCTGCCTTTCTTCCTCCACAATAGCTTGCAGGGTTGGAGGATCGTCAAGTGCAGCACGCATCCCACTGATCTTTCCCCGCCAGGTAGCATAGGCAACAATATTGGTGGCCAGGGAAATCAGCTCGCTGATCCTCTCGTCGGAGCGCTTGAGAGAGTAAGAGAAGGTAGTGCAGACTTCCTGGGTACGCGCCAGCTGGTCAGCTCCCTCATTTAGCTTCTTCTTGGTGCCAGCAAGCTCAGCTTTCAGCTCCACCACCCGTCCCCTCAAGTCAGAACGCTGCTGCTCCAACTCAACAATAGTCCCCATTAGCTCCTAGTTCTTGGCATTGGTAGCACGACTGATGGTCTGTACCACGTTGATCATCTTCTTGTTGTAGAGGGCTGATTGAAAGGCCTGAAGGCAGAAAAAGAAGAGTTAGCAGGATGGATATGAATAGTTCAGAGCAGGTAAAGGAGGAAGGATTCTCACCATAAAAGCGTTGTGCACGTCATTTTCAGCCATCTCCTCTGGGGAGAATTCTGATAAAGCCTCCACCAGGGAAGGGAAGAGAATCTGGTCGATTTCAGGTCAGTAGGGCACCTTGTCAACGTCCCCAAAACCATCAGGGAAGTGGGCAATAATGCCACCACTAGCAGCAGTAGGAGGACTAGCATGTGGGGTAGGAGGATGACGGGACAACGGCCTGACTTCTAAGGGCTCGGAACGAGCAGCGCTGGAGGGGGTAGAGGGAGACTGGAAGGAAGCATCAGGGGCACTCCTCTTGGAGGCATAAGCTACGTCAGGCCTCGCAGCAGATCGCTTTCTTTTAGCACTCTGGAGGATGGCCTCCAAAGGGTCAACTTTTGAACCTGCGGGCAGCCAAAATTTCAGATGCCAGAAGCACTAGATAGGCACCAAGATTACGTACAAGCAAAGATAGCACGAAGTGGCTTACCAGAGGACATGCTGTGGGCTGATTGCTGTGGATTAGAAGAGGAGGCAAGTGAGAAGCCGGGCAGTAGGTCAGGGAATTTTCTCTCAGACTGGGGGGACGCAGAATAGCTTGTTGCGAGCAGATATTGGGTCGCCCAGACGAGTCAGGTGGCAAGGACCTATACGAAACCAACAAAGTAAGCCAGTAAGCATTAAGATGAACAAATCAGGCGTCAGGAGAGCCACTTACTCGAAGTAATGACCCATTTCTCGAAGATGTAGTCAGCAGGCGGCTGGATAGAAGCCTTCCTCACATAGAAGAAGTCCTCAAACCACTTCTCATCCCTGGATTTTGACACGTGCCTGAAGGGGGTCTCACCAGAGCCCCGGAAGAAAAATTGGCCTCTTCCCAGAGACCTGATCTCGTACATATGGGCCAGATCGCCCAAGGAGATAGAGCTGCCGGTATTCTGACTAGCAGTTAGAGAGTAGAGGAGAAGTGGAGAACCCTCCAATTGTTGGCAGAAATTTGTGCCATGGCAAAGTTGTTGGTGCAAAGGAAGTCTTGCATAAGTTTTAGGAAAGGAAAACGAAGGCCGTACCTAAACGGATAAAGGTAAAAGCAGACCCATCCCGGCCGGATGGCATCCGCCTTCTAACCAGGCTCCGGGATAGCAATATCAACCCCGTCGCCGAGACCAAGCAAACCCTTAATCAAGGGGATATCACCGGTAGTCAAAGAAGAATTGCAATCATGGGGGCGCGAGAAATGAGGAAGGGTAATGATGAGTGTTTGGGAAGTTGTGTGGAAGACGGCGCGAGACTTTCAAAAAATGTATGCATAATTCCTTATTCGACGCCTCGAGACGTATCTCACAAGGAATTAGGGGCAAACTGTTTGGGCTAAAATCTGCACTTAGCCTAGCGGGAGATGGACCCATCTGAAGAATTGGGCCGCGGGGGTAGGTCAATCACAGGAAGCCCAAAGGCAAGAGGAATCCGCTTAAGGAGTTGGGCCAAGAAAGCAAGCGATAGAGGAGAAGCCCGCTGATGGAGGAGTCCCGTGTTTTGGAAAGCCTTCAGGGAGATCTCAGGGAGAATTCAGGGAGATCAAGGGGAATGGAGGGAGACGACCCATTATGGAAAGAGTTGCAGTAGAAGTAATATTCCTTACCATAAACGAGGAAGAGCATATCTAGGGTTCTTACCCTATAAATAGCCAAATGAGCAACCAAGAAAAGGGCATTCAAGATCTCACGCATACACACGACATATTGTGCTAGCTAAATTTACATACCGTCCCCATTTTACTCATTCTCTCATTAACAAGCTAGTGCAATACTTGGAAGGGTGTCGTCCCTTCCCGCGGTTGTTCCCACATTGGGTTTTCCGCGTCACCAAATCTCACGCGTCAACCTTTATTTACGTACTTAGTTCTTTTATTTAGCATTAAACGCAATCATACAATCAATACGCAACGGTAAGACCGCATTGACCTCATACAACATAGTTCGGTAAAAATTACCAAAACAACATGCCTCTCTCTAAAGGGAATTCAGAATGGTAAGATCATCGTCCACGGACCGGTTGTAGCCTCCTACAGTCAAGGTCCCCATAATCTAACCGATGATTCAACCAGTAATACAATCGGGTCCACAACATCCGTGCCTGGCCCGAGAGAATTGTGAGAAGGCTGTCTTGGTTGAAATCAACACCCCACCTACACCTGAGAATTCCAGTTATGGCAAAAGAGCCTCCCGGTCCGTTGTGCAATTTTTCATTTATTAATTCGCAAATCTCGGATTGTGAGATCGAACCACTTCACAATTTGTTGTGTGAAGTTCTCTTTATTGGTTCGTTTATTTTATTTATTAGTGTCACATGTGACCTTGTACAAACAAGGATTTAATGCATACATTTTTTTACAGTTCTATTATCACACTGAATTTGTTGTGTGAAGTTCTCTTTATTGTTTCTTGCCATCAATTCAAAATTAGAACATACGGAGTAGCTTTAAAAAAACAAGTTGCACTTACAAGAGAATTGTACAAGTAATCACCAAAATCAGAATGTCTTGCTCACAAGTCACAACCCCTAATCACTTAAATTAACTCATAAGTTCGCTCGTTAGAGATATATGCCATTGAATCGGAGGTGTTGAGTTTGATTTTCTTCATGTACAAGTGTTAGTTCTCAATTCCGAACTATATATGTAAAACCAAATAAATTTCTCGGTCACTAACAAGGAACAACATCATTAATATGAACGTGGCGATGGTCTATAATGATGCTCAATGATGGGAACCGTTCTAGTGGTAGGAGCAACCGGAGCTCTCACATGCCCAACCATGGAAACTTCCAAAGCCTCCTCTTCATAAGCTTGCCTTACCAACTCCTCCAATTTCGACCTCTTCTTCGCCTTAGCAAACATTGCAACAAACAATAACCCTAGCAAAAATGCACCTAGTGCCGCCCCAATCGAGCTTCCCAGAACCACCTTCCACCTACTAATACTACTATTTGTATTATACTCCTCCGATTGCCCTTGACCCAATGACGATGCCTGGTTCGCGTTAATCACAAGCCCGATATGACCATCCTTCTTAGCATGGCATACATTTGGTGCAACCAAACTTGCTAATGTCACATTACCAAACTCCCCAAAACTAGCACAATATAACATTTTACCTTGAAGACTAATCTTGGTACTAATAATTCTTGTTACATTGGTAAAATCAACCACAATTGGATCTTTATCGGCAATTACCCGAAGCTCAAACGGGTTTGGACTACTAGTATTTTTAAGATCATCCCCACCATTGTAAGCAAAGAGGCCTAATATTGGTGTAACAAGTTCATATCCTTGTAAATTATTATAATTATTATAGTATATGGTCGAAAATTTTAATCCGAGCTCTTGTTTAATAAAAATGACTCTTTCTAGGCATGGGTTTATGATGACACCTTTACCTAAACGAAATTCTTTCATATTAGCGCCATATCTTCTTATGCTCCCGCATCGGAATCTAGCTGCGTTAACCTCAATGCCAGAGAAATTTGTTGGTAGACGTACATTGTTTAGTACACCCGTCTTAAAATTTTCCTTATCAAAGAGACTGACCGTCAAGTCTCGAATGGCAAGGTCAAGAAGGCGAGGAGAAAGAGAAGTGGTTGCTGGCTTTGCCGCGGCTCTGTCGTCCATTGCCGTGAATTTCTGGATTCGAGATGATAATGATGGCGATGCTGAAGAAATGAAGAGGAGAAGCATTGTGAAGAGAGGAAAAATAGAAGCCATGTGCATATAGTTAAATGGTTGTTTATGTAGGGATTAACAAAAGATTACATAGAAAGAAGTGTGTTTATAGAAAGTTAGCAGCTTTTAACAAGGTTTCAGTATGTAGGACTGAGAGGAAGAGAATGAGCTAAATGGAGGGTCAGCAATTTTATACATGTAAAGTAAATAAGTAAAGATGTAGTACTTCCTCTTATTCAATTCTTTACATTTCAGATTTGCTTTTCGGGCCAATTTTTAGAACTTTACATGTGATTTATAAAGTATAGTACTGTATATTTTTATTTTTTTAACCATTTATTTGGACCCAAAAAAGAAAAACATAAAGAACTTATTGAACATATTAGAATAGGAAAATGTAAAGAACCTGATAAATAAGAGGTAGTACATTATTAATTCTTTTAGTGTAAAACCGCCTTATATTTTATTGTACAAAAATGTCTTTTCATAATTTCTTGTATGAACTACCCATGTTTTTGTGAGGGGTACATTTGTCTATAACAAATGATTTTACACTAATTTAATGTACAACGGTTTTACACAAGGCCAAATCGTTTGTTTGGTGTTTTGGGTCATTAGGGGTATTATGATATATGACTTGTAATTAGTTCAAAAGTCAAAAGTTAACTGAAATCTTATGGGGGAATCTGTGGGGACGATGGAGGATGATTACGAGTTTGCTTTGCGTTTGCATGCCTTCCTATTACAACCATCATTAAACCGCCCGTCAATCATCCATTCTTTCTTTTGTTTTGAGGTTAATCAGTTTGTTTAATTGTCAAAACTTATATAAGTATCACCAATCGTTGGTTGGTGCAGTGGTAGCATGGGGCTGCGCTTGGTAGGGAGGTCTGCGGATCGATCCCCCACAACTGCGATTGGGAGGGGTTTAAATACCGTAATCCTTGGACACGCCCCGAAATCCAGATTAGTCGGCCCAATGTGGTTCGGATTACCGGATGGTTTAGACCAAAAAAAAAAAAAAAAACTTATATAAGTATCCATAATTCAAATAGGATTGATCAAAAGTTGTCGGCACAACTTGGATTTAATACGACAATATTATCCATCACATCAATGCTTTATTTATACCATTATTATTTGTGTTACTATATATGTCTATGCAATCTAATTAAACTGTCACTAAAATAGAAAACATTTTTTAGAGTTATAATATTTTTTTTTTTGAAAGATAGAGTTAGTATAAGATTGCCAAAGAGAGCAAATTGAGACTTTAGAAATCAAAAGATGCAAATAAATGCATACTCAAATATATAACGGGTAAATGATTGAACAATCACCGTGTTAAATTCATGAAAAAAGGATTATTACCGTGTTAAATTCATGAAAAAGGATTAGTCATTGTCCTCGGAAGTTTACTGGACAGGATTATATATCTAATTCAAAAATATGACCGGTTATTTATATACTTCCACGACCCAAATGTACTCGGCCACAACGCTCTTTGTCTATTCCGCGAATTGTGACACGATGACTCACACGCTACATGAGCTAGGACTCTAGGTTGCGTAGACGTGTACGAGTAACTCCTTATGTTCGACTAGTGGCATTATTAACAATGTCCATGTAACAGGGGCGGATATAGGGCTAGGCTACTCGGGCTAAAGCCCGAGTAGTTTTTAGGGAAACAATATATACTATATCAAGTAATAAGAGAATCAGTGTTATGCATGTGCTTTTGTGGTTTGATGTTTGGTTTTTACACAAATAACCCGCGTTCGAATCCCATAGTGAACTAAATTTTTGATGTTAATTGTTAAAAGTGAAGATTTTCTTTACTTTTATTTTGCCTTTTTCTATTTTGTTTCTACCCTGTCACCTTCATGTTTGTATGTTATATTTTTTTATTTTTTCTTACATTTTGTATAGGTAAAAGTCTTCTTATCTTCATGATTTTTTCCCTTCTCATCAATTATTTTACGATAGATGAGTTAAATATATATGAGAAAGGTATGTACTTCATTACAATAATGTGTTAATATTTTTCAAAACTTCCCTTGTATGAGTACAACAATTTAAATTTATTTTGCTAAATTTTTTTAGAGGTTCAATTTAAATAATTTTTCGTTAAAATAGTTAGAGCTATTATAAATTAGCTTCATCAATATAAATAGTATAATATCATTACAAAATAATAGTTTGTGAACAGTAGTTTTTTTTCGCTAAAAGATTACGAAAGTGACACGTTAAATTTTAACCCATTAATACTTTTAGAAACTATCGGCTGATCATATATGTTATATTTTACTTTATATTTTACATTTCGGAAAAAAAAACTCTTATCGATTTATAAAATTTTAAAATTTAGCCCTAGGTGGATTCGATTCCTGGATCCGCCCCTGTCCATGTAGTCTTTTTTATTCGATTATTTATTTAACTTTCTTTATGAAACCGAAGATAAATAAACGTCTTAAACAAATCGGGTAGCTAACTAATTATATGGAGTATGGTCCAAGTGATTAGTGAACATGCTTTGAAATGGTCGTATTAACACGGTGATTGTCACTTACGAATATACAAATGTTTTTCTTATTTTTAAAAGGAATAACGACAACAATCAAAGAGTCTTACACCTATTCTAGTAAACTAATTTTTTAGAATGTTTAATTAATCATATTCTATGAAAATGCCAACTTCTTTAAAAGGACATAAACGAATTTAATAATGATATAAATTTGAATAATACAACTAGTTCAAGGAGTAGAGCCACCGAGCTAGCTAGAAAGTCCACCCTAAAAGGAAAAGGTCGTGAGGTTGAAAAGGTTAATAAATTTCAAGTGAGAAAAGTTGGTTTGGGGAAGAAATTATTTGAATCGGAGTGTGAGAGTGATGATTATCATTCATATGATGAAATGAGTTTTGAGAAAAGGAGAATGTGGCGTGCTTATAAGTACTTATCATTTGGATAAAGAAGAAAAAGGGAAAGATGCATATGTTAGTCTTCCCCTTTTAAGGCCAATATGTTTCAATAATTGTCGCCCAACTCTTAACTATAAGTCACCTTACTGATAAATAGTGAATAGATTGATGCGATTAAAGTCCTTCGTAACAATTTTATGATGCGGAAGCGTTGATTCCTTTTGTTGAACCTCTGTTGCGTCGGTGTTCATTATCAATAATAGTATGACATTATCCGTGTTTGCCTAAACCTTCATGAATTTACTTTTCGGCTCCTTTTAAAAGACTCCGTACTATTATATTTCGTCGACGCTTATATAAAGCTATTTTTTCATCTTTACACTACCGATGTGTGACAGGCGTTTGCACCCTAACAATCCTCCCCTCAAACCAAGAACCATCATCTTAACTTGTACCTTGACCTCTATGGAGAACTCTTCACACCCTGCAGACGCAATTTCTAGACATCCTTAACAATTAACATCGCCAAGTCTCTCTCTCTCTCTCTCTCTCAACCGACACACCATATGTCTCCTCAGGGGTCTATATGTCCCTTCATGGGACTTGTGTTAAACTTGCGTACCAAACTCCTATGCATCCAATATACCATGGACTGGGTCCATATCCGGTGCCTCAACACGACACGCCAGACCGCCTTTGGACTTACCATGGACCGCTTTTGTTGGCCTCCATTAAGCCTCAGCCCACCTCCTCGGATCGCTGACGGCCTTCTCTTGGACTGCCTTATCTCATCACCATGAGACTCATGTCCCCTTTCACGAACATATTAGCTCTTCCTTGTGCTATTAGAGTTCCACGCTTTAATTACAGTTTACTCCATTATAATCATTCAAACATACATCTATATTCCCTATTCTTATTGATGGTCCTTATATTTTTTTTTTTTGCATGGTTAAGAGGGGACGACCCTTCCACTTGTCTTGGCAAGAGGGAAAATTTCGTGATCTTCAAGTGTCTTCTAACACCATAGGGACCCCGCCTTTTATGAAGCATTTAGTAACAAAAATAACCTAGTTTAACACCATTTGAAGGTGATTTGCTTTCATCCTCTTAGACTTAAGTGGTTCGTAGAACTAGTGATTATAATGGAGTATATGCCCTTATATTGGTTCCCTTTTAGTTGATTCCGCCACTTAGATGAGAAAAATGGTTATTCTTTTGTAGATGCATCCATTAATTGTTCACGTGCTTAATGTTGGATGCATCGCCATTTTGGCAAGACCTCAGTTTCCTTGCAATAGGGCGTTCTACCTCATGTTGTGAGTTCAAGGGGCGGAGCAAGGCGCGCTAATTGCCTTGTATCAGATGTGCTATTAGGGTTAGTTTAAATAAAGGTCTTAGTCTTAGTCACCTCTTTACTCGAGACGAGCAAAGGTTCAGTTTAGGGATATTTATTGCGACTTTAATTTACGTACTTTTAACACCTTAACTAGCATTGTTTCGCATGCTATTTGCAGTAATTAGAGTCATTTCGCCTTTTTTTAGCTTCCTATTTGTTATTCTATAAGATTTTATGCATTTTGTAGGAGAAGAAGCAAAATGTCCGGAAATCACGAGTTTGAAGGAGCATTTAGGAGCTAAATGGACAGTTCTAATGACTAAGCATGAAGCGGGAACCAAGACCAAGGACCTCTAGGCCAATAAATCAAGATTATGAGTGATATAGAGCAAGCCCTCACGACCCAAGACGAACCCTCACGAGTTATGGGGCAGCAAAGGTAAAGAAGGAAGTTTGAGAAGTGAACCCGCCCGGGGCATTGAGGAACCCATCCGGGTTGGTGAAGAACCCGCTCGGGTTCGTAAGCAGAGTCCACCCAAAAGGAGAGAACCCGTCTGAGTTCACCCAGAACTCGAACGGGGCAACTGTTTCTCGCTTATACAACACTTTCCTTAATTTCTTCCTAATTAAACCTTAATCTTGTACGGAGTACGTATTAGTATAAATACCCCACTTGTATTAATTTGGGGAAGACACATGATTAGTACTAGGGTTGAGCAAAACCGGATGTCCGATCCAGATTTCAAAACCTTGTCGGATATTCAGTTTTAAAATTATGAATTTTGGGGATCCAAATCCGGTTCGAATAATTCGGATATCCATAAATCTGGAATCCGAAAATCTGGACATCCATATTTCGAAAACCGGATCCGATCCGGCTTTATAATGCATAATACATTCCGCCTCAATTTAGTTTTGTCAGTATAGAAAATATAATTCAATCCGTTCCTCTCATAATTTACAAGTCTTAAAACTACAAAGTTTACATGATAATACTAATTTACAATAGCTTAAAGTTAGATTTCAAAAAAATATATTATATTATTTAGCAAATGAAATCATCTCGTCTGAAAATCAACTAGTTTTTTTGGGGAAAGTAATTATATATAAAATCGACTGAAAATATATTAAATAAAGATTACAAAATAAGAGAAAGATTATTTTTTTTTTTTTTTTTTTTTTTTTTTTTTTTTTTTTTTTTTTTAATAAGAGAAAGATTTTACCTCATGAAGTAATGAATAATGATGACTGCTAAGCTGGAGAATGGCGAGATGAGAATGAAAAAGACGACAAATTTATGAATAGATTAATAGATTAGAGAGGCGGGATGAGAATTAGGGTTTAGGTTTGTTAGTTTGTGTAATTGTGTCTACTACCTTGCATAATGTATATTATTATTGTTATTATTTTATAATGTGTGTCGTGGTTGTTTTTAAGTTTTTCCTCTTATTTTAAGTTTTTAAAATTCGGATATCCAGATTTCCAAATTTCTCAATCCACATCCGATCCAGTTTAACTGGAAAAAACCGAATCGGATATCCAATTTAAATGGTATCCACATATTGGATTTTTTAATTCGGATAAAAATATTCGTATCGGATTTTTTTGCTCGACTCTTGATTACCATTCAAAACCCTAGATCAACTTTTGCAATTAGCTTAATTACTCTCTGTTAGCTTAATGTTTCCTTAATTACTCTTCAAAATAGTTGTTAATCTT
The DNA here is from genome assembly GCF_048544455.1 of Silene latifolia. Taxonomy (NCBI): domain Eukaryota; kingdom Viridiplantae; phylum Streptophyta; class Magnoliopsida; order Caryophyllales; family Caryophyllaceae; genus Silene; species Silene latifolia. The sequence goes on along the minus strand of NC_133529.1, from coordinate 109,903,003 downwards.
TCATTGTTCTTGTGATCTATTGGTATTATTGAAGATTTTGTGACAAGATCTTCATTTATTTAAGGATTCCTCTTTTATTTGTTCATCTTAGTTTTGGTATAATTTATTAATCTCTTCTTAATTTTTTTTGTTAATTATCTTTCCTAATCATCATGTCTAGTTTACTTGTGATGTATAATCTCGTTATTAGCATTTAATGATGATGAATAGTGAGTAGTATTTTAACTGGGGTTAGTGGGGATTAGGGGGTTGATTAAGGGGTAGATATATGATTGTTGAATCTAATAAATTGATAAAAGGATCTAGTTTCAACTAGTGCACATTAAGGAGTCGTTTGGTTACATACAAGAACTTACAATGCCTAGAAGTGTCATATCACATGATTTTAGAATTCATGTGAATTAGAAAATATTGTTTGGTTACATATATGCATTCCCACTTACCTAGGGAAATCTAGGTAAGCAACTTCCTCCATTATGGAGGAATTTGAATTCATGGGAAGTTCCAATTCATGTGAATTGGGGTAACCAAACAACCTACCCATTTTGCAATTCACATGAATTAAAGTTCCTGTGTAATTTAGTGGGTAACCAAACGACCCCTAAATGTTTGATGAAATGCTTGTTTGACAACTTGTATGATTTTTCATTTGTTTATACACTCCTATATCGAAAGCTTTAGTAAGTGTTAGAACTTGCGCTAGGTGGGTAGAATGAGTGTACGCCAAAAGCTAACCCGACCCGATCTAAATAGGATCATTAAACCGAAAAAATCGGCCCATAGTCTCACTAGAAACCCCAACTATACTTGGACTCATAATTGTAGTCTAAGGTCCTGTTCTTTGGGACTGAAATTGTAACACCCGCGAATTTCCCATTTTGACATTTAAAATTTATTAAACCGTTTAATCACTTTATTATATATTTTTGAATTATTCAATTTAATTAATTTTATGTCAAACACGATTTTTATAAAAGTAATATATAAAAGCTCATTTTTATAAAAATACGTATTATTAAATTATATTTTTGAGGCATAATTTATATAAGAATAAATGTATACATATTTTGGTCGGATAATAATAGTGACAACAATAATAATAATCTCCGTCTTAATTTCCGTCTAGCTATAGACCGTCAGATTTCACTTTGTACCTACCTTGATCCGGACCAACTAGATTTCAACAACACATCACACCCACCTAACATCCTACCCTCTACTTTTAAAATATCTCCATTATAATAATAATAATAATAATTATTATTATTATATATATGTTAATGTATATCATTTTGTGGTCTTAAACGTGACCCACCTGCACAATGCACACCTCCTTTCCTCTTCTTCTCTTTCTTTGCGAAAAACAAACAGCAACGACAGCAACAAAACCAGAACAAACAATGCCATTTTTGGCCGAGCTACAAACCAAGATCTCATCGCCATTTCTCAACCTTTCCTCTTAATTTCTGCACCATTCTCCTCCTTACTTCCTCCTTCATCTTTCTAAGTAAGAAAGCTATGATTTTGTGGTGATTTCAGTTTGACCCGCCTCATAAAAGTTCCGATTTATAGCTCCTTTATTTCGTTTTCCTCCTTCTAGTTGAAGAAACCGAAGACCCGCAGGGAGGCTCGTACTTCTTAGACGTTTTCCTCAGAGTTTTGAAGGGCAAAAAGGTAACGGTGATAGGTTACTCGACAATGGGTCGATATTTCCGTCTTATACATCGTTTTTCATGCTCTTATGTATCAAAGATTGGTTCTTTATGCTTTACTCCCTTGTGTGCTTGAAATTGTCGTGTAAATTCTCGTTTTAAATCTTACCTTTGGGGTCGAAATATAGCTTAACTAGGCTGTGGGAACCGAGAGTGCAAAGGCTATATGGGACGTTCTGAGGGCGAGTCTGGTGTCGGTTTTATCGCTGGTTCGAGTCAGTTGTTAGCTCTTATCTTGGGTGCTTACACTTGTGTGAATTGGGTTGGTTGTGGGGGAGAAATCCCGTCTTTATCATGCTTCAAGTTCCGTCATAAGATGGTCACAAAATAGTCTTTTGCAATGGTGCATAGAGATGAGTTTTGGACTGGTTGGACTCTGTGTTGGAGCCGTGACATGGACTATTTGAGCTCTGTTTTTGGGTAGTGGAAAGGAAGGTTATAGGACTGTTTTGGGACTGTTTTGGGACGGGTGTGAATGGCGGTTGTGGGTAGCTGTCACGGCTTATTCTGGACTCGACCTCAGTGGTGGTATTGCTAGGCGTTTTGGGACGGCGTGTGTCTAATGGAGTCGAGTGATGGTGGCTCCTTTGAGCCGTGGGTTGGGGGTTATATTGACTCGGGTGTTGGAACCGTTTTGCAGGCTGCTGGCAGCCTCATAAGGGCATTTGAGCGGACTGTTTAAGCAGTCGTGGGACGATATTTAAATGTCGAAATGGGTGATAATAGGATGATTAGTATGTGTGGTATAAGTGGTGAGTATATATATAAATATATATCCGTCTCGTATTTCATATAACGTAAATCATTAATATTGCTCCTTCACATATTTAGTTTAGTGGACTCATTTAATTTTGATAAAAGGGCTAGCTATATTTGGTAACTTTGGGCTAGTCGTGTTTATAAATTGTTTTGGCGCTAACTCGGTTTATTTAAAATATAATTAAATTAATTTCCGTCTCATATTTTATATAACGATAATTCGTTAATATCGTCCTTTCACATAATTATTTTAGGTGACTCATATGTGGTTGAAGATGAAGAGTAATTTTGGGTTTTAGAAGCTTTCTCAAGTTATTACTTGTCTCTTTGCTAGCTTAAGGTAACTATTCCGAGTTACTCGACGATTTAATGTCACATTGATGTTGTGTTTGTTGTTTGTTAAGTGTTTAGGTGATTGATAATGTGTTACTTTCGTTTCTCACATGATAGAAATTGGAAATAGCATGAGAATAATATTGTGATAAATTTTGTGATTTGGGCCAAAGTAGGCCAAGACTCTGAGCTGGGCCATATTGACCGAATGAGTTTGGTCAAACTAGATTTAAACCGGTCAGCCTCGATTTGACCGATGACCCGTCGCGGGACTCGGGTCGAGGGTTTGTCTTTGAGGTGACATTGATTGTTATTGGATGTTTTATGTTGATGCCTTAATATTTGTGATTATCATTTCACATGTTGGTTGTTGGATGAATTGGTTGCCTTATACTTGAGTTTTCTTGCCTTGTTGCCATTTTAGCTTGTTCTCATGAATTATGAGATTAACGGTTAGCTGGAATTTGGATTATTATTGATATTGGAGATATTGTTGGATTATCAGCTGAATATGTTTTTGCGTAGCCTTTCATATGCTAGGGTGTGTATGATCAATTGTGTGTGCAAGTTTGGACTCTTTGCCCCTCTTATGGTTAATTGGGTGTCCTACTTGTCTTGTGTGGAGTGGGCTAAAGTATTCAAGCTGGGACTATGTCCTAGGTGAGTATTTCGGCCTTCGTCATAGATAGGCCCTTATAGTCTTTGACGAGTGTATGTTCACCGCTTAATAGCCTTTGTGTCTTAGCTTGGTGGGCTTATATCCAAGTTAGGGCATGACCTCCCGACGTACTCGTAGAAGTATGTGGTCAGCTTAAGTACTAGCCAACCCTTCGGTGGACTCCTTAGGGGTACTCATGTGTCTGATCATGGGTCTTGGATGCGGTACTTTCCGCATGTCGCTAGGTCTGCGCAGGTTTAGGACTAGGGTGTTTACCTTACCTCGTGGTATAGACTTGAGTTATAGAGTGACTATTGACTGTCCTAAGAACTTATGTATGTCTCTAGATATATTGTCCTTTCTTGTTTGATGATTCTATGAATCATAGAAGGTGAGATGCAAGCCGGCTATGGTTGATAGAGTTTGGATTCCTGGATGTTATGTGATTCACATGATAGTGTAGTATGAGTCGGTCTAGTATTCACATGCTAGGACTATGTGTTGTTATATTGTTGTTCACATGATAAGCATGATTGTCTAGCATCTATATGCTAAGGCTATGTGTGATTCGTATTCATATTCTTATGTTTACATGTTATATTAATTATGACATTTCGTGGCTTGGAGAACTCGGAGTTACTCCCACCGATTTGTGGCTTTCGTATTTGTATAAAATGCGATCGACAGGTAGGTGATGCATATATGGGGTACATGGACGAGCTAGCGAGCAAAGTAACCTTGGGACCTAGATTGGCTTTATTATATTGTGACCCTTAAATACTTTTTATGTCATATACTTTTTAGGGACATATGTCTCCCTTTCTCATCTTTGGGTTGTATAACTTTGTTTCGCGACTTTAGCGATGTTTCATTCATGAGATTTATTTTGGACCTTGCATGTTTGACACCTTCCCATTTGGATATTTTTATAACAGGTTCAGGTTTTGTTTTCGGTTTTAAAAATTACAGGTTTTTACCCAAATGAACCTATTACAAACATATCCATGCAGTTTTTATCTAGAATTATGTGTTTACTTTTCCGCAATAATCGAGGGTGTCACAGTTGGTATCAGAGCATATTTGCTCCCGACGCACGTTTGTGCACCCCAATATAAATAACTTGACCTTAAAATAATAAACTTGAGAGATGGGTAGGATGGGTAGACCTAGGACCTTATGTTGTAGTCTCTTTGTGATTGCTCTTTGTTAGGTACTAACATGTTTGTTGATTGTCATTTAATAATTGTTGTTTTCTTGGACCAATGACCGTGAGCTTATCTATACGAAGCTCAAGATTTGGTGCCTATTGCTGAGGATTGAAGATTTGTTCAACCTTTGAAGAATGTTTTTACTTCCTTGGAGATGTTTCTCGTTCTTTGTGTATCTCGCCTTATTCTTAATCTCTTGGTGCTTATCCTCCTTCTAAACTCCCTTCTTTTTTACTTTAAAAGCTACGCTTGTACTCCTAACTTGTCCTTTGTTCCTTACTTATCCTCCCTTAACGCCATTTGATAGTACTCTTTCTTTTGAGGAATGTTGACCTTGGTTGGAAAACTCGACTCTTGAGGAGATTGTTTGTGTTTGACCCTTTCCTGGTTTTGAGAGGATTTGATGTTGGAAAGACTTAGGTAAGGTGATGAGACATACTTGGTGATTCTTATACCTAGTTCCTTGACAAAGTGAGTATAATTTATTGGTGGATTCTTTGTGTTAGGAATGAGTTGCCTATGTGATTAAAGTTATAGGACTTGGCTTTGTTGTTTATGTTTGGGATTTGAAAGCTTAGTAGGTTGAGCGTCGTCGCCTTAGGAGTAAACATGAGATAAGTTTAGAATATGAATTGGGAAGAAAACCCATTTTTAGATCTTAACAATCCCGTATAGATTGGGGATGTGATTTGATGTTAGTTGTTCCTTGAGAACTTTGTTGAGAAGTCTTTGTCAATTCATTCTTTGGTTTTTAAAACATTGAGGTTGTGTCGAGTGCTTGAGATAAAGAGATGCTTTTATACTTGAGTGGTAGATTTGCTTTAGGGAAATCCTAATATGTGATAAGATAGGTGGGAGAAGTATCTAACCAATTTATCACCCCTTAAGCGAGCGTTTATTTTACCTTGACCTTTGTTTTGGGATTTGGTCGTTTTGTTATGAAGGTACAATACCCTAATAGGCGTGACCTTGTTAGAGAGAACCTTAAGTTTTAGGAAGCGTATGGATTAAGCCTTAAAATCCTCTTTCGTACCCTTAATCGTTTTCCTCCCTTTCGTTCATACCTTGGTTGGATTTGATTCTTAAGTATAAAAGTTTACTCGTTATTTCCTTGTCTTGAATACCTCCCTAATTCTAATATCTCTTACTGGTTGTTAACTAGTTATCTTTATGATTCGACTCTTTTAGTCTCACATCTTGACATGTTCATATATCCCTTTTAAATTTCCTATCATTTCCTGACCTGGTTATTACCCTTTGTTTCCTTAGTGGAGTGATGACATTGTTGTTTGAGATTTGAGTATCTGGCATTTCCTTGTTGTCTAATTTCCCTTTCTCCTCGATCATAAGCGTTACCGTTCATACCTCATTTCCTCGCTTCAGCTTGCTCCTCCTTTAAGTTTGACACTCGTATCTTGTGAACTCTATCTTTGACATCCTTGTAATTTTGACTTCAATTTTTACCCTATGAAATTCATTATAGCTCTCTCGTTGCTTAAGTTTGAGCTCTCTTAACATACTTTGTTTTTATGCTATCTAAGTTACTTTCCTTTTTGTACAACTTCTAAACTTTCAAGCTACCAGTTTCGATTCATTCTTAAAAGTTTATGTCACTTCTGCAAACCTAACCTATTTTTAAAGATTTGAAAATGAAAATTTGATTTAATTCCATATTTGTTCCTTGAGTATAGACTTCTTTATCATGATTTTAATCGCTAAACCCGAGATTTCTTTAAATTTTATCCAATTTCTGTTAACCTTGATCTATTTATGATTTCTTTGTCAAAGTTTAAGATTACATTTTCAGAAATTTGACTCCCTTTCGAGTTTAAAAGTGAAACCTTCATTTCTATTTCGGCTTTTACAAAAGAAAATTTGAAGTAGATTACCTTTTCTTTTGATTTTAACGTTGATCGGATGTTAGAACTCGTTATTAGAGACGTTTAATAACTTGTTCTACGCTTGTCGGCGAATGATTTTTGTTTTAAATCTGTCTTTGACTTGGAAAGTTAGCGTTCTTGTGTGCACGACAAGAGCAATTTCGTTCCAAGAATGAGACTTGTACTTTTGAAAACCCTTCATAAATGTTTTGAAAGCATTTTGATTTTCGATTTATACAAATGATTTGCCTTTTTACCTTATCTTTGATTTGGAATGTGATGTTCTTGAATACGTAACGAGAACACTTCCGTTCCTTTGATGAGAATCTGGTTCTGTCGGAAAATTTTATTTGAAACTTTTGAAAGAATTTTAATTCTTACGATAAGTAACCTTTTAAATGTTTTGGTTACCGATTCCAAAGTTCCAGTTTTATTTTATATAATCTTTCATTTCTACTTTCAAGTTTCGAGGACGAAACTTTTTAAAAGATGGGGTGATTGTAACACCCGCGAATTTCCCATTTTGACATTTAAAATTTATTAAACCGTTTAATCACTTTATTATATATTTTTGAATTATTCAATTTAATTAATTTTATGTCAAACACGATTTTTATAAAAGTAATATATAAAAGCTCATTTTTATAAAAATACGTATTATTAAATTATATTTTTGAGGCATAATTTATATAAGAATAAATGTATACATATTTTGGTCGGATAATAATAGTGACAACAATAATAATAATCTCCGTCTTAATTTCCGTCTAGCTATAGACCGTCAGATTTCACTTTGTACCTACCTTGATCCGGACCAACTAGATTTCAACAACACATCACACCCACCTAACATCCTACCCTCTACTTTTAAAATATCTCCATTATAATAATAATAATAATTATTATTATTATTATATATATGTTAATGTATATCATTTTGTGGTCTTAAACGTGACCCACCTGCACAATGCACACCTCCTTTCCTCTTCTTCTCTTTCTTTGCGAAAAACAAACAGCAACGACAGCAACAAAACCAGAACAAACAATGCCATTTTTGGCCGAGCTACAAACCAAGATCTCATTGCCATTTCTCAACCTTTCCTCTTAATTTCTGCACCATTCTCCTCCTTACTTCCTCCTTCATCTTTCTAAGTAAGAAAGCTATGATTTTGTGGTGATTTCAGTTTGACCCGCCTCATAAAAGTTCCGATTTATAGCTCCTTTATTTCGTTTTCCTCCTTCTAGTTGAAGAAACCGAAGACCCGCAGGGAGGCTCGTACTTCTTAGACGTTTTCCTCAGAGTTTTGAAGGGCAAAAAGGTAACGGTGATAGGTTACTCGACAATGGGTCGATATTTCCGTCTTATACATCGTTTTTCATGCTCTTATGTATCAAAGATTGGTTCTTTATGCTTTACTCCCTTGTGTGCTTGAAATTGTCGTGTAAATTCTCGTTTTAAATCTTACCTTTGGGGTCGAAATATAGCTTAACTAGGCTGTGGGAACCGAGAGTGCAAAGGCTATATGGGACGTTCTGAGGGCGAGTCTGGTGTCGGTTTTATCGCTGGTTCGAGTAAGTTGTTAGATCTTATCTTGGGTGCTTACACTTGTGTGAATTGGGTTGGTTGTGGGGGAGAAATCCCGTCTTTATCATGCTTCAAGTTCCGTCATAAGATGGTCACAAAATAGTCTTTTGCAATGGTGCGTAGGGATGAGTTTCGGACTGGCACTACAAGAATTCAGTCTCGGGCGACCAAAATAGGCGACCGATTTTAGTCGCTAAAAGTAAATTGGCGACCGAAAGCAGTCGCAAGACGTAGTCGCCTAAATTGACTCGGGCGACCGATTTCCGTCGCCAATTTGGCGACTGACACATAAATTTCGTCGCGAAATTTGGCGACCAATTTCTGTCGCCATTTCGTTCAATTCCGTCGCCAATTTAGCGACTGCCACGTCATCCGTCGCCATTTTCATATTAAATAAAAAAAAAAAGTTACTGCCATTCCATTAGAAAGCTAAACCAAAAAAAGTCACTGCCATTCCATTCGATTTCTATGGTAAGCTAAACCAAAAAATAACAATTCAGTGACACAATTAGAAAGCTAAACAAACCATTCCATTAATAAAAAGAGCCAAAGATCTGCTCATTTCATTAAAACATAAATAAATTTATATTACAATCAAGAACATAAAAACTACCAACAACTTCAATATTTACAACAATTTAGAATAACACAAAAAAAAAAACCAAATTACTACCACAATAATTTTTGAATTGTAATGTAAATAACAATTTTCTCGCCTCTTCTCTTTCCTCTAGAGCCTCTTCCCGCGCCACCATCACCGTTGCCGTCATCCTGTGATTTGCGCCGATCTTTGCCATCTCTTACTACCACAATAATTTTTGCATTAAAATCGTTTTGGTGAAGTAAAAAGATGAGAGAAAGGGAGATTTGGTAAAGTATAAAGTAAAAAATGAGAAAGGGGGATTTGATAGAGTATGAATTTATAAAAATGAGAGAAATGGAGATTTGGTAGTGTAAAAAGATAAGAAAAAGGGAGATGAAGGAGGTACCGACTAAGGAGTATAATTTATTTGGACTTTGGGTATTATGTGGGGGAGGTTGGACTTTGGGTAATATGTGGGGGAGGTGGGATCTAATATTTGAGATAGGCGATTGAAATGGGCGACGGATATGGTCCGGTCGCCAAAATGGCGACTAAAAATGGTCGCTATTTTGTTATTTTTAGTCGCCAATCTCTATTATTGTACGGATATTACGCAGTCGCTAATTTGGCGACAACTATCAGTCGCCCGATTTTTTTTTGGTCGCCAAATTGGCGACTGTACTGTTCAGTCGCTTAATCTAGTCGCCCGAGCAAGAAATTCTTGTAGTGTGGTTGGACTCTGTGTTGGAGCCGTGACATGGACTATTTGAGCTCTGTTTTTGGGTAGTGGAAAGGAAGGTTATAAGACTGTTTTGGGACTGTTTTGGGACGGGTGTGAATGGCGGTTGTGGGTAGCTGTCACGGCCTATTCTGGACTCGACCTCAGTGGTGGTATTGCTAGGCGTTTTAGGACGGCGTGTGTCTAATGGAGTCGAGTGATGGTGGCTCCTTTGAGCCGTGGGTTGGGGGTTATATTGACTCGGGTGTTGGAACCGTTTTGCAGGCTGCTGGCAGCCTCATAAGGGCATTTGAGCGGACTGTTTAAGCAGTCGTGGGACGATATTTAAATGTCGAAATGGGTGATAATAGGATGATTAGTATGTGTGGTATAAGTGGTGAGTATATATATAAATATATATCCGTCTCGTATTTCATATAACGTAAATCATTAATATTGCTCCTTCACATATTTAGTTTAGTGGACTCATTTAATTTTGATAAAAGGGCTAGCTATATTTGGTAACTTTGGGCTAGTCGTGTTTATAAATTGTTTTGGCGCTAACTCGGTTTATTTAAAATATAATTAAATTAATTTCCGTCTCATATTTTATATAACGATAATTCGTTAATATCGTCCTTTCACATAATTATTTTAGGTGACTCATATGTGGTTGAAGATGAAGAGTAATTTTGGGTTTTAGAAGCTTTCTCAAGTTATTACTTGTCTCTTTGCTAGCTTAAGGTAACTATTCCGAGTTACTCGACGATTTAATGTCACATTGATGTTGTGTTTGTTGTTTGTTAAGTGTTTAGGTGATTGATAATGTGTTACTTTCGTTTCTCACATGATAGAAATTGGAAATAGCATGAGAATAATATTGTGATAAATTTTGTGATTTGGGCCAAAGTAGGCCAAGACTCTGAGCTGGGCCATATTGACCGAATGAGTTTGGTCAAACTAGGTTTAAACCGGTCAGCCTCGATTTGACCGATGACCCGTCGCGGGACTCGGGTCGAGGGTTTGTCTTTGAGGTGACATTGATTGTTATTGGATGTTTTATGTTGATGCCTTAATATTTGTGATTATCATTTCACATGTTGGTTGTTGGATGAATTGGTTGCCTTATACTTGAGTTTTCTTGCCTTGTTGCCATTTTAGCTTGTTCTCATGAATTATGAGATTAACGGTTAGCTGGAATTTGGATTATTATTGATATTGGAGATATTGTTGGATTATCAGCTGAATATGTTTTTGCGTAGCCTTTCATATGCTAGGGTGTGTATGATCAATTGTGTGTGCAAGTTTGGACTCTTTGCCCCTCTTATGGTTAATTGGGTGTCCTACTTGTCTTGTGTGGAGTGGGCTAAAGTATTCAAGCTGGGACTATGTCCTAGGTGAGTATTTCGGCCTTCGTCATAGATAGGCCCTTATAGTCTTTGACGAGTGTATGTTCACCGCTTAATAGCCTTTGTGTCTTAGCTTGGTGGGCTTATATCCAAGTTAGGGCATGACCTCCCGACGTACTCGTAGAAGTATGTGGTCAGCTTAAGTACTAGCCAACCCTTCGGTGGACTCCTTAGGGGTACTCATGTGTGTGATCATGGGTCTTGGATGCGGTACTTTCCGCATGTCGCTAGGTCTGCGCAGGTTTAGGACTAGGGTGTTTACCTTACCTCGTGGTATAGACTCGAGTTACAGAGTGACTATTGACTGTCCTAAGAACTTATGCCTGTCTCTAGATATATTGTCCTTTCTTGTTTGATGATTCTATGAATCATAGAAGGTGAGATGCAAGCCGGCTATGGTTGATAGAGTTTGGATTCCTGGATGTTATGTGATTCACATGATAGTGTAGTATGAGTCGGTCTAGTATTCACATGCTAGGACTATGTGTTGTTATATTGTTGTTCACATGATAAGCACGATTGTCTAGCATCTATATGCTAAGGCTATGTGTGATTCGTATTCATATTCTTATGTTTACATGTTATATTAATTATGACATTTCGTGGCTGGGAGAACTCGGAGTTACTCCTTATTGACTGTGGCTTTCGTATTTGTATAAAATGCAATCGACAGGTAGGTGATGCATATATGGGGTACATGGACGAGCTAGCGAGCAAAGTAACCTTGGGACCTAGATTGGCTTTATTATATTGTTACCCTTAAATACTTTTTATGTCATATACTTTTTAGGGACATATGTCTCCCTTTCTCATCTTTGGGTTGTATAACTTTGTTTCGCGACTTTAGCGATGTTTCATTCATGAGATTTATTTTGGACCTTGCATGTTTGACACCTTCCCATTTGGATATTTTTATAACAGGTTCAGGTTTTGTTTTCGGTTTTAAAAATTACTGGTTTTTACCCAAATGAACCTATTACAAACATATCCATGCAGTTTTTATCTAGAATTATGTGTTTACTTTTCCGCAATAATCGAGGGTGTCACAGAAATTGTCTGAACTAAACTGAACTGAACTGAATTGAACTTAATGGAGCTGAACTGAACTGAACTGATGAACTTAATAGAGCTGAACTGAACTGAAATAAAAATAAAAAGATGATGATAATAATAATAATAATAATAATAAATGTTATAATAATATTATTCATTATTATTATTAATAAAAAAATATCAATATAATATAATAATAATCTAATAAGTAATATAAAAAATAAAATAGTAATATATTAATAAATATAATAATAATAATATATTAGTAATATAAATAATATTATAAATAATATTATAATATATTAAATCTATATATATTTATAAAAGAGGCTTTTTTCGAGCGATTCTAGAGCGTCCACATCATCAAAAATCAATTTAGGAAAGTATCATAAATAATATTTTTTGATGTAAAAAATAAAGTGGAGAATCTTTTAATTATTATAATATATATATTTCCTAAATTATATTCAATTGATATTTCCAATTTTTATATAAAACTTTTCCATTTCATTTGACAACAAAGTATTGTTAAAAAAATTATGAAAATAATATAATTAGATTCGTGATAAAAAAATGTTATCATTAGAGTATAAATTTTATATCATTTGCACATACTAAAGATAGTGTACCTCTTAGTTCTTAATACATTTTATGTCCCACATTGAAAAATAATGTAGGTGTGGAGAATATACTACGTATAAATAATAGAATTGTCCCACATCGAAAGAGTAACAAAGTGGGTTAATCCTATGATTATAAATATGAGGCATCCTTGAAACTTAGGTATTAACCTAAATCTTTTGAGTCTCTTAAGTATTGTCTTAAAGAGCTCTTAAAAGTTTGTATCATATCTCCACAATATGATATAAAAAATAAAGTGGATATTTTTTAATTATTATAATATATATTTCCTATATTATATATCCAAGTCATGTTTATAATTTTTATATAAAAACATTTTAAATTTCATTTGATAAAAAACTATCGTAAAAAAATTATATAATTTGATTTGGGATGAAAAAATGAAATTATTAGAGTATGAATTTCATATCATTTGCACACCAAAAAAAAAGAAAAAAAAAGTATGATTATTAATAGACAGTATAGGATGTCGAACTAGGTGAGAAAAAGAAGACGTGCTTCTTAGTATGTTATATGTCACGCATTGAAAAACAATGTAAGTGTGATGAACATACTACGTATAAATAGTATAATCGCCCCACATCGGAAAATTACCATAAGGTGGGGTCACCCAATTATAAATAATAGAATTATCCCACACCGAATTAACATAAGGTGTGATGATCCTATGATTATATATATGAGTTATCCTTTGAACTTAAATATCAACCCAAAATCTTGAGTCTCTTAAGTATTGTCTTAAAGAGCTCTTATATGTTACAGTTGTCTTATATGTTACATTTGTTGTGCTCTAACAATTAAATTGATACAAGTGACCTTGATTTTCTTGATTCAATTATCTAATTATATTATACTTTAATCTAACAATCGAACACCGATAAGACTAAATAACAAATGTAACAATAAGTACGCATGATCTCCATAATTAATAAGTCTTAAAAGCGATTAATATTGATTAACTCAATTTAATGAGAATGAGAATATAAAAATGAGTTAGGTATGATTTCATTACAATGGGACCAACTCACTGAATATTAGTCAAACAATTAAGCGGACAACAGTTGAAGAAATCCAAGTATAGCAAAGAGCTCAAGGTTCAGCTACCATATTAGCTCTAGGAACTGCGAACACACTCATAATAAAATGGTACAAAAACATTTTCCTAAAAAATCCATAGGCCATAACAGCTTATGTAGTCTTAATACCAAATTTATTTGTATTTTATTATCCACGAATTTTTATTTAAGACGGAATTATCCGTCTTCAACCTTTTTTTGTTTAAATATCTACTTAAATTAAAAGACTTATAAAAAGAGTTCATAAATCAGTTAAGGGGGGAAATCCAAAGAACAAAACGTTATTAAATCGAGTTGGTTGTGAAACTAGGTGTGAAAAGATGATGTAAATTCTTAGTATATTATATGTCACACATTGCAAAATAATAAGATGTGGTGAAAATACTACGTATAAATAGTAGAATTGTCCCACATCGGAAAATTACCATAAGGTGTGGTTATCCTATTATAAATAGTAGAATTGTCCCACATCGAAAGATTAATATAAGGTGTGCTGATCTTATTATTATAAATAGTAGAATTGTCTCACATCGAAAGATTAACATAATGTGGGTTGATCCTATGATTATAAATATGAGTCATCCTTGGAACTTAAATACCAATCCAAAATCTTTTGAGTCTCTTAAATATTGTCTTAGATAGCTCTTATAAGAGTTTGTATTATTACCTCCACAATAGTGAAATTTATTTGTATTATACTTTTGATTTTGGTGGTTTCACAATTATATAATTACATATTATATATTGTTATATCATCTCCTTTTCTACTCAAATTTAGTAGCTTAGCAATAAGTTACTCCCTTCGGCTTGCTGTTTTCTTCCCATTTCATTATAATACTCCTCACATATATTAGAGAAACGGGAAGAAAATTAAAAGGCAGAGGGAGTATTTATTTTAAAAAATTTAAGCAGAATTTTTAAATAACGAACATACATCAATAGTATTCTTATTATATAAGAGACTTTAAAAGTAACGTTACATAATGTTAATTTTCAAGTTTTAACATAGTTTTCATCTAGAGAGTCCTACCCATAAAAATTACTTAATAGTTATAAGAAAAAAATGTTAATTTTATACGCAAGAAAAACTTTGGATTTTAGATAAGATTAGTTTGTTAGCAATAAGATAAAATTGCACAAATGTTACCTATATACGTGCGAAAAATTTTAGATTCTAGATAAGATTAGTTTGTTAGTATTTGCTCATTATTAATCGGATTGGATGTTGAATGTACGAATATTAACATATAGGAGTAGTATTTGCTCATATTATTTAATATTAAATATAACTACTATTAGATATAATGAGTAGCAATTATCCGTATTTCGGGATTCGGGTTGGATGTCGAGCTAGGTGTGAAAAATATGGTGTATTTATTAGTATGTTATTTCTCCCACATTGAAAAATAATTGAGGTGTTGTGAATATACTACGTATAAATAGTAGATTTGTACTACATTGAAAGATTAGCATGCAAAAGGTAGGGTGATCTTATGATTAAAAATATAAGCCATCCTTGAAACTTGGGAATCAACCCAAAATCTTTTGAGTCACTTAACTATTGTGAAAGAGAGCTCTTAAGAGTTTCTATTATTAACGGTTAAAATTAAAATTTAACAAACTATAATTTTGTTGTCACTAAATTGTATGTTTGCTTATAGTGGCAAAAAACATAGACGAATTTATCTTTTACGCCTTTACGGTGGAATGATAGCAATAAGATGATCATAGGATTATACATTACATGTGTTTTGTAAAAGAAAGAATATAAAAATGAACCCTATGTATCACTAATTAGAACATAAAAATGAACGCTCATCTTTTACGCCTTTACGGTCGTATTAATTGAACAAAAAAATTTGAAATGACTAACTTATAAGAATGACATGTGTAAGTAAATTGTCCATACTTGAAGGGTAAGTATATGGTTCAAACAAAATATATACTCCCTCTGTCCCAGTCAATAATTTACATTTGTTTTATTCTCCCTACCAAAATATAGCAAATGTAAATTATTCATTAATTTTACACCTGTCTTTGTATTATTCATAAGGATTATCAAAGCGTCGCCATTGACTTACACTTATGATGATTAGTACTTAATAAATTTTGCTAGAATTCGAGATAACAAAGCTTTAGAGGCGCTACTTAATGCTTAGAATCAAGTACTTATCAAGAGACCATAAGAGATTAAGATATTTCATTTTCTTAAGAATTATGTCACCCGGATTTGAACTTCGAAACACCTATCTTTATATTAATCATAAGGGCTATCAAAGCGTCCCGATTGGCTTACACTTATGATGATTAGTATTTAATAAATTTTGCTAGAATTCGAGATAACAAAGCTTTAGAGGCTACTTAATGTTTAGAATCAAGAGACCATAAGAGATTAAGATATTTCATTTTTTTTAGAATTATGTGACACTCGGATTAAAACTTCGAAACACCTATTCGATAATGTTCTATAACTTAATTTTAAAATAATCAAGGTCATTAACCCGTACGAAGTACGGGCTTTCAAACTAGTAATATAGTATATTAATAATAATAACTAAAAAACAAATATGATAAGTATAATATAAATATTATAAATAATAATAATTAATATAAATAATAACAATAATAATAATAGATGTAATATAATAATTAATTAATATAATAATAATAAATATGTTATTAATAATATTAATAAAAATGAATATATTAATAAAATAATAAATATAATATAACAATATAATAATAATAATAATAGTAATAATAATAATAATAATACCCTAATATTGCCATTAATCATAATAATATAATAATAAATAAATATAATAAATATAAATAGTAATAGTAATATAATAAATATTAAAAATAAATTTTAATAAAATAACAACAATAGTAAATAAATTAATATAATAATAATAATAACAATAAGAAAATAAAATAAGAATAATAATATTAATGTTGAAATAAACTACTATGAACTGAACTGATCTGATCTCAATCAATGAAGTCAATCAACTAAACTTAATAGATCGATCGATCTCGAATCGAATGAAGTCGAATCAACTAAACTTAATAGAGTTAAATCGAATCAAGTGAACTTATTAGAATTGAAATTAAGTCCAAAAGAATAGGGCCTAAGATTCCCTTGATCATTCCCTCAGAGCATCCGCAAAGGTGAGGCTCCCCATATTTTCTCTTTTCTTTTCTTATTCGTCCACCTCATTTTCCACTAACTTTTACATTTACCCTTCACATTTCATAATTACATCTATGCAACAATGGGGTTCCCCAATTCACACACAAAAATTTGGGAACCTCCCCAAAAGTAACACAAATTGCCTTACTTTTTTTTTGGGGAACTCCTCTAAAAACAGTGGAACCCCAAATATTGGGGAGCTTTGTGCAACAATGAGAGCATCCGCAAAGGTGGGGAGGTGCCTCCCCATATGTACTCTCTCTCCTCAAATGGGGAGCCTCATTATTGCACACACTTCCCCTTAATTAGAGGCTCCACCATTTCTAGGGGAGGTTCCCATATGAAAAAGTGGGCCAAATATATTCATGTGAGATCTTGTTTGATTCGTCTTTACGAGTACATTAAAAATATCGAACTTTTATAATTTTTGCAAATACGTAGCTAACGATATTTACCGTGTAAAACACGCGTTGACAAACGTGAAAAAGTAAAGTGGTAAAGTGGAGTTGAAATGGGGAACCCCATTGTTGCAGAGATGTAGTTATGAAATGGGGAGGGTAAATGAAAAAGTTAGTGGAAAATTAGGTGGACGAATAAGAAAAGGAAAGAGAAAATATGGGGAGCCCCATTGTTGCGGATGCTCTGAAGAGCCCTATATGAAGAGAGAGAGGACATATGGGAAAGCAACTCCCCACCTTTGCGGATGCTCTTCCATCTCGTACTTTCACTCCTACGAATTTCACCCCAAAATTTCCTTGTTTCTTATTTGGCGCTTGTCTCTATTTTTAAACAGCACATAAGCTTTTGGTGCCTGAAAAGACTAACGTCTTCCATTCGTCTCCCTCCGACCTCCACCATGAACAAGGAGAACGAGTACCATGGGGCTAGTACTAGAACGGCAAGTGAAGATGAAGCGTTAACACCAGAACAACGTGCTCGCATTTCTCTCAATTTCAGAACTGCCAAGGCTCTCCTTTCTCGCAAAAGACCCCGCTTTTTTCCCCCTCTCCCTCCCTCGTAAGTCCTAACTCCCTTCCTCTTCTTAATTGGTTCAATTCGTTTTAGTATACTACTATTATTCTGATAACTGGATATGATTGTTTCATAATTTTTGATTCATTGATTCATGTTGTAGAGCGATACAATGCGAAATGCCTCTTTGTTGTTTCTGATTAATTGAGGGGGACTTTGATTGATTAATTGATTACTAGATTGAATATGCTCTGCACTGGAATAGGGATGGTCACAAAGGGAACGAGTGTCGAAAATGGATTTGAAATTCTAAGCCACTTCTACTGTAAATGTCTACATTTTACGTTTGCGGTTTCTACCCCAAACTGTTGCCATTGTTTTCTTGGAATCTAGTGTACATTTGGCCTTTGGGTGTGTCAGACGAATCATATTTGCTTTATTCAACATTTCAACTATTATACTCCCTCCGTCCCGGTCAATTGTTGTCCTTTGGTTTTGGCACAAAGACCAAGGAAAGAGAAGGGGACCAATTACTAAATGACAAGTGGACCAAATTGTGTGTGAATGATCAAATTGTTCATCAAGTTCATTCTTAAAATGGAAAGGATCACAATTGACTGAGACACCCTAAAATGGAATAGGACAACAAATGACCGGGACATAGGGAGTAATCAGTAGTTGTCAATGTTGACATGGTTCGAGGACAAAATAGAGGTTATTGGTGATGATTTGTGTACAGTTACTAGATCATTGTCGATTGTAACATGAAATATATGGTTTGGTAAATTGTGGCAGGGCTCCAGATAAGCTTGATAATAGGCACTCCACTTCAGTTCCTATGCGAGATAGAGTCCCACTAAAGGATTTACAGATAAATGCAGGTTCTCAATCTACATCAAGAGGATCCGAGCACAGGGATGACAAATATGTTATAACACCACTAACAACGTGCAGGTCTATAGGTAAAATATTTGATAGTCCAACAACGAGAGACAGTGGTGGCCAACAAATTGATGTCCGTTGTAACAATGGGAGTTTGTTTACTCCTATCAACTCACTGGGACGGTTATTTGACTCTGGCGGTGCAAGTCAGTGCTCGACTGTTCCCAGTGTCCTTGATGACTTCTTTGACAACACTGTTTTAGAAGAAATTGATTCCTTGTGTAATGGGAGAACAGTGGACGTGCTACAAAGGAATATAAATATTGGCCAGAATGACAATCATAAAAGAGAAACTAATGATGATAGCATCTCTAATAAGGGACGGCTATTTGACTCTGGCGGTGCAAATCAGTGCTCGACTGTTTCCAGTGTCCTTGATGATGTCTTTGACAATACTGTTTTAGAAGAAATTGATTCCTTGTGTAAGGCGAGAACAGTGGACGGGCTGCAAAGGAAAATAAATACTGGCCAGAACGACACTCATAAAGGTAAAACTAATGATGATAGGATCTCTAATAAGGGACGGCTATTTGACTCTGGCGGTGCAAATCAGTGCTCGACTCTTCCCAGTGTCCTTGATGAAGTCTTTGACAATACTGTTTTAGAAGAAATTGATTCCTTGTGTAAGGGGAGAACAGTGGACGGGCTGCAAAGGAAAATAAATACTGACCAGAACGACACTCGTAAGAGTGAAACTAATGATGATAGCATCTCTAATAAGAAATTATCTTCTCATGAAGTGTTTGAGAATCCAAAGGGCGATCAAGAAGATGCTTCCCTGTCTCACACAAGTCATGTGAACATCACTCACGGCAAAGAGTTCCAAGGCATGCCCGAAACTTATTCTAAGTATATGGAGTCGCTAAACCAGGAACAACTTGAGGCTGCTTCCACTGATCCTTCAAAACCTTTGATGGTTGTAGCTGGACCAGGAAGTGGAAAGGTTCAGTCTTAATCTTCTTTGTTTTTCCCTCTTGCAGTTATGTTAAGCCATACAGAATTTATTTCTTGGTTTATTTATTCGATACTAAGCTTTCCTTATGATATTGACTTCTTGTGCTTGTGGCCATGCTGAAACAACTGTAAAATTAGTCTCATTTTGTCATTTGGTAATGGAAGATTATGGAATATTAATCGTAGTAGTACTGAAATATTATTAGATATTCTTGCTACTTTTTATTCAATTTTAATAATTATAATTGTGGCCGTCCTATTCTACGTGAGAATGTTTGAGTGCTCAAGCCTTTCATTTTGGTGATCTATGCCTTTAATAGTCTCTGTATTTTCAAGCATGTTTCGTCTTTACTATAAGATTAAGCCAACTCATTTGAAAACGAACTCTAAATAAAACCTCCTTAAATTTCTAATAATTGTATGATGGGGTTCTTTTACTTTCTAAAGAACCGAAAACCTCTTCATGGAAATAGACTATGAAAATTTGTAGATTGTACTTTTCTTCATGCAATTTGGATGGAATTTTTTGCATAGGTCTGATTATATGTCCTTTCATATATCAGACATCGACAATGGTTGGACGTGTTCTCATGCTGCTAAATCAGGTACTGCTAGCTCTTGTTTATCTCATCTTAGTATTTATTGCAGAGATGCGTCTTTGGAAACTGCTAGAGCTGTTAAGAGTTTAGAAAGAATTCTGGTGACTTGCTCTCTTAATATACTTGTTTAGGACATTGATCCATCCAACATTCTGGCAATGACTTTCACGACAGCAGCAGCTTCGGAAATGAGAGAACGGATTGCAAAGGTAGCAGGGAAAGAAATAGCAAAAGCATTAACTATCAGCACCTTCCACTCATTCTCCCTTCAACTCTGCCGTGCACATGCGGAAAAGTATGTATGTCAATGTGTTTTTATGGCGTTATGCTTGTGCATAAGTGGTTTTTTTTTCCTTCTAATTTTAGCATTTTCATGAAGCAGAGAAAGCAACTGTTTGAATTGAAAGGTTTCAACATCGTAAAGTGTTCATATGAAATGTTGTGAAAGTCAAAATTTTATTTCGTAAAAATCCCAATGATCTTCACTATAATACCATCCGTGTCTTATAGTAGAGTAGGGCTCAGGTTATTCATGCACTGCCAAAGCTGATGATTGGAGTAGCTGTCAACGATAGTCTCACACTAATTGGGAGCCGTGCATATACAGAATATGCCCTAAAATAAATGTTTTAATGGAATGTAATTATATACATAAATAGAAAGGTAAAAAATTAGCTAAGGTAAGAGAAAACATTGCATTCATTTTTCCAGCTACTTGAGGTTTTTATTTTATTTATCTGTTTATTTTAATTGCCCAAAATCTGTACTACCCATAGTGTTTGCAAATATAGACTAGAAGCATGGAATCAAGTCAAATTTAGACTTACAAAAGTAAATAACTAAAGCACATTTTTTTTTGAAAGCATGTGTGCATCATCCACACTTCGTTACATTAAATCTGCGATGTTCTAAATTTCTAATACTATAATACGATCGTTACCATGATTGCGTCTGAATATACCATGTTGTGGCCTACTACGCCATATGCGATATGTAATCCATACAATTAGGCCAAACACAGTTACTACTTGCTACGCCAAATGAGGTTGCTACATCTGCGACATTATGATCTGTGATTTATCACCTATAGATAACCATGATCGATCATATTTTTTATACCATGTTGGGATCTAATCACTCAAATGTCATACTATTAGGCCAAACACACTTACCAGAGAGAGCACCAAGCACTCTAACTGTATTACATTGACTTTACAGCTATGAGACCCCATGCGAGCACATCGCTTTCCCCACACTCATAGTTTGCCTTCACTGGTTTATCTTCTACAAAAAGGAAAACTTACTGGTTTGCTGTCCTCCCACGCAGATTAAAGGCCATGGTAACGTACTAGGTTTTGACTTGCATTTTTTCCCTTTTTGTGGGCAACTTTATCTTCTCAAGACTTTACTCCCCACTCCTTTTTTCCTGTTTTAGTTCTTAACTAGGTTGACAATTCATCAATGTAATCAACATTATAGGTTGAGTCGTACGTCAGATTTTATAATTTATGGACATGGACAACAAAGAAGAGCTGTTGTTGAGGCAATTCGATTACTCGATTGTGAAAAAGACACACAAAAGCTTGCTGGTTCTGAAACAAGTGGGCTAACAGATGATACGAGGCTTCACAGTTTCAAGGATAAGTCTCAAAAATGGCAGAAATTTGTGACTCAGGTTTGTAAATGTCAGCTCCTCAGCCTCCACCCCTTTCAGGCTTTCACTCATTGATATCAATAAGAAATTTTTACCTGGAGCTGTTTCATGTAACTGGTCATGGATATATCCTTGTAAGATTCTAATGACTTAGTAAATTCATATGGCATTTTCCTTAATATCATATAATTGAAATTCACCTAGCTGTCCATCAAAATGCTGCCTTAAATTTGTTCTGTGATGTAAGGGCTGGATAAAAAGCCTTTAAGGATTTGTTCCAGACCTCATTCAGGTTTATAATGCAAAGAATAATATTCCATTCATACATACAAGACGGTATACATTCAGGCTTCTGTTAGCTGTACTCGATTCTTTTCATTCAGGGTACATATGGCCATATGGGACTCTTATAGTTATCAGTTATTCTGCAGGCTAAAGCATCTGGTAAGACTTCTGAAGTATGCCGTGAGAAGGGAGATGAGTTTGGTGTAAGTTCTTCCTGAATCTTGAATGGAGCCTCTTTCACTGTTACGACTCTTCTTCTGTATGGGAAGGCTTTTCTAATCAGTATATATTCTGATTTTATCAGGCTAGGATACTCAGTAATTACAATGATATATTAAGATCTTGTAATGCACTAGATTATCATGATTTAATCAGCTGTTCAGTCAAGCTGCTTACAGACTTTCCTGAAGGTTCTTCTCTTCCTCGCTATATTGAGAGAAAGATTTAATGGAATCTTGTCTAACTCAACTCTTTCCTCCCTTTCTTACCCTTGCTTAGTCTTCAGTGAATGTCAAGAATTATGGAGAGCAATCATTGTTGATGAGTTTCAGGACACAAGCGCGATGCAATACAGCTTGTTGAGGCTTTTGGCATCGCATGGTCAGATAACTGTTGTTGGTGATGATGACCAGGTTAACTTTTTTTCTGTATATTGATTTTCATTTTCATACTATGCATACATCCGAACCCCCCCCCCTTACCCCCTGCAATTTGCGGGAGCCATCGAGTCATTGGGGTAATGTTGTCGTTGTTGTGGCCTACTATTTAACACAAACTGATTGGTGAAAATAGTCAGTCCATGTTGCTGTTAGGGCAGTGGTTTTGTGCAATTTATCTGCGTGTATAAGCCATTGACTCGAGAGCTAACATATTGAGTTGTTTGCCGCAGTCCATTTTTAGTTTTAATGGGGCCAACATATGTGGATTTGATTTCTTTCGCAAGGATTTTCCCAATCACAAAGAGGTGTGTCCTGCAAAGCTATTTTTTAATTAATATGCAGCTGATGTAATTTGCTGATCAAACTAACTGAAGTCGTTGCTGTTACTCAAAAAATTTTACGCAAATATGCTCTTTTGTGTAACTAAGGTTCGGCTGAAGAAAAACTACCGTTCAACACGGTGCATTGTTGAGGCTGCCGCTTCACTAATTCAGCATAACATAAAGCGATGCAAATCCAAGGAAGTGCATACTGATAACTCTTCTGGTTCTAAGGTAATAATTTTCTGCTCATTCATGGGACTTGGTCAATCCATTTCTTTGCATATGCCTTCTTTGCAGCTTGTCTGATTTCCTAGGGTGTTTTCTTTATTTTTCCAGATAACGTTAAAGGAGTGTCACAATGAGGACGCACAGTGTGCATATGTTGTAGACAAAATTTTGGAAATTGTCAAAAACTCCTCAGAAACTAGATGCTCTTTCGGCAATGTTGCAATTCTTTACAGGAGGCAGGTTAAGCTTATACTCTACAACTAGTATAGGCCCCGTGCAATGCATGCGCGGTGTTTATAGAATTTTACCTTTTAGTTTACTATATTTAGAGTGTAAATTGACAATTCGTTATTTTTTAACGTTTTTCATCATTATATTTTGATTTGAGAGAAAAAAAAAAACAATTTAAGTAATACTCATAACATGAAATGTGTATTTTAATGAAAAAAAGTTTTTACACAGATTTAATGATATTGTTTTATAACTTTTTTTAATAGCATGTCTTTTAGCTACAACTTATCTTATCAAAAACGAAATTTTTATCATCAAAAAACCTAGAAGCAAATCTTAAATAGGGAACTATATTGAAATAGGAAAAAAAAAAAAAAAAAGAGATTATATCAAAATAGGGGAAATATTTTAGGCGGGAAACTTTGAGTTTTTCCTATTCATTTAGTATATAGGGGATGATTTTGTTACCTCTTGGCACTTCTAAATATCTGCTAAAATGCTTGATTCATTGTCTTTGAACAGGTCTCTGGACGAGCTTTTCAAGCAACTTTTCGCGACAGGAAGATTCCTTTCAACGTTCATGGCGTTGCATTCTACAGAAAAAAGGTTCTGATTTTTATGTCCCTTCAACTCTTAAAGTCTTCAACTTAAGTTTGTCATTGATTACTGAATAATTAATTCCCAACACTGTATGACCCTCATAACTTCTGTCAGTACATGACTCCACGAGGGACAACCAAGAGGATAAAAACATAGTTTGAAGCTTTCCAACCCAAAATTCTTCTGCTGGGAAATATAGAATATGATGTAGCATCCTGAAGTTTGAGCCTTTAGGCTGTAGTTTGCTATACTGAAGGGGTTTAGTACGTAATTTTGATATTGATTGCATACCAGGTTAATTATTGGGTCAATGTTTCTCTTTTAGAACATCTAGCTTAAAGATCTTTGGTATTTGAGAATTGAGAGAGCTACCACCAAATTTGAAGGCAATGCATTGTTATGCTGAAGGTGTTTAGAGCATGTACAATAGAGAGGAGGTTTTCATTTTCTTGTTTTTATTTTCCCCTTCTATTTTTTTGACACCTCAATTACTTTTTGTTCACCCCATTTTCCAATATTTACATCCTCCATTCTTTTTCTATATTTTACTACAATAGAGAGGATGTCTTCCTCTTCCTCTTGGATTAACCATTACACTTAAACCTTCAATATTAAGAAAAAATATAAGAAATTGGATATAATTGATTGGTTGAATGGCACAAGGGCCAGTGCACACCTTCCTCTAAAATTAGAGAAAGTACTCTTCATCCTCCTCTCCATATTTGTTCCACAATAGAGAGGACATCCTCTTAAAGGAGAGAGTGTTAAGAAGATGGTAAATCCTCTCTATTGTGCATGCTCTTAGTACATAATATTGATTGCGTATCAGGTTAATTTACTTTGTGGAGTTGGGTCAATGTTTCTCTTTGAGAAACATCTAGCTTAAAGATGTTTGGTATTTGAGAGAGCTACCTCCAATTTCAAGGGACATAGTTAGCTTCCTTGAGAGGATTCCTCCAGTATGTGCATTTTCTACGTGAAAGCTACCAACAAGAATATAATTTATGCCGTAGACAAAAGTTAAAAAATGAATGTTTTGGTTTCCACAAGTTGACTTTCTTCGCAAAGTCCATATACCTATTCGTGGTTCCACTTTACAAGGCATGTAACTAATTTCATCCTTATATGCCAAGGTTGAAAGGAATTTGAACTCTGGAGGCAAACTTTGGAAGCTCAAAGCATTACGTGTGTAAAAGTAAGATTTAATATTTCAAGTGCAAGTATAGTGTGTACGGAGGCAGAGAAGTGGGAACAATGACCTTAGATGGAGAGGTAGTTGGTTACATTTTAGGATTTCTTGGGAACTCGTTTGTGAATGCTTTTGCATTCTTAGTCAGTTGTTAGTCGAATAGTACTTTTTTTTGTCAAGAACCCCTTTTTCTTGTTTGATGCTCTAAATGGGATATTACTATATCTTAGTCATGTCTTTTCGTCATCCTTAAAAGCGTTAACATATTTTGTGTGGCTATCATGTTTGGGGAGATTCAATGCTAATATGATAATTGATACCGTGCAGCTTCACATTTTAGTCCCGTGCCTCCTGCTTGTATCCAACATTTTGTGCTTGTGTAATAACAGAGGGGGATGAATTTTTTTGCTCACTGATAATGTTGGATGATGGGATTTGCCTTTTTTCCCTTTGGTGTATCATAGGAGTCATCCATTGTTTTCATTGTTGACAATATTTGGGAACTTCCTTGAGCTCGACTTTGTAATTTATCCAACATTCACATAATGGATGCTCTCATTTAATTCTGTCATCTTCATATGGTAGAGCTTTCAAATCTCTACTGATGTCCTACAATAAATATCCGATTCTAAAAAGTTCTATTGCCTGTTTGCTATTCGAGCGGTATTATGGTATGGACTATGTCCAGGGCTGATAAACTGTCGTAGTAGTTAGTGTTTTGACTTCATATCTTTCTTGAACATTAGGTGACCAAAGCAATCATGGCAATGCTCAAGACAACATTACCTGGATGTGATGACAACTCATATCGTCATGTATTTAAAACTTTACTGCCATATGAGAAAGAAGAAAATAAAAGGGTAATACTTGCAGTTTTATTTGTATCATATCATTTAAGGGATTCTGACTTTCTGTTAAATAATACCTTTTCTGATATAGAAATCCTCTTTTTTCTGTAAGA
This sequence comes from Silene latifolia, assembly GCF_048544455.1. NCBI lineage: Eukaryota > Viridiplantae > Streptophyta > Magnoliopsida > Caryophyllales > Caryophyllaceae > Silene > Silene latifolia. The sequence goes on along the minus strand of NC_133529.1, from coordinate 109,876,597 downwards.
TAAAAAATATCATGATATATGCTGATGTTTTTACCTTAATTCTTTTTGTTAGGTAATCGAACATATTGATAAAATATCAACAATTAGGAAGTGTAGCTTTGTATCAGCAGCATCAGACATTTTTAACGCAAAGATATCTGGTACCTTCAAGAGGTTTGATTTAGATAGTTGAACATTATATTAACTAATGTATATCCCTTTTAAGTGCATAAACTTGACTGTTTAAAGTTCATCACAGAAGTCAACTCAGCCAAGGACGAAAAGTGCTGGCTACACTAGATATGATATCAAAACTTGTTTGCCGGGTAAACTCTCATTTCCTACTAAGGAATTTATTACTTTCATACCCTCCCTTACACAATCAATATCCAGATATGTGCTTCAGGCAGGCCTAAAGGGTCTGATCTTATTTGAGACAACTTCTTATTCTATTGTTTTGCTATGCATGAACAATTCCGCCATACTAGTAAATTCATAAACTTATAGCGGCTAAGTAGCTAATTATTCCCACATTTGACATGATCATTATTCTTGATAAGTTTCCGACCCTAAAATTTACAGTCTTTCCTTGCTCAATTGTGAAAACGGAATTCCCTTACGTTCTTTCTCTCTTCTGCTGCCTTAGGAACACTCAATATCATCAGTTGTTACATCTATCGCAAACCTCGTCCCTCAGGTTTGTTGTGTAAAACGTCTCTTACAAGCATTTATTTTGTCCTTTTGGCTGCAAGATTACAGTAAATATTTAGAGTTGTTCTCTAATAAATAATGTTTTGGCTATAGGCAACTTTTTTTAGGAAGGAAAATTTGATTGTATTTTCATGTTATTTTTAGTTTCTCAGCAGTTGTCAGGCGTGTAGTAGTGTATGTATTCCCTGTAAACTTTCCAGTTATTCATATTTGTAAGCTCTATATGCTGATATTCTCTATATTTTGAGATCGCTAAAGAGAACCAGATCAACATAAAGATGATGTTGTTTCCTCTATATGCGGACATTCTCTAAAATTTTGAGGTCACTAAAGAGAACCAAATCAACATAAAGTTTTTTGTTGGCATTGTTGTTGATGGCTGGTAGTGGTGTTTGGTGATTGATGTTTGTGGTTGTTGGTGTTGGTGTTATTGTTATTGTTGGTAGTGTTGTTGATGTCGTTGCTGTAGCTAATTGTTTATTGAATAACTGCTTTGGTGACGCAGAAATACCTTCTTGAACAACGGGCTGTCGTCAATTGCGATGGAGGGAAATTACTGAATGAAGACAATGATCTCAGATCTGTGAGTTTGTAATTCATGAGTTGCACAATACCATATGCTGCTTCTCATTTCTTCAAATAAATGATTTCTGTTTCGCGTTTACTTTGGTTTTAATTGGGGCTCATGATTTAAGATATGACTATTTTGAAGGTGCTGGAATACTTGCTGAATGATGTAACTGATTTTCTATCTTCCCAATTCGTTTCAAGACAAACTGACAGTGATAACAAAGGTTGTGTTGAAGTACTCAAGGCCTTTGTTGACTACATATGTGATAGGGAAAAGGAGAATTTCCGTTGCAGGAGACATGATAACGAAGATTCTGTCACATTGACTACTATACATCAGGTATTTCTATTTAAAACTTTCTGTGAAGCGGTGTTTCCATAGTACCTCAATTTAGTTAATACTAACAAAATAACTCCCATGAATCAGACTAGTGCTCATGTTTTGAGGGGTCACTAATATGACTAGCTCCTCTCATTCTCTCACATCAAGAGCACAACATTTGGAATACGAAAGCTTCACTAAAGTTTGAGGTTTATTGATTGGCATATGGTGTTGCGTAAAATAACTACCAGCAACATGTCAAATTGACGTTGATCCATAGCTGTTTTATCCCCGAATAAAATGTCGTGTTTAAACAGTATTGGCTATGGCCTATATCTGTTTCTTCACTGTCAGTCCATGCATACAGTGTGGCTTATGGACTTCAGGAAGAGGCATGGGTGGACTAGGCTTGTTGAGTTGGAAGTATAGTTCTCTGGGTTTGGCTGGGAGTAAAGAAACGACTCTACTTGAGTCATACAGGGTATGTTTGGAATATGTTTAAGGCTAGCGAATTTTTCTAACTCCTGTTTTCTTGTTACTATGGTATTTAAATATGGGCTGACCACTATATCGTATCCAAGTTTCAAAGGTAATCATGACCACATTTATAGGGCAAATGACCAAAATCACGGTCAGATGGTAGATTCCAAGATCAAGACTCATACCAAGATTTAATACCATGCTTGTTAGAGACTCATTTACCTTTTCCATATTTTCACCAATCCCAAAGAAACTCAGTATTCAGTTACCTTTATCCATGTTTTCATGAGTCCTATTCTACCCCACACAACCTTATCTTTTCCTCAATCTTCAAGACTCCTAACTGTGGCATTAGTTGGTCTCTCTTTTGCATGCCAAATCATATTTACCGATTTTCCATCATCTTATTTTTTTATAAGCGCAACTGGTACCTTCTCCCTAACCACATTCCCTTTGTACATATACAAAGAGACGGAGTATATATCCTTCACTCCTGTGGCATGTCATTGATTCCAAATCTCGTTGAAAAGCATGGTTACCATTCGATTTTTCTTTACCCTCAAACACCTCCAAACTTCAATAACTATATCATTTGGTCCTTGTGAATTCTTGGATCCTCTTCGATGCCATTTTGACTTCACTCTTTTAAATGCTCCGTATAGATTCTAGATTCACCTTTTTTGAAAGGATGTTTACATCCCTAATATTTTGTTCATAATGGCCATCGAATAGGGTATCAAAGTATGACCTCCTAATATGCTTAATCTCTTTATCTTGAACCAAAATCTTTTGTTCAATATCTTTCACACATTTAAGTCAATATCTTGCGTTTTCTTGTCTTAAACAAACAAGTTTATAGATATTTCCCCCCTTCTTTCGCATTCAATCTTGAATGCAATTCTTGATTGAATTTTGCTTAGACATCACACACGGCCTTTTAGTTTTTCTTGTAGTCTCCTTGTACTTCTCATAGTTCTCATTGCTCTTGCATTCCCACCACTTTATAATGTTCACTTGATCTTTATCACTTGCTTAAGTTCATAGTCCACCAAGATGTGTCCTTACTTAATGGTCAATTTCCAATAGATTCTCCTAGAACTGCTTAGGAGCTTTGTGTACATGCACTTACTATTGTTAGAACCTAATTACCTATCACAAGCTTAATAATCATAATCCTGACTCTTTCTTACACTTCTACCACATCGCCCGAGAATATTTTATCAAGGTTGATACAACACCATTTACCAAATCTTATGACCCACGGGGTTAACCTTTAATACCCTTGCTTTTTCTCTAACACACCCTGTCTCTCGTCTAAACATTTCAAGTTTCGAACCACCTACTGTCCTTACTAATGTAGTGGACTACCTACCTTCGTCAACGTTCTAAGAATCCTTGCACATTTAACCAAATACATACTTCGTGTTTGCATATTTTTCCACTACATTCGGGCCTGTGAAGTGTAAAGCACTTTTGCTAATATGACAACACCCACATGTGTAGAGGCGGAGCGCTGCTTGTGAGCGACTATATTTTTCACAAAACACGAGCCTACGAAGTGCAGACATGCAATGTGTTGCTTTTGAGGAGACACCACAATGATTTTCAAATTTTGTTTCATTATTCATAAAGTGTGACTGCTTTTATGCTGGCCGCCAAAAACCTACCACGACCTTTTTCCTTTATCCGGGTGGAGATCCACCAAGAATGTCAAAAAGGACACTCACAAGCGAAGTTTAACACTTTAACTTCTATTTCTCTATCTACAATAAAATTAAATTTTGAAATATTAGCAAAAATAGTTTGAAGTTTCTGAATTGAAATGCACCAGCCTTTTTTCAAGCTGTTCTTACTTTTCTACTATTGTACTCCCTGCATCCGTTCTAAACTTTGACTCCCCAGTCCCTACACTTCAGTCTACAAGCCCCACAACTCAAAACTTCACTCACACGAAATGCTAACATGGCCTACTGATTGAAATAGGAGGGGTAGTTTGTATTTTGATTTGTCTTGAATTCTGTAATAATTGCGAGTGCATTCAATTTTTGTTTCTTGTGTTGTACTGATATCCCTTGGTAAAATCTTACTTACAATTCCATTCTGACTAATATGAGATGTTATATTAGATGTAAAATTCTATTTACAATTCCATTCTTTTTCCCTTTACGGTGTATAAATAGTGTTGTTGAAAAAACAGACAAGTTATTAATGATGTTCCACAAATTATGGCATTGAAATGAGAAGTTATTTGTTCTTCCTCATTTACACTTGTATGCAAGTGCCGAACAATTAGCAAACATGCCTTAACTTTTGGAGTGCCTGAATTATATCTTACTCTACAGCTTTCTGTAGCCTTTATGATTACTTTCTGTTGATAAATGATATAGGCTTTAGCTGTTCTTGCTGCAAATTGTTGCAAACATAAAAATAAGATTTCATTGTCTGCAATTCAACATATTAATACTATGGTTTGCTGTGCAGTCGAAAGGCCTAGAGTGGGACATTGTTTTCATTGTTAAGGTAAGTCTTTATGCTCTTTTCCATAGAATGTTAATCTATTCATTAATAGGAACTATGTTTGTAGATGATAATGTTGTAGATTTGCTTGCATTGTGAAACTAA